>NC_088340.1:24505000-25105000 GCF_036884655.1 Musa acuminata AAA Group
GATGAGTCAAAAATTAATCTTTTAGTTCATTCTTATGAGTTATTTCGAATGAAACTAAGTGAGACCATTGGAGACATGTACACCCGATTTACAAATGTCATTAATGGTCTAAAATGACTTGGTAAAGGTTTCTCATATTTTGAACTTATTAATAAAGTTTTAAGATCCCTTCCAAAGAGTTGAGACTCTAAAGTCATGGTCATTCAAGAGGCCAAAGATTTAAATAATTTTCCTTTTGAAGAACTAATTGGGTCACTAATGACCTATGAAATGACATGCAAAGCTCATGAAGAGCTTGAGGACACCCCTCCAAAGAACAGAAAGGATATAACACTGAGAACACAAGAAGACCACTTGAAAGAAAACTCAAGTGATGAGGACTTTGATAAAGACTTAGCACTATTAACAAGAAATTTTAAAAAATTTATAAAAAGAAATAAATTCAAAAATGATACTAATAATTAATTTGAACCAAAGAAAGAACAAGTAGTATGCTATGAATGCAAGAAGCCGAGACACTTCAAGAGTAAATGTCCCTTAGCAAAGAGGAGGCAACCAAAAAATAAAGCGCTCAAAGCTACATGGGACGACTCAAGTGCTTTCGAAGAAGAGGAGCTAACCAACACTGAGCAAGTTGCTCACTATGCGCTAATGGCTATTGGAGATGAGGTAACAAGTTCATTAGACACAAATTTAACTTTCGATGAGCTTTCAAATGCCTTTCATAAATTCTTCTATGAATGCAGAATTTTGAGTAAAAAGTACAATTCTTTGAAAAAGGAACATGCTTCTCTTATTAGCAATTTTGATAGAGTAAAGATTGAACATGAAAATAGCTTAGCTCCCTGCACAAAATACCATGATTTAGAAATACTTCAAAAGGAAAACTTGCTACTCAAAGATACCTTGAAGAAATTTGAGGTTGGTAGCAAGTCCTTGAACATGATTCTTGCCAACAATGGCCACGTTTATAGAAAAGGCGGAATTGGATTTTTGAGTAGTTCTCATCAAAATCCAACCACCTTTACTAAAGACCCTACCTTGTATGTATCACCTCATACCAAATGCAACTTTTGTTGCAAACCTAGGCATGTTGCGTACAAATGTCCATTCAAGAAATGTAGTCCACATAAATTGATTTGGGTTCCTAAAAGAACCTCAAATAACTCAATACAACATGATAAACAATTAAGATTGATTTTTGATACACCCAAGGTCAAATAGGTACCTAGAAATCATCATTTTTTATAGAAATATTTACCTTCACAAGCTAGGAGTAAGAGATGGTACCTTGATAGTAGATGCTCAAGGTATATGACCGAAGATCCATCTCAATCTCTAAGCTCACTAGCATTGACGAAGGATATGTCACCTTCAGAGACAACAACAAGGATAAAATCATTAGCAAAGGAACCATAGGTAACAAATCTAACTTCTTTATTGAAGTTGTATTGTTAGTTGACGGCTTAAAGCATAACCTCTTGACATTAATCAATTATGTGAGAAAGGATATATTGTTAAATTTGAATCTAATACTTGCATTATTGAAAAATCATACAAAAACATATCTATAATTGTACTAAACCAAAATTACATATACACCATTGACATTAATGATCTTTGCAATGAAATATGTTTTTCGATTTTGAATGACGATTCTTGGCTTCGGCATAGGAGATTAGGTCATGCTAGCATGAAATTAATCACCTACATTTCATCTAAAAAACTTGTAAGAGGAATTCCTCATATCAAGTTCATTAAAGATAATGTGTGTGATGCTTGTCAACTAGGAAAACAAATAAAATGTAGCTTCAAACCTAAAAACCAAATAAGCACCTCTAGACCTTTGCAATCGATCCATATGGACTTGTTCGGACCAATTGCTACATCAAGCCTATGAGGTAGCAAATACGCATTTGTCATCGTGGATGATTATAGTAGATACACATGAACTTATTTTTTGGCATACAAAAGTGAATGCTTTAGGTATTTCTCTAAGTTTTGTAAACTTGTTCAAAATAAAAAGGGTTTTATGATTTTGTCAATTCGAAGTGATCATGGTGGTGAATTTCAAAACCATGATTTCCAAGAATTTTGTGAATCTAATAGATATAACCACAACTTCTCTACTCCAAGAAATCCTCAATAAAATAGAGTAGTAGAAAGAAAAAATAGAAATTTACAAGAAATGACAAGAACCATGTTGAATGAACATAGCCTACCCAAATATTTTTGGGCCGAAGCCATAAACACGACATGCTATGTCATGAATAGAGTTCTAGTAAGACCTTTACTCACCAAAACTCCTTATGAGTTGTGGAACAACAAAAAATCCAATGTTTTATATTTTAAAGTTTTTGGGTGTAAGTGTTTTATCTTGAATGAAAAAGATGCCTTAGGAAAATTTGATGCTAAATCCGATGAAGGAATTTTTCTTGGCTATTCTTCTATTTCCAAAGCATTTCGTATCTTTAATCAAAGAACTTTGATTATAGAAGAATCTATTCATGTTGTTTTTAATGAGGTTTTCGAAATTAAGAAAAATGATTTTGATGATGATGTTAATTTTGATGCTTTGAATTTAAATGAGGCCCTTTCTCCATCTAGTAACTTGGATGCATCTACTTCCGAAACATCCTTACCCATGGATTGGAAGTATGTAGATGCTCATCCTAAGGAGCTAATCATAGAAGACACATTTAAAGGGGTTCAAACTCGTTCTTCTCTTAAGAATTTTTATGCCAACGCTGCTTTTCTCTCCCAAATTGAACCTAAATGCATTGACGAGGCCATGAAAGATGATTCATGGATCATCGCAATGCAAGATGAGTTAAATCAATTTGAGAGAAATGAATGGAAGCTTGTTCCTAGGCCAAATGACCATTTAGTTATTTGTACCAAATGGGTCTTTAGAAACAAGCAAGATGAATCCGGTATCGTAGTTAGAAACAAGGCTAGATTAGTGGCCAAAGGTTTCAACTAAGAAGAAGGTATCGATTACGAAGAAACCTTCGCTCTTGTGGCCCGATTAGAAGCCATAAGGATGCTCCTTGCCTATGCTAGTAGTAATAATTTTAAGTCATTTCAAATGGATGTTAAAAGTGCTTTTCTTAATGGCTTTATTTCTGAAGAAGTTTATGTTGAACAACCTCCCAGATTTGAGAATGATAGTTGTTAGGATCAGGGGTCGGCACAAAGAGGGGGGGTGAATTAGTGCAGCAGAAAAATTACGTCTTCAAAAACTTTCATACGATAAAATCTGTTTACATTGAAAATGATTTCGGAAACTTAACTTAAAAGCGTATGGAAGCATAGTGACTAAGTAAAGTAGTTTGCAGTATGTAAATGGCAACAATAGAAATGCAAATAAGATTTTAGAGTGGTTCGGTCAACGTGACCTACATCCACTTTCGGCTTTCTCCTCCGACGAGGTCATCGGCGTCCACTAGAGGTCTTCCTTCAGTAGGCGAAGACAAACAACCTTTTACACCCCTCTTCTCCTTTTCACGAGTTTAGGAGATAACCCTTACAAGCACTCACACTCCTCTTACAGAATTCTAAACTTAGAGTGGATGAGGGAATTTCTAAAGAGATTGCAGTAGCGTTTTCTCACTTTTGAATACTCTATGCTTGTGTGCTTTAAACCAGGGATGAGAGGGGTATTTATAGACTTCAAGTTGATTCAAACTTGGAGCCTAAAAACTTCTCATCCTGGGTTTCCCGGGCACGGGCGGTACCACCGCCTACGCTGGGCGGTACCACCGCCCAATGTCAGACACTATCACTACCCTGGGCGATACCACTACCTAATCTAGCGGTACCACCGCCTGGCACCCTGCTAGAGGTGGTACAACTACCCAGACTGATGGTACCACCGCCTGACACAATCTCGAAGACTGTGCCACGACGATGAGACTTCTTGGGGCATTGTTTGGGCCTCTCATTGGGCCCAACACAGTCCTTACATGGGCCTAGCTGGCCACTAATTGGGTTGGCCCAAATCCAAACCCAATTACATGCTAACTATGATTCCTAAGACATATTCTAAGCTAAACAAGTCTTGGTTCTTCCGGCGAGCTTCCGGCGATCTTCCAGCGAACTTCCGATGATCTCTCAATAATGTTCCGGTAGACTCCCGGTAAGCTCCTGGACTTCACGATGATCTTCTTGGTGAGTTCCGATTAGCTTCTCTGGCAAGCTTTGGGACTTCTCGACTGGTTCTGATAGAACTTTCGACGAACGTCCGAACTTCCGACGAACTCTCGAACTCCCAACGAAATCGCGTCCTTGACTCCAAGACTTCATTTTGTTTCATACCTTGCTATCGTAGTTAATCATGCACATGTAAAAATATACTTCGATCTAGACAATTAATATTAAGCATTAATCATATTGTCTAACATGTCATTGGTCCATCGACGCTTCATCCGATTCTTCGGCACATCGTCCTCTCTTGCGTTCTATTGCCCAATCGGCCAGTTGACTCCACAACTCCAATATCCTTGGCGCATTATCCACTCTTCTTTGCCCGATGCCCGAATCCATAGCCCGAAGCCTTCTGTTGATACGTCGATCGATCCTTCGGCCCGATGTCCAATCTTCTGATATGTTTTCCTCCGGCATAACATGATTCTTCCTACTTTAATTATCTTATCCTGATCTAAGCATCCTGCATCACTCAAAACATAGATTAAATCATAAATAATTATCAATTGGTTTCATCATCAAAATATAAGATTCAACAATCTCCCCCTTTTTGATGATGACAACCAATTGATGACGGAGTTAACCTTTAACTCCCGGAGTTTAAACAAACTCCCCCTATCAATATGCCATATTGACAGAGACTCTTGGATTCAAAAATCCAAGCAAACATGTCATGATTAAAATCATGCATAACATCAATATACTTCTCCCCCTTTGTTATCAACAAAAAGGAGAAGTCCAACTATTCATGTGTTTGGAATACAAGTTCAATACATTGCATCAGAAATCTCCAGTTTTATAATCATGCAAGCTATTGAAAATTTTGAGTTTTGCAAGTTTGTAAATTTTGCTAGATATGCAAGTTCGGCATGTTTGTTTTCCAATGTTCAAGCTAGCAAGTGTTTGAAAAAGAAAGCAAGTTTTACAATATATAAGCTAGCAATAATTTAGAGTTGTGCAAGTTTGCAAATTTGCTTTTCTTTGCGATGTGCAAGATAGCATATTTTTGCATCTTCTTGAGATTTCAAGCTAGCAACTCTTGGTGATGTTCAAGATAATAGTTTCTTCTCTTTTGAGAAGTGTGATTATTTTTGCTTCCTTTGCAAAAACGCAAGCTAACAAAATGTTACATTATTTTACAACATGGAAGCTAACAATTTGAGATGTTCAAGAAGCAAGTTCTTTCTTCTCTTTTGAGAGGTACAATTTTTGCTTTCTTCTTGAATTGTGCGAGCTAGCATCTTTTATCTCCCCCTTTATTGTTGTCAAAAATAAGGGAAGACCCCGTTATATTAATTTTCAGATTATGACAAAGATAAGTATCAATCTTATTTATGCAATATTATATATTCAAATTAAAACATGCACAATTTCAAAACCATATATTTCATTTTTCATGCATGATACCGAAAAATAAATCAATCATCATTATGAGCATATCATACATGATACTAAAATATTAAAATTTTTAAGCATTGATCAACATTTTGATCATGATACCAAACATTCATCATTTAAAGCATTCATGATACGTCATTTTGATAACAAATCATAGCATTTCAAATCATGATGGTATTAATTTTGTCAAATTATATCCTACCATGCATGATCAAAACTTCTCATCATTTTATCATTGTAAACAAGAAAGAAGAAGGGAAGAACATGATGGTATAAAATATTTCAATCATTTCAAGGCATACAAGCCATAAATACAAAGAAATCATATCATAAAAGATAAGACCACTTGAATACCAAAAGACATGAATCGTAAATAATTTCTTTAATAAAATGCAAGAAGTCATGGTGAATGATCTTAATTTACATAAAGTTTCAAAACATAATTATCAAGATCATGAATAGTTTTATAGGTCTCCTCTTTAGTAAATGGTAAAAGTGAACATAGGAGTACAAAGAAAAGATCTTGATTCAAAAAAATCTCAAATAATTTCAAGTGATCAAGATCATGATTTGAATAAAACTCACTCAAATTCAAATCGTCAAATCAAAATCATTTTCAAGAGATTCATAAAAATCAATAAAATAGAGAAAAGAATTTTCAAGAACAATGCTTTTCTCTTTTAGTTGTTTCAATTTATTTGATTCAATTCATAGAAGCATGCCTTTTTCATTTAAGCCAAATGAAAACAAGCATCATCGTTTAAAAAGGAAACTTTCAATACACTATAAATCATCAAGCATAATTTCAAAATGTTAACTTTCAAATCATTACATCAAATCCTCGTGCATAATATAAAATCATCAAGCAAGATACAAATAGATTTATTAATCTCCTTTTTAAAAAATCGATAAAGTAGAGAAATTTTTCTAAAAGAAAGCTTTCCTCTTTTTAGTTTGTTTCATACAACTATGCCTTTGTCCTTTTTATGCCAAATATATATATATATATATATATATATATATATATATATATATATATATATATATATATATATATATATATATATATATATATATATATATATATATATATATCATCAATCATTTAGGATCGAAAAATAAATTTCGTCATAAAAACCATCAAGATCAATAAACCATAAATTACTTGAAAATCATCATGCATAATTTTGAAATTTATTAAGCAAGATCAAAACATGGTTTTAAAATATTTAATATTTTCATTACATAATTACATCATTATGCATCATCGAAATTGATTTCATAAAGCATTTTTCTTTTTAAGTGAATCAACTTTTCATGCTTAGTTTTCCATACAAAAGCTATGCATCATCATTAAGCAGGATATCAAACTTCTTAATATTGTCATTAAGACATCAAACATAGTTTCACTCAAATTCGAATATCATCAAGATACACATTATTTATTCTTTAAAAAAAAACATACATATGATCATTATTATATTTAAATCTAACATTTTATTCCATTATAAAACATGTAATTTTTATTACCATTTTCATAATTACTAGCATGATCATAATTTTTGTATTTTCATTTTTAAACATGTAATTTTTAAGAAAAATAATTATTCTAACCAAAAAAAATAAATGCATCATGAAAAGCATTATGTAATTTTGAAATAGATTAAGGGAGTTTCGATTACCTGATCGTTGAAAGCCATTAAGGCGTAGTTTGCCACCTCGCCTTTGTTAATTTTCTCCTTATCTTCAGAGGAGCTCGATTCATCCCAATTTATGTTCTTCTTCTTACGTTCAAAGTAAGTAGTTACGTTCTTTTTGTTCTTTAATTTTTGTTTCATTAACATTTTAAATTTCTTTGTGAGTTCAAGTTCATGTTCACCATCACTTGAGCTTATGCTCGAGTGGTCTTCAAATGTTCTCAGTTCAAAATCTTTCTTATTCTTTGGAAGGTGGTTCTCAAGTTCTTTACGTGCATTGCACGTCATTTCATATGTCATTAAAGACCCTAATAGTTCTTTAATCGGAAGGGTATTCAAATTTTTTGATTCTTGAATTGTCGTTACTTTTGAATCCCAACTCTTATTAAGAGAACGCAAAATCTTGTTTACAAGTTCAAAATCTGAAAAACATTTGCCAAGAGCTTTTAAACCATTGACGATATCCGTAAAACGGGTGTATATGTCAACAATGGTTTCGCTAGGCTTCATTC
Source organism: Musa acuminata AAA Group (assembly GCF_036884655.1). Taxonomy (NCBI): domain Eukaryota; kingdom Viridiplantae; phylum Streptophyta; class Magnoliopsida; order Zingiberales; family Musaceae; genus Musa; species Musa acuminata. Next base: position 24,512,814 of record NC_088340.1, read on the forward strand.
GAAAAAGTTAAAAACATATATTAAAAAATTAACTTTAGAATCCTTAACTGTGCTAGTGCCTTCGTGTGTGATTTCACGAGTATGCCAAATATCATGAGTGTTTCATGCATTCATATCATCACATGAAAAATATCAAAAAGAATTTTGGTGATGAGATGCATAAATAGTGAACATAAAATTTGAATATCAGGAGACATATTATGATTCTCTTTGAATAACTTAAATAGTGAAAAGAAAGTATCATAATAGACAATCTTGATTTATAAAATAAATTTTCAAGTTACAATTTTCAGAAATCAAGATAAAAATCGTGGTTAGATGAAACTCATTCAAATCATCAAAATCATCAAAATCACTTTTAAGATGATCAAATAGATTCATTAAAGTCAATAAGATAGAGAAAAAGAATTTTTTAGGAAAATGCTTTTCTCTTTTTAGTTGTTTCAATTTATGTGATTGATTTTATATTAGCATGCTCAAATATTTGTTCTTATGTTAAAACCATGCATCAATGTTTAGGATCAAAAAATAAATTTCATCATGAAAATCATCAAGATCAATAAACCATAAAAATCATCATGTATAACTTTAAAATCTCATGCATAAAATCGTCAAATCATGGTATCAAAATTTCAATATTTTCATTACAACTTTATGCATCATTAAGTATGCAATCGTCAAGCATGATACTTACACTATTTCATATAAGCATACCTATTTCATTTATGTCAAATCAAAATATGCATCATTTTTTAAATCGAAAAAAATACTTTTATTATCATGAAAATCGATAATCCGTAAATCACAAAAATCATTATACATTATTTCAAAAGAAAACTCATTAAGCATGATCATTATGCATTACTTCAAATCAAACATGATTTCATTTATTTTCAAAATATTCATCATGATAGGATATTCAAGGCAAAGAAATCATTAAACATAAAGCATATTTATCAATTATGGTTTCATTGAGCATAAGGTATTTTCAACCAAAATCATTTTGTTATTTGTTGTAGTCATGCATTTTTCTTTCTAGGTGAATCTATCTTTTCATGCTTAGTTTTTCATACAAAAGCCATGCATCATCATTAAGCATGATATTAAACTTCTTAATATTTTCATTAAGACATCAAGCATGGTTTCAATTAAAATCGGAAATCATCAAGATACACATTTTTTTCTTTTTAAGAAAAAAATACATATGATCATTAGATTTAAATCTAACATTTTATTCCATTAACATAAAATATGTAATTTTCATTATTATTTTTAAAATTACGATCATGATCATATTTTTATTTTTTTTATTTTTTTTTATTTTTTTAAACATGCAATTTTCAAGAAAAATAATTATTCTATAAAAAATTAGAAAACATCAAGTAATTTCAAAATAAATTAAGGGGGTTTCAATTACTTCATCATTGAAAGCGGTTAAGGCGTAGTTTGCCACCTCGCCTTTTTTTATTTTCTCCTTGTCTTCGGAGGAGCTCAATTCATCCCAATTTTTATTCTTCTTCTTGCGTTCAAAGCAAGTAGTTCCATTCTTTTTACTTTTTAATTTTTATTTCATTTATAGTTTACGTTCACCATTACTTAAGCTTATGCTCAAGTGGTCTTCAAATGTTCTATGTCCCAAATCCTTCCTATTGTTCTTGAGTTCTCTTTTTGTTACATTGTTCATTTCGTAGGTCATTAGAGACCCAATAAATTCTTCGAGAGGAAATGTTTTAAGGTCCTTGGTCTCTTAAATGACCATAACTTTTGGATCCCAACTCTTTTGAAGGGATTTTAAAATTTTAGTTACTAGTTCAAGGTTAGAAAAACCTTTACCAAAAGCTTTGAGTCCATTGATGACATCCGTGAAACTGGTGTACATGTCTCCAATGGACTCACTTGGTTTCATCCGGAAAAATTCGTAAGAATGCATAAGAATGTTGATTTTGGACTCTTTCACTCAGCTAGTGCCTTCATGGGTGACCTCAAGAGTTCTCCAAATTTTAAAAGCTGAATCACAAATCGAAACACGATTAAATTCATTTTTGTTAAGTGCACAAAACAAGGCATTCATAGCCTTTGCATTTAAAGCAAAAACCTTCTTCTTCGATTCATCCCATTCGCTCATCGGAAGAGAAGATTTTTTAAATCCATTTTTGACAATATTCCAAAGCTCAAAATCCATGGAAATAAGGAATATCATCATACGAGTCTTTCAATACGTGTAATTCGACCCATTAAACATAGGCGGACGTGTAATAGAGTGACCCTCTTGCATGCCGGAGTAATCTATCTCTCTTGGGTATTAAACCAAATTTGAAAGTGAGCCTTGCTCTGATACCAATTGTTAGGATCGGAGTGGCACTAGGGGGGGGGGGGGGGGGGGGGGGGTGAATTAGTGTAGCGGATTAAAACTTGTAAGTTTGAAATCCATTTCATAAATATTAGAGATTTCGATTCGATGAAGGATGACTTAGCTAAAATAGCTCGAGTAAATGTAGTCAAGAGTAGGGAGATAAAAACTGAACAATTTGCAACTAAGTAGAGAAATGATTCAGAACATTAAACACTCACACATTCAAGGAATACCACGATGTATAGTGGTTCAATCAAATGACCTACATCCACTTTCGAAGCCTTCTTCGATGAGGCTCCCAACTTCCACTAGCAAATCACTTTGAAGGGGAAGGATCAAATACCCCTCTTACAACCTTCATACAAGTGGTTCTCACTCTTATAGATTTTTCAAAGAGAAAGAGAGAGGTGAACACTTAAGCTATTGAAAACAAGACTTTGCTAGAGCTTTTTTCTCACTTTCTAACTTGTCAAAAAGGTGTTTTCTCTGCCAAGAATTGAGGGGTATTTATAGGCCCCAAGAGGATTCAAATTTGGGCTCCAAATTTGAATTGCTTTTGGGTTTCCTGGTGCTGGGGGTGCCACCAGTCCAAACTGGTGGCCCAAACCACTAGTTGGGCTCCAAACTTGGTCCAAACCAGTCCAAACTTGAGCCCAATTGGGCCCTAACCGGGTTATAGGATTAACCCTTAATCCTAACCCAAATTATATGCAAACTATGAAATTAAGACATAGCCCTAAGCAAATTTTTAACTGGCAACTTTGAGTTTCTTTCTAGCGAGCTTTCCGGTGAACTTCCGACGGACTTCCGATACACACTCGGATTTCTTCCGACGGACTCCCAACAGGCTTCCGGTCTTGTGGCGAGTTTAACGAGTCTTTGGCAAGTATCCGAATCTTCTCGGTGATCTCCGCGAACCTCCGACGATCTTTTCGGCAGACTTCCGAAAACTTCGGCAAGTCTCCGATTCTTTCTCGATTGGTTCCGGCAGCACTTCCAATGATTCTTTGGACTTTCAGCAGACTCTCGAACACCCATCGAACTTGACTCCGGTAAACTTGCTTTATGTCTTCAAGCTATCGTAGTTAATCCTACATATGTAAAACACACTCCGATCTAGATAATTAATCCTAAGCATCTAATCAAGTTGTCCGGCATGTCATTGGTCCCTCGACGCTTCATCCGATTCTTCAACGTATCGTCCTCTCTTGTGGCCTATTGCCCAATCGGCCAGTTGACTCCGCAACTCTGATATCCTTGGTACAATCTCTACTCTTCTTGGCCTGATGCCCGAATCCACGGCCCGAAGCCTTCTATCGATATGCTGACTGATCCACTGGCCCAATGTCCAATCTTCTAACATGTTCCTCTAGCACAATATGATTTTCCTGCTTTAATTGTCTCATCCTGATCGAAGCATCCTGCATCACTCAAAACATAGATTAAAACATAAACACATATTGATTAGTTTCATCATCAAAATCTATGATTCAATAAGCATAGCATACATGATAGAACTTATCACTAAAGCATAAGGTATTCTATCCATGTCAGCCCTTTGTTCAGAAGTCTTTAGGGACATACTCCTAGAAAGTGATATCTCATGTGTCATCGGTCTAAGACCTCTCTTGAAATTTTTCATGCCAAACCTTTTGGCAATGGTGCCTATATACTTAGACTAGGACAAGCTAAGCATTCTCTTAGATCAATCTCTATAGATCCGAATCCCCAAGATATAGGATGCTTCCTCTAAGTCCTTCATGGAGAAATGTCTAGATAGCCAAGCCTTTACTGTAGAGAGCATTCCTGCTATTGAATCCTAGATTTTGATAATAAAATCAATTAATGAGTTTATGCTATAATCATTATTTAAGAAAAGTGATGCAGGATTAACTTCAAACATGAAAAGGCAAATCGATTAAAGTAGGAGAATCAAACATTGGGCTAGAGTCTAAGATTACATATCGGGGTGGAAGGATCGGACATTGCACCAAGATCGGATGTTGCGGGAGTCAACATGCCAATGGATTGTGCAATACGTCGAAGGAAAGCACAACGCATCAGGAGTTCGGATGAACCAATGATATGTCAGATAACATAGTATTCATGTTGTGTGATCGATTATGTCTTGATCATTATAGTTTAGGTTTTAATTGAGTTGATTTTGAGTGTAACCATGTCAACTCAATTAGAGGCTCATTGGGCCTGAATCAAGATTAAATTCAGCATATCAGAAGGCCTATTCAATGACTTGCAATTGAGTCAAGTGGAACCCCCTATAAGTTAGAAAGTATAAAGTGTACATTTTCAAAAGACCCGGTGGTGGTACAGCCTAGATTGGCGATGGTACGACCTAGACTGATGGTGGTACCGCCTAGATTGACGGTGGTATTACCCAGACTAGCTGTAGTAATACCAAAACACAGTCTTTGAGACTATGTCAGGTGGTGGTACTGTCCAAACTGATGGTGGTACCACTAATACTCAGTGCTATAGGTGGTGATACCACCCAACACTGGTGGTAATACCGTTAGTACCCCAAAAACCTAGGGATGAGAATTTTTGGCTCTATTTTTTAAGTCATTTGGGGCCTATAAATACCCCACTCATTCTTACTTGAGAGAGCAAGAAAAGAGCATAAAAAACTTATAATTCTAAGTGTGCAAACTGTTGGGAAATCTTGGGGGCGACATCATATGTGCAGCGGAAGAACAAGAAAACAAAATCCCCGATTCCCAAAGAAATGTTCATCGTCGTAAAAAGATTGGTGTGCAAAATCCGTGAAACTTAAAACTGCGTATAGAGTATATTGTGTTACCTAGGGAGATCGTATATCCCTGTTTCCTTGCAGATCCTTAGGAGAGGGTGAAGGAGGTCAAGCATCCTCCTCTCTAGCGATGATCCACACAACAGGGCTGCGACGACGCTCCTCAAAACTCCAAGCCTGCTCTGAGGTGGAGAGGGAGAGGAGAATAGGAAAGGCAAGCAAAGGCTCTAGCCTCTGAGGCTCTAAATCCCTCCTATTTATAGAGGCCCCCTATCAAACCCTAATGGATCCTCCCCTAGTGGGTATTGGATTTGCATCCAATAAGACAAGGGCTCCATCGGATATCTCATATCTGAATCTCTACTCATCGCAATGCCTACCATATGTATGTGACCCTCTAGGCCTAATATCGAGCTGGCCGTGAGTCATACCTGTCAGAACTCCTTCTAACTCAGTGAATTATTATCTCTGTAATAATTCACTTGACTCATCGACTACGGACGTACTAGGCCACTACGCCGTAGTCCCCAAATGATATAGGGGATTCCAATCCATTGGACCTGTCTGTCCTCAGTTACCGTGTACCTATAGTCCCTCATCCAACTAATATCCCAGAGACCGTATATCGAGTATGGTGCTGTCAGGCCCATACGGTTTCTACTCGAGTCTCGCTCTAATCGGATTCTCCCGGAGAACTCTTTTTCTCTCAACCCGAATGACCCTGGCCAAGGATTTGTCTGAGCAAGAACACATGGGATATTCCTCTCATGATGTCGAGAGTGGATGATCCTCTATCGACACACAATAGCCCTCGTAAGATCGACTACCACTCTCAATGACCAACTACACTAGATCTAGGACAGCCAAACCTAAAAGTCTGGTATCAAAGAGTGGAGCACTCATATAGGACATCCTTGGTGTCTCAAGTCTAAGGACCAGATACACCACTAGGACTACGGAATCACTGTCTAACAATAAGGCATCATCAACCATCCAGCATTCCGTAAGCGGATCAATCAGTGAACTCATTCTCCAATGAGCACCTGTATTGTATCCTTAGTGTCCCTACACGAGCAGGTATGAGACCAACTGCATCCATCATATGAACGGGTATACAGCACATCAGTCTATCCGGTTATCACAATGTCCCTCTCGAGTAACCTATGACCGGGATTATTTAGGATCTGTGTTTAAAGGTGAATCGATCTCATTATCGTGATCTCATCACGATCTGATTCCCATTGCACAAATCCAAGGACATCACAATATATATATGCACATATGCAATAGTTATAAAGTGATATATGCCAAAATATAATAAGCAAAAAGATTCTGTATCAAGTCACACGTGCCATCACTCACATGATTGGCTTGTTGGGCACCTATGACTAGCACAAACTCTATTGAAAGTCTTGAGTTCCTTCCTCTATAATCTTCTAAGTCATTCTAAGGGAGTTGTGAGGACTACTTATAAAAAGAGTTGTAAAGGTTCTATCCTAAACTCGTAAAACAGAGAAAAAAGTTATAACAAGGGTGGTTGATCTTCGTCCACTGAAAGAAGATCGTTAGTGAAACCCGGTGGCGTTGACGGAGGAGGAATCAGGAGTGGACGTAGGTCGCAATGACCGAACCACTATAAATCTGGTATGCATTTCTTTTATGCTTTTCATTCTTATTGCTTACTAATTTAGTTACTCACTACTTTTTCTCATATTTCCAAGTTAAACATTTTTGAATCGTTTTAACTTTTTGAAAGTACTAATTTACCCCCCCCCCCCCCCCCCTCCCAGTGTCTTTATGATCCTAATAATTAGTATCAAAGCCCGGTTCTCTCATTTGGTTTAATACTAAGATAGATTAAAGGGCTTTTTCTAGCAATCAAGTGGGTCATTCTATCACTCGTCCTCCTATGTTCAATAGAATATACTACACATATTGAAAAATACGAATGCAGATTTTTTTTATTTATATGGAGTTTGATTTATAGAATATCGTTGAATGTGATTTTCAAAAATCCTCTAGACCTATAAATAAATGGAATGATCTAGAGAAGAAAATGTTTTCCTTAAATGCTAAAGTTATAAACGCTTTGTTTTGTGCTTAGACAAGAATGAGTTTCATCGTGTTTCTATATGTGAAATTGCATATGATATTTAGCATACACTTAAAGTTACACATGAAGGCACAAGTAGAGTTAAAAAATATAAGATTAATCTCTTGGTGCATAGTTATAAATTATTTAAAATGAAGCCAAGTGAAACCATTGGTGATATATATACCCGTTTTACGGATGTAGTCAATGGTTTGAAAGTTCTTAGTAAAAGTTATACTATTCTTGAACTTGTTAATAAAATTTTATGATCTCTCCTAAAAAATTAGGATCCAAAGGTAATTGTCATTCAAGAAGTAAAGGACATGAACTATTTTCCTCTTGAAGAACTCATAGGATCATTAATGACCTATAAAATTACTTGTAAGGCACATGATGAACATGAGAACAACCTTCCAAAGAATAAGAAGGATATGATACTTAGAACCAAAGAAGATCACTCGAGTGAAAACTCAAGTGATGATGATGACTTGGCACTCCTTACAAGAAAATTTAAAAAATTCATAAAAAGGAACAAAACAAATCTTATAAAACAATATTCTAAAAACAAAAATGAACTAACAAATGACATAATTTAATAAATTAAAAAAAAGTAACAAAACAAATCTTATAAAATAAGACTCTAAAAATAAATTTGAACTAAAAAATGACACAATCATATGCTATGAATGCAAAAAGCCGGGGCACTTCAAAAGTGAGTGTCCACAACTGAAGAAGGAGATGGTAGCACAAAAGAAGAAGAAATCACTCAAGGTGACTTGAGACAAATCAAGTATATTAGAAGATAAAGAGCAAATCAATGAAGATGAGGTGGCGAGCTACGCTTTGATGGCTCTCAACGATGAGGTATGTGACTCAACTGAAACCCCTTTATCTTATGACGAATTACTTAATATATTTCATGATTTATATGATGAATTTAAATTAGTTGATAAGAAATATAAATTATAAAAAAAAGATAATACTCTCTCTCTAGTAAATTTAAAAAATTAAAAAATGAGTATGACAATTACCTATTAACTTCTTGTACTAAATGTGCAAAGTTAGACTCAATCAAAAAGAAAAATATATTATTTTAATAAATATTAAAATATTTTAAGATTAAAAATAAATCATTAAACATGATTCTTGCTAATAAAGGTCGTGTACATAGAAAGAAGGAATCGGATTTGTGAGCAATAACACTCAACAAAAGCTAACTATGTTTGTTAAATGACTCACATTACATATTTCCCCTAAAGTTAAATGTAATTTTTTTGATAGATGTGGTCATTATGCTTATAAATATTCATAAAAAAAATAGCTCATATAAATTAGTTATGGTTCCTAAAGGAACCATAAGTAACTTAATGCCAATAGTCAAGATTGGTAGATCTAATTATGAAGGACCCAAAGTTAAATGGATACCTAAAGCAAACCCCATAATAAAATGGATTTGTTGAGAGAAAAAATAGGAGTTTATAAGAGAAGGCAAGAACCATGCTTAATGAACATAGCCTACCTAAATATTTTTGGGTCGAAGCAGTTAACACGACATGTTATATCATGAATATGGTTCACATTAAACCACTACTATCTAAAACTCTTTATGAATTGTGGAACAATAAAAAAATATAATATTTTATATTTTAAAGTTTTTGGTTTTAAATGTTTTATTATAAATAAAAAGAATGTCTTAGTAAAATTTGATGCAAAATTTGATGATGGCAATTTTCTTATATATTCTTTTATTTCTAAAATTTATCTAGTTTTCAATTAAAAAACCCTATATCCATATTGTTTTTAATGAGTCTCCCGAATTTAAGAAAAATAATTTTGATGATGATTTTGATTTTGATACTTTGAATTTGAATAAGAATTCTCCTCTCCCAAGCCACTTATATGTATTTACTTCCAAAGAATACTTATCCAAGGAATGAAAGTTTGTAAATGCTCATCATAAGGAGCTAATAATTGGAGATACATCAAAAGGTATTCAAACTCATTCTTCATTTAAAAATTTTTGTGCTAATGCTACCTTTTTATCTAAAATTAAACATAAATGTATTGACAATGCTCTAAAAGATGACTCATGCATTTTTACAATACATGAAGAGTTAAATCAATTTGACATAAATAAGGTGTGGATGCTTATTCCTAGACTTAGTGATCATCTTATAATTGGCACTAAATGGGTCTTTAAGAATAAGGAAGATGAACTTGGTATCGTGGTTCGAAACAAGACTAGATTAGTGGCCAAAGGTTTTAACCAAAAAGAATGTATCGATTGTGAAGAAACCTTCACTCTTATGGCAAGACTTGAAGCCATAAGGATACTCCTTGCCTATGCATGTTGTAATAATTTTAAGTTATTTCAAATGGATGTCCAAAGTGCTTTTCTTAATGACTTATTTTCGAAGAAGTTTATGTTGACCAACCACCCGGATTTGAGAATGTTCTTTTTCCATATCTTTTTTTAAGATATCTAAGGCTCTCTATGGGTTGAAGTAAACCCCAAGGGCTTGGTATGATAGACTAGCTTATTTCTTATTAAGAATTATTTTTTTAAATACATGGTCGATACTATATTATTTATTTAATATTTTAAAAATAATCTTCTTATTGTTTAAATTTATATTGATGATATTATTTGTGGTTCTACAAATGAATCTTTGTGTGAATCTTTTGTCAAAAATATGAGCAAAGAATTCGAAATGAGTTTAATTGGTGAATTAACATTTTTCTTAGGATTACAAATTAAGCAACTAAGTGATAAAATTTTTGTTAGTTAAACTAAGTATACTTTAGATCTATTAAAACAATTATATATGGATAGTGCTAAGGCCATCAACACACCAATGAGCACTTCTACAAAATTAGATATAAACAATGAAGGAGAATATTTTGATCAAAAGACTTATAGAGATATGAAAGGTAGTTTATTATACCTCACAACAACTAGACCTGATATTATATTTAGTATTAGACTTTCTACTAGATTTCAATTGAATCCTAAACAATCTCATCATAAAGCAGTTAAAAGGATTTTTAGATACGTAAAAGAAACTCTTAATCTAGGATTATGGTATACAAAATTTAAAAATTTTGATTTGATTGCTTATGCTGATGCTGACTTTACTAGATGTAGAATAGCTAGAAAAAAACATTTGGAACATATCAACTCCTAGGTTACGCACTTTTTCTTGATCTTCCAAGAAATAAAATTCTATTGCACTATCTATAGCCAAGGTTGAATATGTAACAGTAGATGCATGTTGTGCACAAGTAATATGGAAGAAAAACACCTTAGAAGATTATGAACTTTACTTAAAAAATATCCCTATAAAATACGATAATACTAGTACAATTTATTTAACAAAGAATCTCATTCAACACTTTAGAACTAAACACATTGATATTAGACATCACTATATTAGAGATCATGTTAATAATCATGATATATCTCTAGATTTTATTGATACAAAATATTAATTAGCAGATATTTTTACTAAACCATTGAATGAGGATTAGAAGAGAATTAGACATGTTGAATCTTTCAAACATATGAATTCTTCTTATATATTTTTATGGATCATTATCATAATTTTTCGATTTTCATAACTTAAATTTTCTTTTAAATTAAGATAGTTTACTATGATTCTTTCTTTTTGCCATTTACAAAACAAGAAGTTTGTCAAAATGAATATTAATTTTTAGGTATTCATGACTTGATCGTTTATGATTTAAATTTATTTTTGATATTATGATTTGAACATTGATGTAAATTTTCCACCATTGTATCCTTCCCTTCTTTGTTTTTTTTATAATGACAAAGGGGAGAAAGAGAAGTGCTAGCTTGCACATCTCAAGAGAATAAAAATTGCTAGCTTACACATCTGAAAGAGAAACAAAACCTTGCTAACTTACTAACTTGTATGTTCCAAAAACTTATTAGTGCTAGTCATAAGTGCCCTACAAGCCAATCATGTGAGTGATGACATATATGATATGATATGCACTCTTTTTACTTATTATTATTCTGATATTTTATCACTTTATATTGCTTATTATTATTGTGACATGACTAGTGTCCCCACATGAGCAGCTATAAGACTAGCCACCTCCATTATATAGATATGTGTACAATGCACCAGTCTATCCGGTCATCTCGTTGTCTCTCTCGAGTGACCTATAACCGGGATTATTGATGGTCTATATTTAAAAGTGAATTAATTTTATTATCATGATCTTATCACGATCCAATTCTCATTGCATAGATCCATGAATATCACAATACATGCAATAGATAATATAAAGTGAAAAAAATATCAAATAAATAATAAGCAAAAAGAGTACGTATCATATCACACGTGTCATCACTCACGTGATTGGCTTGCAAGACACCTATGACTAGCAGTTGTCATCTCCTATTCTCCTCCCTCTCTCTCCTCATCAGCCGATAACTCTATTTGGGGCATGTGGATAACAAGAAAGGTCAGCCCCCTCTTGATCTTAGTATAGTCTTGTGGTGTGAAAAGGAGATGAAAGATCATGCTGTAAAGGAGGAGCATCGTCATGCTATCTGCTATATAGATCACTACTAGAGAGGAGGATATTTGACTTCTTTCATTCATGCATCTGAATCTTTATTTTTAAGGATATATAATCTCCCCTAGGTAAATCATCTCACACATGCAATGTAGTTTTTGATTTTACAATTTTTCGTGCTATGTAGGTAAATAATCTCCCCTATGACTAGTAGTTACCATCTCCTATTCTCCTCCCTCCCTCTCCTCGTCAGCCGACAACTCTATTTGGGGTGTGTGGACAACAAGAAAGGTCGGCCCCTTCTTGATCTTAGTATAGTCTTGTGGTGTGAAAAGGAGATGAAAGATCATGCTATAAAAGAGGAGCATCATCATGCCATCTGCTATATAGATCACTACCAGAGAGGAGGACATCTGACTTCTTTCATCCATGCATCTGAATCTTTATTTTCAAGGATATATAATCTCTCCTAGGTAAATCATCTTACACATGCTACGTAGTTTTTGAGTTTATAATTTTTCGTGCATTAATCTTCGCATGACGATCTGATATTGAATTTGGGGAACCTATTTTATTTTTTGTTCTTCTGTTGTGCATGTTATGTTACCCAAGGTTTCCCAATACCTTCTAGCCCTTATTATTTGAAGGGTACCATGGACTTTAAAACCTCTTAGAGTGGCTAGTTAGTAGTTGTCGTTCCCTTTGCATAACCGAAAATAAAAAGCAAAAAACTTGTGGGACAAAGGGGATACCATCATGCTTGCATTCCCCAGTGAACATGACTAAATAACACTAGGAGTTGGGAGCCATTTGGAACTGAGATATTCCCCACCAGTCAAGACAAGATACTTTCACATGATGAAGTGGAAGACAAAGTCCCACTTCAAGGGAATCATGGGACAAAGACAAAGACCCCGTGCCGAACTATACGAACACTGGCCAAGATGAGGACCTACAACTCAAACTCAGTTGAGATAGAGTATTTGATTCACAAGTATTGTAGGAGCAAAATGCCCACTACCAATCATGGAAATGTAGTCTTCCACTCCACCATGAAGTCACCTTCCATGACCAAAACAAAGCACCTCCTCATGATTATTTTGACAAGGCACTTGATCAAGCACACTCAACTCAGGTACAAGGCAAAGAATGCTCAAAGCACATAAAAACTAAGAAGACATGCTTCGAACTTAGAAACTTCAATGCACACCTTCAGAGGGGGACAAATGATAGGGAACATAAGCTAGCCACCATTCACCACGCTAACACCATACTAGATCAACATTCACCTATCCACTAAAGTAAAAGCTCAAAAGGTAGCTTGGGTCAATCACCAAGCTATCAAGCTACCTTTCCTATGAAATATCTATAGGAATATTCTTGAAAGACCAAAAGGTAGTTTAGGTCAATTATAAATTAGCTCCTTTATGAAATATTTGCTAGTCATAGGTGTCCTACAAGCCAATCACGTGAGTGATAACACATGTGACTTGACACGATCTTTTTTCTTATTATATTTTGATATTTATCACTTTATATTGCTTATTGCATATATGTATATATATATATTATGATGTCCTTGAATCTGTGCAATGGGAATCGGATCATGATGTGATCACGATAATGAGACCAATTCGCCTTTAAACATAAATCCTAAATAATCTCGACCATAGATTACTCAAGAGGGACATCGAGATAACCAGACAGACTGGTGTATTGCATACCCATCCATATGATGGATGCAGCTAGTCTTATAGCTGCTTGTGTGGGGACACTAGGGATATAATACATGTGCTTATTGGAGAATGAGTTCATAGATTAATCCGCTTACGAAATGCTGAATGGTTGATGATGCCTTATTGTCAGATAGTGATTCCGTAGCTTGAGTGTTGTATCTGGTCCTTAAACTTGAGACACCAAGGATGTCATGTATAAGTGTTTCACTCTTTGATACCAAACTTATAGGTTTGGATGTCCCAAATTTAACAAAACCGATCATCGGGAGTGGTAGTCAATCTTACGAGGGCTATTGAGTGTCGATAGAGAATCATCCACTCTCGATGTCATGAGAGGAATGTCCCACGTGTTCTTGCTCAGACAAATCCCTTACTAGGGTCATTCGGATTGAGAGAGAAAGAGTTCTTTGGGGGAATCCGATTAGAGCGAGACTCGAGTAGAAACCGTGTGGGTCTGACAGCACCATGCCTAGTATACAGTCTCTGGGATATTAGATGGATAAGGGACTATAGGTATATGGTAACTGAGGACAGACAGGTCCAATGGATAGGATTCCCCTGTATCGTCTAGGGACTACAGTGTAGTGGCCTAGTATGTCCACAATCGATGAGTCGAGTGAATTATTATAGAGATAATAATTCACTGAGCCAGAAGAAGTTCTGATAGGTATAACTTATGGCTAGCTCGATATTGGGCCTAGAGGGTCAAACACATATGGTAGGCATTGCGATGAGTAGATCAATTATGAGATATCATCCGGAGCCCCTATCTATCCAATAAGCCCCTAAATTATTGGATCCTTTGGATGAGATCCAATTGTTAGGAAAAGAGTCGGCACTAAGGGGGGGGGTGTGAATTAGTGCAGCGGTAAAAATTATGTCGGTTCAAAACTTCGTTGTGATTAAATCTGTTTCCAACGAAAAACCATTTTGTAAAGGTATTAACTTTGAAAGCATATGGAAGAGCATAGTAGATGTAAAGCAAGTAAAGTAGTTTGCAGTAGAGTAAATTGCACAAGAGAAATGCAAACTAGATTTTTATAGTGGTTCGGTCGTCGTGACCTACATCCACTTCATCGATTCCTCTTCCGTCGAGACCACCAGCATCCACTATCAGTCTTCTTTTAATGGGCGAAGACCAAATACCCTTTTACACCCCTCTTCTCCTTTTCACAAGTTTAGGAGACAACCTTTTACAACCCTCTTTTACAAGGTATCTCTCTCATACCTCCTTTAGAACTCTCTTTAAGCTTTGGGAGGAGGGAACTCAACTTTCTAAGGTTTACAACTTTAGAATCACAGGGCTTTGCTCAATATTTCTTGCTTATCTATGCAGGAATAGCTGGGGTATTTATAGGCCTCAAATGGATTCAAATTTGGAGCCCAAAATTCAAACCCCCGAAATTTCAAGGTACGGGTGGCACCACCGCCTGCAGCCTGACACTCGGCAGTACCACTGCCTAGACAGTCTCAAAGATTGAGTCTGGGTGGTACCACCACCTAGACTGGTGGTACCATCGCTTGACATAGTCTCAGAGACTGTGCCATGACGATTTCACTTATTTGGTCACTATTTGGACCTTTCTCTTGGCCCAACATAGCCCAAACTTGGCCCAACTGTCCTTTAATTGGGTTGGCCCAATTCTAATCCATATTATATGCTAACTATAAATTTTTCAAATATTTTCTAAGCTAAACAAAGTCTGTAAGTCTAAGTTTCTTTCGACGAGCTTCCGGCGATCTTTCGGCGAACTTCCGACGATCTCTCGGCAATGTTCTAGCAGACTCCCGGCAAGCTCTTGGACTTCATGATGATCTTCTTGGTGAGTTCCAATGAGCTTCTTTGGCAAACTCTATGACTTTTTGGTCAATTTCGATAAAACTTTCGATGAACATTCGGACTTCCAACGAACTCTCGAACTTCCAACGAAATCGCGTTCTTGACTCTGAGACTTCATTTTACTTTATGCCTTGCTATCATAGTTAATCCTACATATGTAAAAACACACTTCGATCTAGACAATTATTACTAAGTATGAATCATGTTATCCGGCATATCATTGGTCCATCGATGCTTCGTCCGATTCTTCGACGCATCGTCCTCTCTTACGGTCTATTGCCTAATCGACCGGTTGACCTCCGCAACTCTGATATCCTTAACATAATTTCTGCTCTTCTTAGCCCAATGCCCGAATCCATGGCCCAAAGCATTCTGTCGATACGTCATTCGATCCTCCGGCTAGACGTCTAATCTTCTGACATGTTCCACTAGCCCAACATGATTCTTCCTACTTTAATTGTCTAATCTTGATCAAAGCATCCTGCGTCACTCAAAATATAGATCAATTCATAAACACTTATCAATTGGTTTCATCATCAAAATCCGGGATTTAACAATCTCTCCCTTTTTTATGATGACAAAGTTTAAACAAACTCCCCCTATCAATATGCCATATTGTTAGAGACTCTTGATTAAAAAATCTAAGCAACATGTTCTCATAAACTTATGCATAACACCATACTTCTCCCCCTTTGTCATCAACAAAAAGGAGAAGTGCAACTAGCAAGTGTTTTTAGAAATCCAAGTTCAAATTATTGCATAATAAATCTCAAGTTTTATCATCATTACAAGCTAGCAAAAATTTTGAGTTTTACATCATGTAAGCTAGCAATATTTAAGATGTTCAAGAAGGCAACTTTTGCTTCTTGAAATATACAAGTTAGCCATCTCTGTTTCTCTTTTGAGATGAGCAAGCTAACATGTTTTTGCATCTTTTTCACTTGTGCAAGCTAACAAGTTTGCCTCTTTTCATGATATGCACGCTAGAAATTCTTTCTCCCCCTTTGTCATTGGCAAAAAGAGAGGAATAACAAAACAATGGTGCAATTCATCAATTTTTAAATTATGACAAAAATAAAATATCATTCTTATTTCAATATGTCATAATTGAGATAAACCTTGAATTTAAATTTAATTCAAGTCAATACAAGTTTAATCATGATTCTCATACATGATATGCAATACATCGAATACATCATCATAATAAAATCATAAGTATTGCATGCATCATTTTTTAATAAGCTAGCAACTTTGCTTACTAGAAAGTTTTTCTTCTTGCAATTTGTGAGCTAGCAAATTTTACACATGAAAGTTGGCAAAATTTTTTACATCTTTTGGGATGAGCAAGCTTTTTGCTTCTTCTTGAAGTATGCAAGCTAACAAAATTTCTCCCTCTTTGTCATTGTCTAAAAAGAAGGAAAGAAAATAATTTGTAATTCTTTTTTCTTTTACAACAATTTTCAAATCATGACAAAGGTAAATAACAAAGATGAAAAATCAAGTCATGAATGTCAAAATCATAGTATTGCATGCATTCATATCATCACATGAAGAATATCAAGAAGAACTTGGTAATGAGATATACTTCATGAATACAAGGAATTTTACATAATAAAATTCATGTCATAAACATTAAAAGATATCAAGTAGCATATCATAGTTTATTAGAATAAATCTTCTTTTTGGTGAACAGCAAAAAGAATAGTAGGAGAACAAGATCTCAATTTATGCATATCAATATATATGACTTACTTTGACAAATCTTATTTTTAGTAAATAAAAAAAAGAAACATAGGAGTTCAAAAATAAGATCTTGATTCATAGAAAAATTTCAAGTATCAATATCGAGAATTCAATATCATGATATAGATGAAGACATTCTTATAGCAAAAAGATGTCATGAGAGAACACATAAACGATCTCGATTCATGTATAATATCTCTCAATTCATTATCGTAAAAATTATAATTCCGAAAAATCATGATTCATTTAGAAAATCTCTTCCTAAGAAAATACCAGGTAAAATCATAGGAGAATGATTAAAAAAAATCTTGATTCATAATAAATCTTAATTTGTAAATATCAAGGAATCGAGATCATGATTTAGATAAAAAAAATTATATTCAAATTTAAATCATCAAAATCACTTTCATAGTTCAAGAGATTCAAAATAATATAAATATATATTTCAATCTCTTATTCAAAACTCGATAAGATAGAGATATTTCATTTTAAGTTATTAGTTTCATACAAGTATGCCTTTCTCTTTTTATGCCAAATAAGAACATGCATCAATCGTTTAGGATTGAAAAATAAATTTCGTCATAAAAACCATCAAGATCAATAAACCATATATTACCCAAAAAATCATCATTTCTTCAAATCATCATGCATAGATTCACATTTCTTTAAACCTCTTAATATTTTCATTAAGACATCAAGCATGGTTTCAATCAAAATTGAAAATCATCAAGATACACATTATTTCTTTTTGAAAAAAAAACATACATAGGATTATCATTAGATTTAAATCTAACATTTTATTCATAAAACATGTAATTTTCATGATCATTACTAGAAGGATAATCATGATTCCTAAAATTTTTAGTTTTAGCATTATTCATTACATTATTAAACATGTAATTTTTAAGAAAAATAATTTTTCTGAGCTAAATTAAAAATAACTCATGCAAAGCATCATGTTATTTTGAGATAAACTAAGGGGGTTTCGTTTGAGTATTTTACCTCATTGTCGGAAACCGTTAAGGCATAGTTTGTCACCTCGTCTTTATTGGATTGTCATTCATCTTCGAATGAGCTTGTTTCATTCAAGATTGCTTTCTTCTTCTTGCGTTTATAGCAAGTAGTTGCATTTTTTTAAGTTTATTTTTGTTCTTCAATTTTCGTTTCAGGAATTTTTTAAATTTCATAGTGAGGAGTTCAAGTTCACCATCACTTGAGCTTATGCTCGAGTGGTCTTTGATTGTTCTAAGTCCGAAATCCTTCCTGTTCTTTACAAGGATGTTCTCAAGTTCGTTTTATGCATTGTGTGTCATTTCGTATGTCATTAATGAACCAAAAAGTTCTTCAAGTGAAAAATTATTAAGATCATTTGCCTCGTGTATTATGGCTACTTTTGGATCCCAGTTCTTATTAAGAGAACATAAAATTTTGTTTACAAGTTCAAAGTCCAAAAAACTTTTACCAAGTGCTTTTAAACCATTGACGACATCCATAAAACGGGTGTACATGTCTCCAATGGTTTCACTTGGTTTCATATCAAAAAGTTCAAAATCATGCATCAAAAAGTTGATTTTTGAATCTTTAACTTTGCTAGTGCCTTCATGTATGATTTCAAGAGTGTACTAAATGTCAAAAGCCATTTCACAAGTAGAAACCTGATTAAATTTGGTTTTATCTAAGGCGCAAAATACAGCATTCATAGCTATAGCATTTAAAGAAAAATTCATTTTCTCCAAATTATTCCAATGGTTTATTAGAAGAGAAGACCTTCGAAAACCATTTTCCATAATACTCTATAAATTTAAATCCAAAGAAAGTAAGAAAACTCTCATTTGAGTTTTTCAATATGTGTAGTCTGTCCCATTGAACATGGGAGGACGAATGAGAGAAAGTCCCTCGTGAAAGCTGAAAAGAGTCATTTCTCTTGGGTGTTAAACCAAATGAGAAACAACGAGGCTTTGATACTAATTGTTAGGAAAAGAGTTGGCACGAAGAGGGGGGGGGGAGGGGGGGGGTGAATTAGTGTAGCGGTAAAAATTACGTCGGTTCAAAACTTTGTTGCGATTAAATCTGTTTCCGATGAAAAATCATTTCGTAAAGGTATTAACTTTGAAAGCGTATGGAAGAGCATAGTGGATGTAAAGCAAGTAAAGTGGTTTGTAGTAAAGTAAATTGCATAAGAGAAATACAAACTATATTTTTATAGTGGTTCAGTTGTCGTGACAGACATCCACTTTGTCGATTCCACTTCAATCGAGGCCATCGGCATCCACTATCAGTATTCTTTTAATGGGCGAAGACCAACTACCCTTTTACACCCCTCTTCTCCTTTTCACAGGTTTAGGAGACAACCTTTTACAACCATCTTTTACAATGTTTCCCTCTCACACCTCCCTTAGAACTCTCTCTAAGCTTTGGGAGGAGGGAACTCAACTATCTAAGATTTATAACTTTAGAATCATAGGGTCTTGCTTAATATTTCTTGCTTATCCATGCAGGAATAGCTAGGGTATTTATAAGCTCTAAATTTGAATCCATTTGGGGCCTAGTACATCTATAATCAATAAGTTGAGTGAATTATTATGGAGATAATAATTCACTAAGTCAGAAGGAGTTCTAACAGGTATGACTTATGACTAGCTCGATATTGGGCCTAGAGGATCATACACATATGGTAGGTATTGCGATGAGTAGAGGTTCAGATATGAGATATCTACCGGAACCCCTATCTTAATAGATATCTAATAAGCCCCTGAATTATTGGATCCTTTGGATGAGATCCAATAAGAGCCCATGAGAGATTATTCAATAGAGATCCATGAATCTAAGAGGTTTGGGTAGTTGGTGTTAGGATCAAGAGCACTAAGAGGGGGGGGGGCGCGGGTGAATTAGTGCAGCGGAAAACTTTCATTGGTTCAAAAAGACTTCATATGAAAACCATTTCGAAAAGATCTTTAACTTGAGAGCAAATGGAAGTATAGTTGATGTAAAGCAACGGAGGTAGTTTGCAGTTAAGATAAAGAGCAGAATATAAATGCAAACCGAGATTTAGAGTGGTTCGGTCAATCTTGACCTACATCTACTTTTGGCTTTCTCCTCCGACGAGGTTACCAACGTCTACTAGAGGCCTTCCTTCAATAAATGAAGGCCAACCACCCTTTTACAACTTTTCTCCTTTTGACGGGCTTAGGAGACAACCCTTACAAGTTTTCACTCCTCTCTTGAATGATCAAGACTTAGAAAGAAAAGCTGGAGAGGAACTCTAGCCTTTTATAACACTTTTAAGCTCTCAAATACTCAAAATAAAAGCAAGCTTTCGGTTGCCCTTTCATGCAAAAAGGGTGGGGTTTATATAAGCCTCAATCAGTTTGAATTCGGAGTTCAAAAGTATCCATTCCTGAATTTTCGGGGTCCTAGCGGTACCACCGCAATAACTGGGTGGTACTATCGCTCAGTCTAGGCGGTACTACCGCTTGACATCGCTTGGAGACCGAGCTCAAGCGGTACCACCGCATGACAAGGCCGGTACCACCGCTTGATAGGGGTGGTACTACCGTCCAGAACTCCTGGGAGACCGAGTCTCCTGGGCAGTGCCACCGCCGACCAAGAATTCTGGGTCTGAATAGGCTGATTCATGTTGGGAAATCATGGGGGCGACATCATATGCGCAGCGGAAGAACAAGAAAACAAAAGTCCCCGATTCCCAAAAAGATGTTCGTCGTCGTGCGAAGATTGGTGCGCAAAATCCGCAAAACACAAAACTGCGTATAGAGATTGTGTTACCTAGGGAGATCGTATATCCCTGTTTCCTTGCAGATCCTCAGGAGAGGGTGAAGGAGGTCAAGCGTCTTCCTCTCTAGCGGTGATCCACACAGCAGGGTTGCGACGACGCTCCTCAAAACTCCAGGCCTACTCTGAGGTGGAGAGGGAGAGGAGAATAGGAAGGGCAAGCAAAGACTCTAGCCTAAGAGGCTGCGAATCCCTCCTATTTATAGAGATCCCGTGTCAAAACCCTAATGGGTCCTTTCCCTAGTGGGTATTGGATCTGCATCCAATAAGACAAGGGCTCCGTCGGATATCTCATATCCGAACCTCTACTCATCGCAATGCCTACCATATGTGTGTGACCCTCTAGGCCCAATATCGAGCTGGCCGTGAGTCATACCTGTCAGAACTCCTTCTAACTAAGTGAATTATTATCTCTGTAATAATTCACTCGACTCATCGACTACGGAAGTACTAGGCCACTACGCCGTAGTCCCCAGACGATACAGGGGAATCCAATCCATTGGACCTGTCTGTCCTCAGTTACCATGTACCTATAGTCCCTCATCCATCTAATATCCCAGAGACCGTATATCGAGCATGGTGCTGTCAGACCCATACGGTTTCTACTTGAGTCTCGCTCTAATCGGATTCTCCCGGAGAACTCTTTCTCTCTCAACCCGAATGACCCTGGCCAGGGATTTGTCTGAGCAAGAACACATGGGATATTCCTCTCATGATACCGAGAGTGGATGATCCTCTATCGACACTCAATAGCCCTCGTAAGGTCGACTACCACTCCCAATGACCAGCTGTACTAGATCTGGGAACAGCCAAACCCATAAGTCTGGTATCAAAGAGTGGAGCACTCATACAGGACATCCTTGGTGTCTCAAGTCTAAGAACCAGATACACCACTAGGACTACGGAATCGTTGTCTGACAATAAGGCATCATCAACCATCCAGCATTCCGTAAGCGGATCAATCAGTGAACTCATTCTCCAATGAGCACCTGTACTGTATCCCTAGTGTCCCTACACGAGCAGCTATGAGACCAGCTGCATCCATCATATGGACGGGTATACAGCACACCAGTCTATCCGGTTATCACGATGTCCCTCTCGAGTAACCTATGACCGGGATTATTTAGGATATGTGTTTAAAGGTGAATCGATCTCATTATCGTGATCTCATCACGATCCGATTCCCATTGCACAAATCCAAGGACATCACAATACATATGCATTTATGCAATAGTTATAAAGTGATATACGCCAAAAATATAATAAGCAAAAAGATTCTCTATCAAGTCACACGTGCCATCACTCACGTGATTGGCTTGCTGGGCACTTATGACTAGCAATCTCCCACTTGACCTAAAGCCAATCACCTATGTGTCTGATCCCCATCAGACCCCTGTGACGCTCAAAGACAATCTGAGACAATGGCTTTGTTAGTGGATCTGCAATGTTATCTTCGGATGGAACTCTTTCCACTGCTACATCTCCTCGGGTCACGATCTCTCTGATAAGGTGGAACCTCCTCAGAACATGCTTAGATTTCTGATGAGACCTAGGTTCCTTCGCTTGAGCAATTGCCCCGTTGTTGTCGCAATATAGGGAAATCGGCTCCTCACTATCCGGCACGACTCCCAAATCTGTGATGAACTTCTTCAACCAGACTCCCTCCTTTGCTGCATCTGATGCAGCAATGTACTCCGCCTCTGTGGTCGAGTCAGCAGTGGTATCTTGCTTGGAACTCTTCCAGCACACTGCTCCTCTATTCAAGGTGTACACATACCCTGAATTCGACTTGCTATCATCGACATCAGAATGAAAACTTGAGTCAGTGTAGCCTTCAACCTTAAGGCTATTACCTCCATATACTAGTAAAAGATCCTTAGTCCTTCTCAAGTACTTAAGGATACACTTTACTGCTTTCCAGTGTTCCAAGCCTGGATCCGCCTGATACCTGCTCGTGACACTCAGAGCATGCGCTATATCAGGTCTTGTACATAGTATGGCATACCTGATAGACCCTATTGCTGAGGCATAAGGTATCATATCCATGTTCGCCCTTTCTTCTGGAGTCTTTGGGGACATACTCGTAGAAAGCGATATCCCATGTCTCATCGGTATGAGACCTCTTTTGGAATTTTCCATGCCAAACCTTTTGACAATAGTTTCTATGTACCTGGACTGGGACAAGCCAAGCATCCTTTTGGATCTATCTCTATAGATTCTAATCCCCAAGATACAAGATGCTTCTCCTAAGTCCTTCATGGAGAAGTGTCTAGATAACCAAGCCTTTATTGTGGATAGCATTCCTATGTCATTCCCAATGATGAGGATGTCATCCACATATAACACCAAAAAGCTAATAGCGCTCCCACTTACCTTTCTGTATACACAAGGCTCATCTTCGTTCTTAACGAAGTCATAAGATCTGATTGCCTCATCAAATCTTATGTTCCAACTTCGGGAAGCTTGCTTTAGTCCATAAATGGATCTAAGCAACCTACACACCTTATCTGGGCAGTTCTTGGACACGAATCCCTCAGGTTGCATCATATACACCTCCTCCTCCAGGTTCCCGTTGAGGAATGCGGTTTTCACATCCATCTGCCAGATCTCATAATCATAGTGTGCTGCAATAGCCAATAGAATTCTGATGGATTTTAGCATTGCTACGGGTGAGAAAGTTTCGTCGTAGTCAACACCTTGCCTTTGACGATACCCCTTAGCCACTAGCCTTGCTTTATAGGTCTCTACCTTTCCATCTACTCCGATCTTTTTCTTAAAGATCCACTTGCAACCGATGGGTACAATACCTTCGGGTGCATCAACTAGGTTCCAAACCTTATTAGAGTACATAGAATCCATCTCAGAATTCATGGCTTCTTTCCACTTCCCGGAGTCTATACTCATAATAGCCTCCTCGTAGGTCTGAGGATCAATATCCTCTACATCCTCTGCTCTAATATGTCCCACATATCTCTCAGGAGGATGGGATACTCTATCAGACCTGCGTAAAGTTGAAACTTGTGTATTAGATACCTGAACAGACTCGGGCTGTAGAGTGGTGCTTGAGCTTGGTTCTCCAACCTCGCTCAATTCTATCATTCTCCCACTGTCTCCGTCAAGAATGTGTTCCTTCTCAAGGAACACTGCTCTCTTAGCTACAAAGACCTTTTGGTCCTCGAGATGATAGAAGTAATACCCACAAGTTTCCTTGGGGTATCCCACAAATTTACATCGCCCTGTCCTTGATTCTAACTTATCGGGGTTGTGTCTTTTAACATGGGCAGAGCAGCCCCAAATCTTAACTACTTTAAGATCAGGCTTCTTCCCTTTCCATATCTCATATGGTGTAGACACCACCGACTTAGTTGGAACTCTGTTCAGAAGGTAAGCTGCGGTTTCTAGGGCATATCCCCAGAATGAGATGGGTAGGTCAGCGAAACTCATCATGGACCGTACCATATCTAATAATGTACGATTTCTCCTTTCAGAGACACCATTGAGCTGAGGTGTATAAGGAGGTGTCCATTGGGATAATATCCCATGGTCCTTGAGGAAGTGAGTAAACTCTATACTTAGGTACTCACCTCCTCGATCTGATCGAAGAGTTTTGATACTCTTTCCAGTCTAGTTCTCCACCTCATTCTTATACTCTCTGAATTTCTCAAAGGCCTCGGACTTGTACTTCATTAAGTACACATATCCATACCTTGAGAAATCATCAGTAAATGTAATGAAGTAGGAGTAACCTCCAATGGCATGAGTTGACATGGGTCCACATACATCACTATGTATGAGTTCCAACAACTCAGTGGCTCTCTCTCCAGTTCCACTAAATGGAGAGTTGGTCAGTTTTCCACGAATGCAAGGCTCACAAGTTGCATATGACACATAGTCGAATGGATCTAGATATCCATCATTTAGCAACTTTTGAATCCTTCTTTCATGGATGTGACCTAGCCTACAATGCCACAGGTATGCACTGTTCAACTCATCTCGTTTCCTTTTGGACATATTTATATTCATGATATGTGGAGTGGTGTCTAACATAAATAAACCATTATGCAATGTTCCTTTCGTGATGATCTTATCATCTAATAATATCGAACAACCATTGTTCTCAAAAACAAATTTATATCCACTAACTGTTAAACATGAAATGGAGATAATGTTTTTGATAATAGAAGGAACAAAATAACATGCATCTAATGCAATAAAAGCTCCACTAGGCAGATGTAGGGCGACCTCGCCAACAGCTAAAACAGCAACTTTTGCTCCATTACCCATCTTGAGGTCCATCTCGCCTCTCTCTAGTCTCCTAGGCCTTGCCAGAACCTGCAACGAATTACATATATGATAAGCACTACCGGTATCTAATACCCATGTGTTATCATAAGAGTCTGACAAATGGAGACCGATCATGAATGTACCTGAAGCTTCATCAAGCTTTTGTTTCGCCCTTTCTGCAAGGTACTCTTTGCAGTTTCTCTTCCAGTGCCCATCTTTACCACAGTGGAAGCACTGGCCTTTGTCCTTTGTTGGGTCTTTCTTAGCAACCTTTGCTTTACCTTGTTTGCCCTTGCCCTTTCCCTTCTTAAGGGACCTTTCTGCTTTCCTTTTCTTTCTGGTCTCACCAGTGTAGAGAACTGGCTTCTCTTTCTTAATAGTACTCTCTGCCTCCCTCAACATATTGAGGAGCTCTGGGAGAGTCACCTCAAGCTTGTTCATATTAAAGTTCATTATGAACTGTGAAAAGGAATCTGGTAGGGACTGAAGCACAATGTCCACACACAAGTTATCCTCTAGGACCATTCCTAGACCTGTGAGTTTCTCTATCCACTCAATCATCTTTAGGACATGGTTCTGAACCGGTGTCCCCTCAGTCATCCTAGCGCGGAAAAGGCTCTTGGATATCTCATATCGTTGAGTCCTTCCCTGTTCCTCAAACAATTTACGGACATGTAGGAGAATGGATCTGGCATCCATCTTTTCATGTTGTCTCTGTAACTCTGGAGTCATAGAGCCCAACATATAGCACTGAGCAAGAGTGGAGTCATCAATGTACTTCACGTAGCGAGCGATCTCATCCTCGCTTGCCCCTTCTTCGGGCGTAGGCATCACTGTATCAAGGACGTACACGATTTTCTCCGCTGTGAGAACAATTCTCAAGTTACGGAGCCAATCCGTATAATTTGGACCAGTGAGGCGGTTGACATCAAGTATGCCACGTAAGGGATTTGAAAGCGACATTTTCTGAAAATAAAGATGTAGCAAAAATGAATAACATGCAGATTTTGCAAGAAATAAACAATCAAGATATGGACTTCTATCTTAATATGCTCCCACTATTTTACTAACGAGTCACGCGACACCCTCAGCACGTGAAACGGAAGTCTCCGGCAGACTTCTAGTGGGGATCAGGATCCAATCAGCGTCTTAGTGTAACCTCGAGGGACTCGACCAATCACACTAAGCCTAAAAGGTAGACAACTCTTGCCGATCACAACTCCTTGTGATTCCCGTCCTGTTCGGCCTCCGAATAACCATGGCCTCGAGGGACTCGACCAACCATGATGCTCGGTTAAGTCAACACCTTCGTTACAAGATGAGTCTGATTTGATGATATACCCTCGAGGGACTCGACCAAGCATATCATGCCCTCAAGTCACCGGTGACATCTCTATGTCGTAAGCAAGATAGCGAATCGCGATATAGGTGAGTCTCGAGGGACTCGACCAACTCAACCTACACCGGGATTCGGTTCCTACTCATAACGATGGAAGGCCACGTGGGTCAATCTAATTACCTCACGTTTACCGACTTAATATTATCGAGAGATGTTTCTATGATTTGGTCTCCTATTATGACATGTCACACATGTACATATTTAATATATATCTACATCGCATGCAAATATATATACATATCTAGTATGTGTATAAGCAATCACACCAGATGATCATGGACCACAACCTAATATGATTAGGCCCGAGCCAGTAGGCCTAATCACTCACATCAAGATCTATGTGTGCAACGGTGCATCTCCATGCCTTGTGATCGACCATCTCGTCCTCGTTGGTTCCGTCGACATCTTGATGCATCTTCATGCATCACGATTGTCCGTCTCGTGGGTCCCGCTATGGCTTCCACGCTCCCGCTGCGCCTCCTCATGTGATTACAACTTAATCATAGGCACGCAGGCCCGACAATAAACGAGAAATATAATGGAGGTTCGCAGACCTCAATAATAATAATCACAAGTACACACATCACACGGTCCATGATCATCCGTCCACTCATCATACATCACATGTATAAATAATCGTCATTATGTAGGACTACTAGATAATAAAAAATAATAATCAACTAAACCTTTTAATTAATTAATATTTTCTGAAATCAGGGATATATAGGGAATTTCTCAATTCCTAAGGGTATTTTCGTAATTTGGACAAAAGACAGAAACTGGAATTTCTCAAATTCCGAGGGGTAAAACTGTCTTTTGCCCAGAAAACCCTAATTTCCTACTGCCCTTTGCTGCTGCCGCCGCCGGTGCCACCCTGCTGGCGGCGGCCTGTGCGGCGAGGGGCGGGGCGCTGCCCTCGCCTGCGGGCGGCACGCCCGCTGGCGGCGCTGCCGCTGCAGGTGGGCGCCCCCGCGGGCGTTGGCGTCGCCGCCTCCGCGGACAGTTCTGCCGGCGAGGCAGCGCCCGCAAGCGGTGCTGCCTCGCTGGCGGCCGCCCCTGCGGGGTTTTTGCCCGTGGGAGCAGCGGCCACAGGCGCCGCTGCCCTGCGGTGCCTCAGCCCGCGCTGCTGCCCCGCGGCGCCTCTGCCCGCGGGCTCAGCGGCCGCAGGCGCCTCTACCCGCGGGCTGCCAGCCCCGCCGGTCGCAAGCCTGCTGCAAGCAGACCGCCGGCCGGCTGCTGCAAGCACAGCGCTTGCGCATGCGCCGGCGTTGTGCTGCCTGGCTACGGCTGCGGCTGCCGCTGCAGGTGGCTGCAGGCATGCAGATCGAGGGCAGCAACTGTTGCTGCCCTTGTTTTTTTTGCGTCAACGATTTTGACGTCAAAATTCTTCCTAAACACAATACACGCAGTTCAAAAACCAATCATTCGCACGAACAACCTGGCTCTGATACCACTGTTGGGAAATCATGGGGGGCGACATCATATGCGCAGCGGAAGAACAAGAAAACAAAAATCCCCGATTCCCAAAAAGATGTTCGTCGTCGTGCGAAGATTGGTGCGCAAAATCCGCAAAACACAAAACTGCGTATATAGATTGTGTTACCTAGGGAGATCGTATATCCCTGTTTCCTTGCAGATCCTCAGGAGAGGGTGAAGGAGGTCAAGCGTCCTCCTCTCTAGCGGTGATCCACACAGCAGGGTTGCGACGACGCTCCTCAAAACTCCAGGCCTACTCTGAGGTGGAGAGGGAGAGGAGAATAGGAAGGGCAAGCAAAGACTCTAGCCTATGAGGCTGTGAATCCCTCCTATTTATAGAGATCCCGTGTCAAAACCCTAATGGGTCCTTTCCCTAGTGGGTATTGGATCTGCATCCAATAAGACAAGGGCTCCGTCGGATATCTCATATCCGAACCTCTACTCATCGCAATGCCTACCATATGTGTGTGACCCTCTAGGCCCAATATCGAGCTGGCCGTGAGTCATACCTGTCAGAACTCCTTCTAACTAAGTGAATTATTATCTCTGTAATAATTCACTCGACTCATCGACTACGGAAGTACTAGGCCACTACGCCGTAGTCCCCAAACGATACAGGGGAATCCAATCCATTGGACCTGTCTGTCCTCAGTTACCATGTACCTATAGTCCCTCATCCATCTAATATCCCAGAGACCGTATATCGAGCATGGTGCTGTCAGACCCATACGGTTTCTACTTGAGTCTCGCTCTAATCGGATTCTCCCGGAGAACTCTTTCTCTCTCAACCCGAATGACCCTGGCCAGGGATTTGTCTGAGCAAGAACACATGGGATATTCCTCTCATGATACCGAGAGTGGATGATCCTCTATCGACACTCAATAGCCCTCGTAAGGTCGACTACCACTCCCAATGACCAACTGTACTAGATCTGGGAACAGCCAAACCTATAAGTCTGGTATCAAAGAGTGGAGCACTCATACAGGACATCCTTGGTGTCTCAAGTCTAAGGACCAGATACACCACTAGGACTACGGAATCGCTGTCTGACAATAAGGCATCATCAACCATCCAGCATTCCGTAAGCGGATCAATCAGTGAACTCATTCTCCAATGAGCACCTGTACTGTATCCCTAGTGTCCCTACACGAGCAGCTATGAGACCAGCTGCATCCATCATATGGACGGGTATACAGCACACCAGTCTATCCGGTTATCACGATGTCCCTCTCGAGTAACCTATGACCGGGATTATTTAGGATATGTGTTTAAAGGTGAATCGATCTCATTATTGTGATCTCACCACGATCCGATTCCCATTGCACAAATCCAAGGACATCACAATATATATATGCATTTATGCAATAGTTATAAAGTGATATACGCCAAAATATAATAAGCAAAAAGATTCTGTATCAAGTCACACGTGCCATCACTCACGTGATTGGCTTGCTGGGCACCTATGACTAGCAGTCAACACCTTCGTTACAGGATGAGTCTGATTTGATGATATACCCTCGAGGGACTCGACCAAGCATATCATGCCCTCAGGTCACCGGTGACATCTCTATGTCGTAAGCAAGATAGCGAATCGCGATATAGGTGAGTCTCGAGGGACTCAACCAACTCAACCTACACCGGGATTCGGTTCCTACTCATAACGATGGAAGGCCACGTGGGTCAATCTAATTGCCTCACGTTTACCGACTTAATATTATCGAGAGATGTTTCTATGATTTGGTCTCCTATTATGACATGTCACACATGTACATATTTAATATATATCTACATCGCATGCAAATATATATACATATCTAGTATGTGTATAAGCAATCACACCAGATGATCATGGACCACAACCTAATATGATTAGGCCCGAGCCAGTAGGCCTAATCACTCACATCAAGATCTATGTGTGCAACGGTGCATCTCCATGCCTTGTGATCGTCCATCTCGTCCTCGTTGGTTCCGTCGACATCTTGATGCATCTTCATGCATCACGATCGTCCGTCTCGTGGGTCCCGCTATGGCTTCCACGCTCCCGCTGCGCCTCCTCATGTGATTACAACTTAATCATAGGCACGCAGGCCCGACAATAAACGAGAAATATAATGGAGGTTCGCAGACCTCAATAATAATAATCAAAAGTACACAAATCACACGGTCCATGATCATCCGTCCACTCATCATACATCACATGTATAAATAATCGTCATTATGTAGGACTACTAGATAATAAAAATAATAATCAACTAAACCTTTTAATTAATTAATATTTTCTGAAATCAGGGATATATAGGGAATTTCTCAATTCCTAAGGGTATTTTCGTAATTTGGACAAAAGACAGAAACTGGAATTTCTCAAATTCCGAGGGGCAAAACTGTCTTTTGCGCAGAAAACCCTAATACCCTTTCCCCTTTTCGCTGCTGCGCCGCCGCCGCCGCCACCCTGCTGGCGGCGGCCTGTGCGGCGAGGGCGAGGGCACTGCCCTCGCCTGCGGGCGGCACGCCCACTGGCGGCGTTGCCGCTGCAGGTGGGCGCCCCCGCGGGCGTCGCCGCCTCTGTGGGCAGTTCTGCCGGCGGGGCAACGCCCGCAGGCGGTGCTGCCCCTGCAGGTTGGCGCCCCTGCGGGCGCCGCCGCCTCCGCGGGCGGTTCTGCCCGCGAGGCAGCGCCCGCAGGCGGTGCTGCCTCGCTGGCGGCCGCTCCTGCGGGGTTTTTGCCCTTGGGAGCAGCGGCCACAGGCGCCGCTGCCCTGCGGTGCCTCAGCCCGCGCTGCTGCCCCGCGGCGCCTCTGCCCGCGGGCTCAGTGGCCGCAGGCGCCTGCTGCAAGCAGATCGCCGGCCGGCTACTGCAGGCACAGCGCTTGCGCATGCGCCGGCGCTGTGCTGCCTGGCTGCGGCTGGCTGCAGGCATGCAGATCGAGGGCAGCAACTGTTGCTGCCCTTCCTTGCTTTTGCGTCAACGATTTTGACGTCAATATTCTTCCTAAACACAACACACGCAGTTCAAAAACCAATCATTCGCACGAACAACCTGGCTCTGATACCACTGTTGGGAAATCATGGGGGCGACATCATATGCGCAGCGGAAGAACAAGAAAACAAAAGTCCCCGATTCCCAAAAAGATGTTCGTCGTCGTGCGAAGATTGGTGCGCAAAATCCGCAAAACACAAAACTGCGTATAGAGATTGTGTTACCTAGGGAGATCGTATATCCCTGTTTCCTTGCAGATCCTCAGGAGAGGGTGAAGGAGGTCAAGCGTCCTCCTCTCTAGCGGTGATCCACACAGCAGGGTTGCGACGACGCTCCTCAAAACTCCAGGCCTACTCTGAGGTGGAGAGGGAGAGGAGAATAGGAAGGGCAAGCAAAGACTCTAGCCTATGAGGCTGTGAATCCCTCCTATTTATAGAGATCCCGTGTCAAAACCCTAATGGGTCCTTTCCCTAGTGGGTATTGGATCTGCATCCAATAAGACAAGGGCTCCGTCGGATATCTCATATCCGAACCTCTACTCATCGCAATGCCTACCATATGTGTGTGACCCTCTAGGCCCAATATCGAGCTGGCCGTGAGTCATACCTGTCAGAACTCCTTCTAACTAAGTGAATTATTATCTCTGTAATAATTCACTCGACTCATCGACTACGGAAGTACTAGGCCACTACGCCGTAGTCCCCAGACGATACAGGGGAATCCAATCCATTGGACCTGTCTGTCCTCAGTTACCATGTACCTATAGTCCCTCATCCATCTAATATCCCAGAGACCGTATATCGAGCATGGTGCTGTCAGACCCATACGGTTTCTACTTGAGTCTCGCTCTAATCGGATTCTCCCGGAGAACTCTTTCTCTCTCAACCCGAATGACCCTGGCCAGGGATTTGTCTGAGCAAGAACACATGGGATATTCCTCTCATGATACCGAGAGTGGATGATCCTCTATCGACACTCAATAGCCCTCGTAAGGTCGACTACCACTCCCAATGACCAGCTGTACTAGATCTGGGAACAGCCAAACCTATAAGTCTGGTATCAAAGAGTGGAGCACTCATACAGGACATCCTTGGTGTCTCAAGTCTAAGAACCAGATACACCACTAGGACTACGGAATCGTTGTCTGACAATAAGGCATCATCAACCATCCAGCATTCCGTAAGCGGATCAATCAGTGAACTCATTCTCCAATGAGCACCTGTACTGTATCCCTAGTGTCCCTACACGAGCAGCTATGAGACCAGCTGCATCCATCATATGGACGGGTATACAGCACACCAGTCTATCCGGTTATCACGATGTCCCTCTCGAGTAACCTATGACCGGGATTATTTAGGATATGTGTTTAAAGGTGAATCGATCTCATTATCGTGATCTCATCACGATCCGATTCCCATTGCACAAATCCAAGGACATCACAATACATATGCATTTATGCAATAGTTATAAAGTGATATACGCCAAAAATATAATAAGCAAAAAGATTCTCTATCAAGTCACACGTGCCATCACTCACGTGATTGGCTTGCTGGGCACTTATGACTAGCAATTCATTCATCCCAATTTGGGTATGTCAAAAGCCCAGTTGGCCCTAGATTAAGTTAATGGGATCACCTCCCAATCCTACCTTAATCTACATACTAACTATGACAATTAAGACATCAATACTGCAGATCGTGTTTCGCTGCGTCAATTGCTTCTTTCGGTGAGCTTCCATCGAACTTCCGTCGAACATCCGACGAACCCTCGGCGATGCTCCGGTGGACTCCCAGCAAACTCCTGGACTTGTGATGATCCTCTTGGCGAGTTTCGACGAACTTCTTTGGCAAGCTCTTGGACTTCTCGGATTGTTCCCTCAGAACCTCCGACGACCGTCCGGACTTCCGACGAACTCTCGAACCCCCAACGTGATCTTGGTCTTGACTCTGGTTCAACACTTGCTTTATATCTTACTGTCATCATAGTTAATCCTACACACTTAATACACACTTCAATCTAGACAATTAATACTAAGCATTAATCAAGTTGTCCAGCATGTCATGGATCCCTCGATGCTTCGTCCGATTCTTCGGTGCATCATCCTCTCTTATAGCCTATTGCCCAATCGGTCAGTTGACTCCACAACTCCGATATCCTTGGTGCAATATCCACTCTTCTTGGCCTGATGCCCAAATTCATGGCCCGAAGCCTTTTATCGATACGACGATTGATCTACCGGCCCGACGTCCAATCTTCTGACATGTTCCTCCGGCCCAACATGATTTATCCTGCTTTAATTGTCTCATCCTGATCGAAGCATCCTGCATCACTTAAAATGCAGATTAAAATATAAACACTTATCAATTGGTTTCATCATTAAAATACGAGATTCAATAATCTCCCCCTTTTTTATGATGACAACCAATTGATGACGGAGTTAACCATAACTCCCGGAGTTTAAATAAACTCCCCTTATCAATATGTCGTATTGATAGAAACTCTTAGATTCAAAAATCCAAGCAATATATCATGATCAAATTATGCATGACATCAACATACTTCTCCCCCTTTGTCATCGACAAAAAGGAGAAGTTCAACTATTCATGTGTTTGGAATATCGAAGTTCAATACATTGCATGAAAAACATGATATCCATTTTTATCATCATGCAAACTAGTAAAACTTTAGAGTTTTGCAAGTTTGTAAATTTTACTAGATGTGTAAGTTTATTATTTTTGCTTCTTGAGATGGGCAAGATAACACTTCTTTGTAGTGTTCAAGATAGCAAGTTCTACATTATACAAGCTAGCAAATTAGAGATGTTCAAGAAAGTAACTATTGCTTCTTGAAATATGCAAGTTGCAAGCTAGCAAATTTTTGTTTCCTTTACAATATTTGAGCTAGCAATTTTGCTTCCATTGTAAAGTGCAAGTTAGCATGTTTTGCATCTTGAGATAGGCAAGATGGCACTTTTGGTATGCAAATTTATAGTATACAAGCTATCAAATTTTACACATAAAAAATTTAACAAAATTTTACATCTTTTGAGATGTGCAAGATGGACTATTTTGCCTCTTTTTAAAATGTGTAACTTGGCAAACATTGCTTCTCTTGAGATTTGCAAGATAGTACTTCTTGGTGATATTCAAGATAGCAATTTCTTCTCTTTTGAGAAGTGTAATTTTTGTTTTCTTCTTGAATTGTGCGAGCTAGCAAATTTACTTTCTAGCACGTTTTGCTCCCCCTTTGTCATTATCAAAAAGAAGGGAAGACCCTCTACATCAATTTTCAAATTATGACAAAGGTAAATAGCATAGATGAAAATTCAAGTCATGAATTTTAAAAGAATTATTTTATCATGAATATTTCATCATTGCATGCATTATTACCATAAGTTAAAGTATTACATGCATAACACCAAATCATCATGTCTATAAAATATAAAATCATCATTACATGCATGATTCCAAATCATCATTCTAGAGTATTATTTTAGAAAATGATAATTTTTTATTTTCATATTATTTTAAAAATCATAGTGTTGCATGCATCATTCCAAAACATTTCAAGCCATACAAGTCATAAATACAAAGAGATTATGTCATGAAGGATAAGACCAATTAAATACCAAAAGACATGATTCATATAGTAAATCTCTTCTTTAAATAAAATACCAAGAAAAAATTGTAGGAGTTCAAAGAAGAGATCTTGAAAAAAATCTCAAGTAATTTCAAGAAATCAAGATATAATTTTGATAAAACTCATTCAAATTCAAATCATCAAATGAAAATCATTTTCAAGAGATTCATACAAATCAATAAGATAGAGAAAAAAAAATTTCAAGACCAATGCTTTTCTCTTTTTAGTTGTTTAAATTCATGTGATTTATTTTATTTATGCCAAATTAAAATATGCATTAACGTTTAGAATTGAAAAATGAATTTCGTCATAAAAACCATCAAGTCCAATAACTCACAAAAATCATCACGTATAACTTTTAAATCTCATGCATAAAATCGTCAAATCATGGTATCAAAACTTCAATATTTTCATTACAACATCAAGCAAGGTTTTATTGAACATAATTTTGAATGATTCTTATAGATATCTAAAACTTCTTTAGTTTTAATTTATATGATTGACTTTATATTAGCATACTCAAATTTTTGTTCTTCTGTCAAAACCATACATCATGTTTGAAAAACAAAGACAAGGTTCATAAAAAATATCAAGCCTTCCATACAAAAGCCATGCATCATCATTGAAAAGCAATATGGAAATCATCAAAATACACATTCTTGCTTCTCAAGCACATACATAAGATTAATCTTACTAGGTGTACAATCATTAGATTTATATCTAACATTTTATTGCATTAACATAAGGCATGTAATTTTCATTATCATTTTCAAAATTTACTTAGAAGGATAAGCATGATTCCTAATTTTTTATATTTTCATTACATTATGCAATTTAAAAAAAAATAATTTTTCTAAACTAAATAAAAATATATATATTATGAAAAACATCAAGTAATTTTAAAATAAATTATGAGGATTTCGATTACCTCATTGTTGAAAGCAGTTAAGGCGTAGTTTGCCACCCCGTCTTTCTTGATTTTCTTCTCGTCTTCGAAGGAGCTCAATTCATCCCAATTTGTATTCTTCTTCTTGCGTTCATAGCAAGTAGTTTCATTCTTTTTGTTTTTTAATTTTTGTTTCATGAACTTTTTAAATTTTATTTGTAGTTTAAGTTTGCCATCACTTGAGCTTATGCTCGAGTGGTCTTCAAATGTTCTTTGTCCCAAATCCTTCTTGTCCTTTAGAAGGTAGTTCTCATGTTCGTCAAGTGCCACATTAGTCATTTCATAGGTCATCAAAGACCCAATTAGTTCTTCAAGTGAAAAAATATTTAAATATTTTATTTCCTGTATTACCATTACTTTCGATTCCCAAGTTTTAGAAAGTGATCTTAAGATTTGTTAACGAGTTTAAAGTTCGAAAAACTTTTACTAAATGTTTTTAGACTATTGATGACATCCGTAAAGAGAGTGTACATGTCTCCAATAGTCTATCTTGGTTCCATACAAAACATCTCAAAATGATGCATCAAAAAATTTATTTTAGAATCTTTTACACTACTTGTGCTTTCGTGTGTGATTTCAAGAATATGCCAAATATCGAAGGCCGTTTCGCACAAAGAAACCTGATTAAACTTCATTTTATTTAAGGCGCAAAATAGAGCATTCATAGATCTAGCATTTAAAGAAAAAGACTTCTACTCCAAATCATTCCAATCTTTCATTGGAAGAGAAACCTTTTAAAGCCGGATTCGACAACGTGCCATAAATTCAAATCCAAAAAAGTAAGAAAACTCTCATTCGAGTTTTCCAATAAGTGTAGTCCGTCCCATTGAAAAAGAGAGGATGAATGAGAGAGTGACCCTCTTGAAAGCCGAAAAGAGTCATTTCTCTTGGGTGTTAAACCAAATGAGAAATCACAAGGCTCTGATACCAATTGTTAGGATCAAGAGCACTAAGAGGGGGGGGGGGGGGGGGGGTGAATTAGTGTAGCAAAAAACTTTCGTCGGTTCAAAAAGACTTCGTACGAAAACCATTTCGGAAAGATCTTTAACTTGAGAGCAAACAGAAGTATAGTTGATGTAAAGCAATGGAGGCAGGTTATAGTTAAGATAAAAAGCAGAATGTAAATGCAAACTGAGATTTAGAGTGGTTCAGTCAATCATGACCTACATCCACTTTTGGCTTCCTCCTCCGACGAGGTCACTGACGTCCACTAGAGGCCTTCCTTCAATAGATAAAGGCCAACCACCCTTTTATAACTTTTCTCCTTTTGACGGGCTTAGGAGACAACCCTTACAAGTTTTTACTCCTCTTTTGAATGATCAAGACTTAGAAAGAAAAGAGGGAGAGGAACTCTAGCCTTTTATAACACTTTTAAGCTCTCAAATACTCAGAATAAAAGCAAGCTTTCGGTTGCCATTTTATGCAGAAAAGGTGGGGTTTATATAGGCCCCAATTAGTTTGAATTTGGAGCACAAAAGCGTTCATTCCTAGATTTCCGGGGTCCTGGCGGTACCACAGCCATAACTGGGCGGTACTACCGCTTGTCATCTATCATTGAGCGGTACTACCACTCATCTAGGTGGTACTAACACCCGCCTGACATCGCTCGGAGATCAATCTCAGGTGGTACCACCGCTTGACATCGCTAGGA
Source organism: Musa acuminata AAA Group (assembly GCF_036884655.1). NCBI lineage: Eukaryota > Viridiplantae > Streptophyta > Magnoliopsida > Zingiberales > Musaceae > Musa > Musa acuminata. The sequence continues at coordinate 24,550,050 of NC_088340.1, forward strand.
GACCGATCTCAAGTGGTACCACTGCCTAACAGGGGCAGTACCACCGTTGGCAGTAATAACTACCGGTGGTACCACCATTGGCAGTAATAACTGTCGGTGGTACTACCTAACAGGGGTGGTACTACCGCCCAGAACTCCTGGGAGACCAAGTCTCCTGGGCGGTGCCACCGCCAGCCAGGAATTCTTAGTCCGAATGAGCTGATCCATTCGGCCCAATTTAGGTCTGCCAAGGGCCCAGTTGGCCCCTTGTAACTTAATCTACATGCTAACTATGACAATTAAGACGTAAATACTACAGATTGTGTTCCGGTGTGTCAATCGCTTCTTCCGGCGAGCTTCCGACGAACTTCTGGCGAACATCTGACGAACCCTCGGCGATGCTCCAACGGACTCCTGACAAACTCCTGGACTAACGATGATCCTCTTGGTGAGTTCCGATGAGCTTCTTTGGCAAGCTCCGGTACTCTTTGCAGTTCCTCTTCCAGTGCCCATCTTTACCACAGTGGAAGCACTGGCCTTTGTCCTTTGCTGGGTCTTTCTTAGCAACCTTGGCTTTACCTGGTCTGCCCTTGCCCTTTCCCTTTTTAAGGGACCTTTCTGCTTTCCTTTTCTTTTTGATCTCACTAGTGTAGAGAACTAGCTTCTCTTTCTTAATAGTACTCTCTACCTCCCTCAATATATTGAGGAGCTCTAGGAGAGTCACCTCAAGCTTGTTCATATTAAAATTCATTATGAACTGAGAAAAGGAATCTGGTAGGAACTGAAGCACAATGTCCATACACAAGTTATCCTCTAGGACCATTCTTAGACCTGTGAGTTTCTCTATCCACTCAATCATCTTTAGGACATGGTTCTGAACTAGTGTCCCCTCAGTCATCCTAGCGCGGAAGAGGCTCTTGGATATCTCATATCGCTGAGTCCTTCCCTATTCCTTAAACAATTTGCGGGCATGTAGGAGAATGGATCTGGCATCCATCTTTTCATGTTGTCTCTGTAACTCAGGAGTCATAGAGCCCAACATATAGCATTGAGCAAGAGTGGAGTCATCAATATACTTCACGTAGCGAGCAATCTCATCCTCGCTTGCCCCTTTTTCGGGCGTAGGCATCACTGTATCAAGGACATACACGATTTTCTCCACTGTGAGAACAATTCTCAAGTTACGGAGCCAATCCGTATAATTTGGACCAATGAGGCGGTTGACGTCAAGTATGCCACATAAGGGATTTGAAAGCGACATTTTCTAAAAATAAAGATGCAACAGAAATGAATAACATGTAGATTTTATAAGAAATAAACTATTAAGATATGGACTTCTATCTTAATATGCTCCCACTATTTTATTAACGAGTCACGCGACACCCTCAGCACGTGAAACGGAAGTCTCCGGCAGACTTCTAGTGGGGATCTGGATCCAATCAGCGTCTTAGTGTAACCTCGAGGGACTCGACCAATCACACTAAGCCTAAAAGGTAGGCAATTCTTGCTGATCACAACTCCTTGTGATTCCCGTCTTGTTCGGCCTCTGAATCACCATGGTCTCGAGGGACTCGACCAACCATGATGCTCGGTTAAGTCAACACCTTCGTTACAAGATGAGTCTGATTTGATGATATACCCTCGAGGGACTCGACCAAGCATACCATGCCCTCAGGTCACCAGTGACATCTCTATGTCATAAGCAAGATAGTGAATCGCGATATAGGTGAGTCTCGAGGGACTCGACCAACTCAACCTACACCGGGAATCGGTTCCTACTTATAACGATGGAAGGCCACGTGGGTCAATCTAATTGCCTCACGTTTACCGACTTAATATTATCGAGAGAGATGATTTTATGATTTGGTCTTCTAATATAACATGTCACACATATACATTTTTAATATATATCTACATCGCATGCAAATATATATACATATCTAGTATGTGTATAAGAAATCATACCAGATGATCATGGACCACAACCTAATGTCATTAGGCCCGAGCTAGTAGGCCTAATCACTCACATCAAAATCTATGTGGGCAACGGTGCATCTCCATGCCCTGTGATCGTCCATCTCGTCCTCGTCGGTTCCGTCGACATCTTGATGCATCGCGATCGTCCGTCTCGTGGGTCCCGCTATCGCATCCACGCTCCCACTACACTTCCTCATGTGATTACAATTTAATCATAGGCACGCAAGCCCGACAATAAACGAGAAATATAATGGAGGCTCGCAGACCTCAATAATAATAATCACAAGTACACACATCACACGGTCCATGATCATCCGTCCACATATCATACATCACATGTATAAATAATCATCATCATGTAGGACTACTAGATAATAATACTAATAATCAACTAAATTTTTTAATTAATTAATATTTTCTGAAATCAAGGACATGTAGGGAATTTCTGAATTCCTAAGGGTATTTTCATAATTTGGACAAAAGATAGAAACCGAAATTTCTCAAATTTCGAGGGGCAAAACTATCTTTTTCCCAAAAAACCCTAATGCCCTACTCCCCTTTGCTACTGCCACCGCCGCCACCCTGCTGGCGCTGCCCTCACTTGCAGGCGGCACGCCCACTAGCGCTACGGTTGTGGGTGGGCGCCCCCGCGGGCGGTTCTGCCTGCGGGGCAACGCCCGCAAGCGGTGCTGCCCCTGCAGGTTGGCACCCCTACGGGCGCCACCGCCTCTGCGGGCAATTCTGCCCACGGGGCAACGCCAGCAGGCGGTGCTGTTCCGCCGGGCGACCGCCCCTATGGGGGGGTTTCGCCCGCGGGAGCAGCGGTCGCAAGCGCCGTTGCCCTATGGTGCCTCAGCCCGCGGGCACTGCTGCCGCAGGCGCCTCGCCCAGCGGTGCCTCTACCCGCGGGTCCAGCACCCGCAGGCGTCGCCCTGCCTGTCGGCGCCGTGCGACAACAACCGCGGGTGGGGCACCCGCGGACTGCTAGCCCCACCGGCTGCAAGCCTGCTGCAAGCAGGCCACCGGCCGACTGCTGTAAGCACAGCCCCTATGCTGCCTACCTTCGGCTACGCTGCATGCACGCAAATCGAGGGCAACAACAGTTGCTGCCCTTTCTTGTTTTTGCGTCAACGATTTTGACGTCAAAATTCTTCCTAAACACAATACACGCAGTTCAAAACCAATCATTCGCATGAACAACCTGGCTTTGATACCACTGTTGGGAAATCTTGGGGGCGACATCACATGCGTAGCAGAAGAACAAGAAAACAAAATCCTCGATTCCCAAAGAGATGTTTGTCGTAGTGCGAAGATTGGTGCGCAAAATCCGCGAAACTTAAAACTGCGTATAGAGTAGATTGTGTTACCTAGGGAAATCATATATCCCTGTTTCCTTGTAGATCCTTAGGAGAGGGTGAAGGAGGTCAAGCGTCCTCCTCTCTAGCGGTGATCCACACAGCAGGGCAGCGACGACGCTCCTCAAAACTCCAGGCCTGCTCTGAGGTAGAGAAGGCAAGGAGAATAGGAGAGGCAAGCAAAGGCTCTAGCCTATGAGGCTCTGAATCCCTCCTATTTATAGAGGTCCCCTGTCAAACTCTAATGGGTCCTCCCCTAGTGGGTATTGGATCTGCATCCAATAAGACAAGGGCTCCATTGGATATCTCATATCAGAACCTCTACTCATCGCAATACCTACCAGATGTGTGTGACCCTCTAGGCCCAATATCGAGCTGGCCGTGAGTCATACCTGTTAGAACTCCTTCTAACTCAGTGAATTATTATCTCTGTAATAATTCACTTGACTCATCGACTACGGACGTACTAGGCCACTACGCCGTAGTCCCCAGACGATAAAGGAGAATCCAATCCATTGGACCTGTTTGTCCTCAGTTACCATGTACCTATACTCCCTCATCCATCTAATATCTTAGAGACCGTATATCGAGCATGGTGTTGTCAGACCCATATGGTTTCTACTCGAGTTTGGCTCTAATCGGATTCTCCCGGAGAACTCTTTCTCTCTCAACCCGAATGACCCTGGCCAGGGATTTGTCTGAGCAAGAACACATGGGATATTCCTCTCATGACGCCGAGAGTGAATGATCCTCTATCGACACTCAATAGCCCTCGTAAGGTCGACTACCACTCCCAATGACCAGTTGTACTAGATTTGGGACAGCCAAACCTATAAGTCTGGTATCAAAGAGTGGAGCACTCATACAGGACATCCTTGGTGTCTCAAGTCTAAGGACCAGATACACCACTAGGACTACGGAATCGCTGTCTGACAATAAGGTATCATCAACCATCCAGCATTCCGTAAGCGGATCAATCAGTGAACTCATTCTCCAATGAGCACCTGTACTGTATCCCTAATGTCCCTACACAAGCAGCTATGAAACCAGCTGCATCCATCATATGGATGGGTATACAGCCCTACTGCGTGGATCACCGCTAGAGAGGAGGGCGCTTGAGTTTTAAAGAGCGTTATTGCAGGCCTGGAGTTTTGAAGAGCATTATTACAGTCCTACTGTGTGGATCACCGCTAGAGAGGAGGGCGCTTGACTTCCTTCACCCTCTCCTAGAGATCTGTAGGGATTCAGGGATATACGATCTCCTTAGGTAACATAATCTATCTCACACGTGATTTTCTATTTCGTGAATTTTTTCACATCAATCTTTGCACGACGACGAACATATCTTTGGGAATTAGGAATTTTATTTTTTGTTCTTCCACTGCGCATATGATGTCGCCCCCAAGATTCCCAACAATATTCACAAGAATATTCCTAAAATACTATAAGGCAGTTCGGGCCAATTACAAACCAACTCTCTTATGAAATATTTATAGAAATATTCTCAAAAGATAATAAGGCATTTCGGATCGATTGTAAACTAGCTCTCCAATAGAATATTTATATAAATATTCCTAGAAGACCAAATGGTAGTTTGGGATGGTTATGAACAGTCTTCTCTATAGGATCTTTATGGGATATTATTAACCCTTGAGGTTAGTATAAAAATATGTGCTTAGCTCTTCTATATTAAGGGAGGGAAAAAAAAAAGATATAACTAAGGATTAACATAAGTATAAGGATTGGCTCGGGAAACCTCTCTCGACCTTGGTCTTTGTATAAGAACGAGATTGGAAAAATCACATTTTATCCTGAATAACTCATCGCATATGAATTAGGGTCACATCGTGTCAACATAGATATCAACGATATTTTCTCCTAGCACCACCCAACCGAGTGATCGACTTGACTCCTCTCGCTTCAGATTCCTACTAGCCGATCATCTAAAGGTTAACACTTAAAGTTGTGCAGGTAGTATGTAGTTAACTAGTTTAATTTCCACTTCCTCCCCTGTCCAAGAATGATCTCCTGAGCATTAACTTAGGATTGACCTTTTGCTCAATACTAAAATCGACAGTTGAAGCATTTGAGACTGCATCAATTGAAGTATCTTCTTCAGCTTCTTCTGTAGAAGAAATTACATTATTCATGATTATATGTGAGTAAAATTTTTTTTATTGTTCCACAATATGATCCATTCATAAAAGAATTATACAATTTTGACAAGTATACTTCCTCTTTCTCATCGTTGCATAGCATGTGTGGAGGTAGTGTCAATACTAAGCAAAGTCACCGAGGACAAAGCTACAATCAAGCAAGGGGTAGTAAAGAAGATCCAAAAGGCGATGATGGACGGAGTGTCTGAGATGCCTCAAGAGCTACACGTCGTGGGCTATCGGCTATTCGATGGCCAGCCTCCTCGCTTGGTCGCTTCTCCATGACCAACACCGCATCCTCCCCGTCTCTCTGCTAGCCAAGGAATTCTATGACATTTCGAACGACAACGAGGTCATCCGCCCCGTTGCCAACATGCAGCTCATGGAGGAGGCGAGTCGCCTTAAGCGTTCCTCTGACATGCTTTGGGATCTGCAACAAAAGCTTATGCTTTTACTCTGAAAAATCTTTTGAACACACGTAATCCGAACTTCGCCATCTAATAAATGCACCACTCGTGTTTAACGTTTACGCACATGGTTCCGTACAAAGGAAGCAGTTGACAGATACGTAAACGCGTTACCACTAATAAATGCAAAGAGTGACCGTCCAGTGTTTGTATCCAGATTGGTAAACGTCGTGTATGCCCGACTTGAGGTACGAGTTGTAGAAAAATGAAGGATCGATTGAATATAATCACCATGCAAAGATACACAAACTTTAAATAAAAGCATGATAATGAATGCGCCCTTTTAAGATACATTAGAATTCCCATATTACTATGATATAGGGAGACAAAAAATGTAATAGTGGTGTGAGGAATTATTATCAAAGATGATTAGTAATATATGGACAGAATTAAACGGTTATAATAAAGAGCAACCTTTTCTCGTCTTTTCTTTTCTTTTTAGTATCATTTCTTAAGTAATGATTTTGATTAAAATGTATTCCAGGTAAGATGCATCAAGCAAATGAAAAGAAAAAAGATGACTGTAGACGAAACAACTCTTCAAGGCATCATTTATCTTTATCAATGTGAAGACTGAAGATTTTCTGCTGCTGTAAAGATGAGTGAGACTAAATGCCTAAAATTTTGTTCAAGCAGCCATGGGACTTGAGAAGGGCAATCCAACAGCCAGTTTGACAGTGATTAATTATGCTCTAGAATTTGCCTTGCGATGCAAAGGCACAGTTATTGTAAAAGAACGTCAGCAATCCACACACGTGTACACAGTTATTTGCTAAAAGAAAATTTCATAAGGTAAGCAAATAAGAAACAGAGGGAATCTATTATCATCTTCTTCTAAACAGAATTACCAACCTGGTATTGATTCACCATGCAATGCATATCAATTCCACTGCCTCATCATTTATTTCATACACAAATGGAAGACCACTGTTGGTCATACTCCCAGCATGTTCATTTCGAGAGCCAATAAATAACTAGGAACAGGGTGCAAGCGGCAATGACGGCAGAAAGAATAAGTGTATCCTTGGAGCGTTTTCGTCTGATGGCACCTGCAAGAACCAGAGAATTAAGCAACCAGTATGACAAACATGCATGGGGATGACAAAAACTAGAGATAGAAGAGGCCTGGATACCGATGAGGCCTCGAATTTCAGGAAATCTATCACCAAGCTGCTTCACTTTCCCCTGAACATCACCAAATAAAACCCTTTGTGATCCCAATGCTGATCTTGTCGCTTGTGCTTGATCAATCACCTCATCAATCTGGATGATGGTAACAAAATGAACGCAATTCTTCACATCAAGAGACAAAGGTCGCTGAAATATCTACCATATAATAAGATCACGGATGGAACTAAGGTTTAAATTCAGAGAAGGAAGAACTATCAGATACTAATTAACATGCAACCGTATGAAGGATTTTTAATCCAAGATATGTATCTTAGAGTCAGTTAACACATTTAAAATGATACAATCTACAGTTTGAAAGTAGTATAGATACTTAAAGAGCATATGAATACAGAAGATCATATTTAGGGTGTGTTTGGGATAGCCACTTAATTTATCGTTGAAACAGGACTAGAAGGTACAAATTTCATATACAGATCATTGTGCAATTGAATCTCAGCTTAATAGTTGAAGTTGATTCTCCTATAAGATAGAGTGGGTTTGATTGTTTTCTCGTGCATGCCTGTTAATAATTTTGGATTTTAAGGTTCGTCCTGAGATCTGGCCCCATGTTAACCTTTACCACACCCCCTTACCTCTCCCCTTATACAGAAGTGGATAGGATTAGATTTACTTATAGAAACAAAAAAACAGAGGTCATGTTCTTTACATATTAGTACTGTTTGCATCTAAACATGATAAGATACCCAGTACAATTAAAAGATGAACTAAAGCATGCAGCACCATATAATTTTCAAGAAGCTGCTAATCAGCCCACCAGAACAAGGATTTCACGATCATGGCAAACATTTACTCAGTTGGCTATTAACAGTGTCATTAGCACATGCCACACCAATGTCCTAGCAAACATGTCATTGTGATGTATAAAATGGCTTATGTAAGAAAGAGAGAGAGAGTGAGAGAGAGAGAGAGAGAGAGAGAGAGAGAGAAATTGAACAAAGATATGGGATGAGTTTTGGATTCAACAATGTGTATCAGGCCTGCACATGCACATGCACGCTCATGTTTGCACATGTGCACACAATTGTGTGCAAAGGATTGAATATTTTATAAGCCAGAGTAACAACAAAAGGATCCTATAAGTTTAAGAACAAAAAAGTAGAACCAATAAATATCAAAAAATTTACCCTCACTATCTAAAACCTAAAGTTCAAACATATTTCACCCATAGAATATATGAATTATTAGCTGCACAATTTAATATTTATTCATAAAACATAATGAATGAGAAAGAAAAATTCTGGTGTTTAGTAGTTCAGAAAAATTCCAAATAAAAAAATTTAACTTGATGGAGGAAATTCGAATTAAAAAAATGGAGAAAACATGAATGCTTGTTTTGAATATTCTGAACTTATATAGTACATTCCATCAGCTGACTGGTGGTCCAATAATTCTATTAGATACTCGAATTGGCACATATATACATTGTATATATGCATGCATAGGTATATTGAATGATATGGGGATGCATTAAGCTTCGGTGAGGGAAACCTTTCAAGATTCAGAAATGCATTATACAATTAAAAAAGTCATCCAAAGTTGACTAATTTGCGTAAGTGATCCAAAGCTGCTCATAAGTGATGATGTTAGATCCAATAATTGATATGGCCATAAATTAGACATGCAAGGCTATTGAACCTGAAAGTAAATTAATGACAAAACCAATAACACTAAGGATTAGAGACTTACATGACTTATATTTCCATGAATTGCTGCTCTTTCCCTCAGCAAATTTACCCTAGGTGACATACTACCTGATGCCTGTATGAAGCAACTCATCACAAAATCACAGGTAATATAGTATTAACCAATATTTTGATCTTTGCTCACCATCGATTCACTGATATCATCCCTGACTGAGTAAAGAAGTTCAGCATGCTCCCTTATGGAGTTCAAGTTCCCTTTAGTTCTTCTAAATTCCTAAGCATAATTTGAGTAAATATCAGATAAGTTCTCAAATAAAGTATAACCAAGGGAAAGAAGAGAAAATGCGCCAAGAAGATGAGGAAAGTAACAGAACAGACATGTTCATGGCATCATGGTTTTCTTAAATGAATTCATGTTAATGTTAGCACCACAAGCAACTCAAGGACATGGTTTCTCTTTCAATTATTAACACCAGTAAGTCAACTAAAATTCCAAAATGATTTGGAAACAAAGACTTTATACATCTTGCCGGAGTAACAAAAGGTAGATAAATAAGGTGATAATTGACTTGACACTAAAAAAGGTGTACCTAAGGCATGAGGCTCCCGCCAATGCGAGGTCTAAGGAGGGTCAATGTATGCAGCTTATATTTAAAGAGACTATTTCCATAACTCAAACCCTAGTCTCCCAGGTTGCAAAGGAGCAACCTTGCTGTTGTACCAAGGCCCGCTCTCATTACAGCAGTATCAATAGGAAAAGTAATTGGTATAGGTAGTCTGCACACTGCTCAAGAACACTTTGCATCAGTGCATGAGATTCTTTAACAAGAAAACTAAAATAAATTACCGCTGGTAAATGCACATTCCATTTACAGAGATGACTGCAAATCATAAGAAATAGGTATTTTCATATACTAAATGAAATATCTTATAAATTTAGTTTATAGATCAACAGATGGATTATGATGACAACCATGAACAGGAAATATCCTAACTAAAATGCATTGAATTGCAAGGAAAATAACTGGTAACCAGAAACATATATGCCAACGACCGAGTCCATCAAATACAAACTAATGTTATGTCAAATGACAATCTTAGACAAGCAGTAAGCTATTACACATATTGTCATTGGTTTGAAGTAAATAAATTATTCAGGGAACATTGGGACATTACAACATTTCTGAAAACTTTTTAGCATAAGGCTTCATAATTTCATTGATTTGCCGCTGAAAAGTTTGCAGTAACAGACATAGGAAACCCAATGTGTAGTCAAGCATATGGAATTGAATCATTCAGCATTCGCATAAATGCATCTTCTGTGGGATCTGATAAATACATATTCAAATAATTGAGCATAACTTGAATCTTTGGTATGGATTTAATACACAAACAGAACTTATTGCTGAGTACACCAAAGGAAAATGCAATGCAAAGATATACAAGCCTTATTTTCTCCTTTATAAAGACATAGATATTTGTTATCTAGATCAACAAATATAACTAGCCAGAGGATAAATTATCAGCTACACAAACAAGGTATAGAGCAAAGTAGTACACATGTAATACACAACCATACAGAATCACTCATAAAGCTTACATATAGTGGTAAAATAATAGTGAGAAAAAGTCTTCAGTTGTGGCCAAATATTTTTTGGCTATTTATTTTTCATAGCAATCATTTCCTACTATTCTTTAAAGACCCTTTTCAACCTAAGCTGATAACCTGGTAGTTGCATGAAGAAATATCTTTCTATGCAAAAAGGGTTTAACTTGAAAGTTCAATCAGAACAAAAAAACAAGTTCTAGAAGAGTGAGCAGTGATGATTCAGCTAGAAAATTAGTTGACTAAGCTGTCAGGCTCATATAGCAAAGTATTGAACATAAAAGCAAAAACACTGACCTGTGTGAATTCATGAAGTATATCTCTATGCCTTGCAAGTTTCTGGTTTATAGAAGTTGTAGGTGCTGTTGATGCAGCACAACGGCTCATGGCATCATTAATATCCAGTAACTTCTCGAGTAACGACTGAATTTCCATCTCCATGGATTTCCATGATCTGCTGGATCCTATAGTGGGTGATCCATTGTCTCCATAACCTGAATACCCATCTTTTTAATTTTAGCAGAGAGATGATATTAACTGATTATCAAGGACATAATAGACAGGAAAATACAGGAATACATATTACAGTTCACTTTTTCTGGAGACATTGTTATATGCTCATGCTTTACTGGACAAAATAATAATAGTTATCTTCTTAGTGTGCACTTTTTTCATCGACAGCGACACAAAATAAACTTTGCTATTGTATGCATTTCTCATATTTTCTCTTACATCATATATCGTTAGTCTCTAGATCAATATGCAAATAATAGATACATGCAAATTGCTGTGCCTGCTCAAGAGCTTCAAGACTTGTCCCCCCATGAAAAAACTAAAAGATAGACATACAACTTCATTCCAATGGCTGGAAATTTTGGATTTCTGACTCCAAATCACATTAAAAGATAGACATACAACTTCATTCCTAGTTCTTGGAAGGATTCCAACCATCCAGATCTGATTACATCACTAGAGCCATAAAGTAATATTTCTTGTATTCCTATTTCCTAATTAGCTGTGTATAAGCACATATAGAAAATGTTTAGAATTGCTTCATGCATGTGAACAAGTATTAGCCAGACAATTTATTGCGATCTGATCACCACACAAGGAAATCGTAACACCCACGAGTCGATTTTCAATCGTTCTAAGAATTGGGGATTAAATCAAAACTCTAAATGTGGGAATGACGGTAATTTAATTCCGATTCTTTAAGCTTAACATGAAGTGTGGGATCCAAGGCATCGGATGGGGTGAGATCACAGGGAAAATGAGGAGTGGGAACTAGACCGGAGGAAGAGTGGGTGAATCTGGAAGCGAGCTTGGCGTAGGAAGAGAGCTTGACATCGAGATCGCCCTCGATCTTCCTGGCTTCCTTGCGGAGCTCCTCCCACCCGGATTCCTGGAGGTGCAGGCTCGAATCCCCCATCCCTCCTCTCATGTCGCTTCTCCTTATCCTCCTCCGCCACTTCTCATATGAGAGAGATGGAGCAGAGAGAGGCAGCAACCAATTACCAATTCGTAGAATTTCCCCGATCGATTCCTGGGAAGATACCTATATCATCCTTTCCTTTTTGCCCTAAAGGTTATGCAACTCTCAGAACTCAAAAGCGAACCAATAAATTCACAAATATATATATATATATATATATATATATATATATCGATTTTTCTGAAAAATAACTTTTTAAATGTATTTTTCAGATGGTACGCATTTTCTTTTTTCTCAAAAATTATTATTTATAATTTCCTATTTATTGTTTATATTCTTATTTTAATTTTTTTTAATATTTCAAAACTATCTTTTCATAAATAAACATAAATATTATCTTCTTCCCCTCCTCCTATTCTTCTCTTCTTTTTTTTCGTTTTCCTCCTCCTCTTCTTTTTCTTTTTCCGATTCTAGATAATAATGAGAGGGTAACAAGTGAGGTTAGAGCATAGGTGGGGGAGGGATAACCAACGATAAGTGCAAAATAAGGGGCGACGATCAAAAGTACGGATTAGGGGTAATGATTAACAAGAAGTGTGAGCTAGGAGGTGATGATTGATGATACGTGTAGATTGAGAGACATTGATTGATTAAGGAGCATTGTGGAGCGTTTGACAATAGTAATTGCAGGTGATGTGGGGTAAAGGAAAAAAAAGGGATAAAATCATAATTAGAGAGATTATAAATAGTATAATTTTATTTTTTAAATTTTTTAAGAGATTATAAATAGTAAAAGGGTTGTTAGTAGTAAAAAATGGCTCTAAATAGTAAATTTCTCTTCCCAACCAATCACCTTATATTACAAATATTTTAAAAATTCCCCCCAAACTGTCATTTGTTTTCTCACCCATTTTATGAGTAAACCCTATGATCAACCCATAGGGTAAACTAGTCCTATTGGATGAACTAGTCAGTTTGGTATAATGAGAGTGATTTAGTAGAAACTACCATTTACGGTAGACTGCTATTTTATATAACTGCTATTTCACTTATAGATCTCAATATTTTTAATGTAGTATTTTTTTTTATATCTATTTAATTATTCATTATTAGGATGGTAAAGACACTAAGGGGGAGGGACGAATTAGTACTTTTAAAATAAAGTTTCGATTTGAAAATTTTTGATAGAAAAATACATATCGGAAATGCATTTAACTTAGAATGTGAGTAGGAGTAGTGAATAACTAAATCAGTTAGTGATAATAAGAAAAAATATAAAAAGAAATGCAAACAAATTTATAGTGGTTCAATCGTCTCGACCTATATTCACCTTCGACTCCTCTTCTCTTGAGACTATCAGCTTTTACTACTGATCTTCTTTTTAATAGGTGAAGATCAACTACTCTTGTTACCACTCTTTCTTTTTTCCATAAGCTTATAAGAGAACCTTCACACATCTCTTTTACAAGAAAACCTCACATCTCCCTTAGAATGACCTCTAAACTCAAGGAGGAAGAGACTCAATACTTTTCAAGAGAGTTTACACACTTCAAATCATAAGGTTTCGTGCTTTCACTAACTAAGCATGATTAAGATATTTATAGACTCTAAATGACTTCAAAAATTGAGTCAAAAATTTAGATCCCCGGGTTTTCGAGGTATTGACGGAACTACCACTTGCGTCGGGTAATACTACCACCATACAGAGCTTGAAAACTTAGGCTCTAGTAGCACCACCATTTGCTTGGGCAGTACTATCGCTTGATAGAGCTTGGGAACTTGGGCTCTGGCGGTACCATCGCTTGCTTGGGCGATACTACTACTTGACAAAGCTTGGGAACCTGGGCTCTAACGGTACCACGACCATCGAGATTCTGTTAGAACCCTTGCAGATTCTAAACTTGGGGTTGATCTCTTCAGGGGATCGGCCTCCTTGAAACTCTATAGGGGTTCCTCCCTCCAAGTTGCTGCTCAAAGGCTGCATAAAAGATTCATTTATTGCTTAAGAAAATAGAAGGAATACATAGCTATTTATAGGGCTTCTAAACCCTAACTCATAATAGGACTCCTACTTAAGACTCTTACTTCTAACCAACTCCTAATAGGACTCCTAGTCAAGACTCCTATTCCCTTACAACTTCTAATTCTTCTCTAAGAAAACACATGAATGTCCCTCTCAATTAGGACTCTCATAGCTAGAGTCCTAACAGAATGTCCCTCTCAATTAGGACTCTCCTAGCTAGAGTCCTAACAGTTTTACATAAATGTCCCTCTCAATTAGGACTCTCCAAGCTAGAGTCCTAACAGACCTGCCCTCTTCAAATCAGCCTTGTCCTCGAGGCTGATGATTCGTGAATTTTGGGAATTTGATCTTCAAGTCGTCATAGTTCTCCCAAGTGGCATCTTCTATTGGTAGGTTTGCCCATTGTATTAGCACTTCATTAGTGGGTCATCGTCGTCGAGTTACGATCCGTCGATCAATAATGGCACTTAGCTGGGTCTGGAGTTCTCTTTGGGTAGTCATATTTGGTGGGTGGCTTTGGGCTGTCTCCAAGCACCTATTTAAAACTTCCGTCTGGCTGTTGGTTTGTGGGTGATATGTCGTACTCCTTTTCAATTTAGTACCCTGCATATGGAATAACTTTGTCCAAAATCTGCTCTTGAAGATGCAAGTAGAATTTATCACAAGCACAATGCGTCCCTTATAGCATAATTTTTTTGAGTCCCGATTGTAATGAGCCACGGAGCTTGGTGCTTCCTCTAATTTTTTTTGTATCTTACTGGTCTCCGAATCTTCCTGCCATTCCATCTTAATATCCTCAAGGAAGTCGCTGGTTGGAAGTAAAACGACCGAAAATTCAGCTTGCTCAAGTAGTTGCGAAAGCGCATCTGCAACAACATTCTCTTTCCACCTTTTGTAAGTTATTTCATAATCAAATCCAAGAAGTTTTGTTACCCATTTTTGCTGCTCGGGGGAAGATATCTTCTGCTCTAAGAGATATTTTAGGCTTTTATGGTCGGTCTTGATTTGAAAGTATCGCCTGATCAAGTACGATCTCCACCTCGTTGCTGCATGCATAATGGCGAGCATCTCCTTATCATATGTTAACATGTTTTGATAGGGGGGAGATAATATCTTGCCAATGTATGTGAGTGGTCGACTATCTTGCATAAGAATGTCTCCCATTCTGTCTCCAGATGCATCGACCTTAATGATGAAGGGTCGGTTGAAATATGGTAGCGCTAGCACCAGTGTCGTCGTTATGGCTGCCTTAAGTTTGTCGAAGGTAGTGGAGGCTCTATCCGACTATTAAAAGACATCTTTTTCTAGTAAGGAAGTAAGTGGTGCACTGATCTTTCCATAGTTTTTCACGAACTTACGGTAGTAGCCTATTAAACCCAAAAAGCCATGTAGCAATTTTATGTTCCTCGGGGTAGGCCAGTTTTGCATTGCTTCAATTTTGAAGGGGTCCACTGTCACACCTTCCTATGATATGATATGCCCAAGATATTTCACCTTTTGTTGAAGAAAGTAAAAATTCGTAGTGGCCGTTGTGTGTTCGAAAGGCGATTTTTGGTATGACTTCTTCATACACTCGTATTTGATAATACCTGGATTGAAAGTCCAGCTTTGTGAAGATTTGTGCTCCCTTTCATCTAGCAATTCATCTGCTATTAGAATAAGGTATTTGTTCTTGATGGTTATGCCATTGAGAGCTCGGTAATCAACGCATATTCGCCATGTTCCGTCCTTCTTGCGTACAAGTAGCACCGGTGAAAAGTAGAGGTTGCAACTTGGCCGAATAACTCCTGTTTCAAGCATCTCTTTTAAAATCCTTTCTATTTCATCATTCTGGAGATGTGGATATCGATATGGCTGAGTATTTGCTGGAGATTTGACTGGAAAAATCATTATACAATGATCATGCCGACGAGTAAGAGGTAGGTTGTGCGGCTCATCAAATATATCTGAAAATTCAGCAAGCAAAGGAAATAGGTTTGGAACTTCAAATTCTATTGGCTCTCCTTTAATTTGCTACTCAAGTTGTACCAAAAAGCCCCTGCATGCTTTATGCAAAACCTTCTCCATTTGTTGTGTGCAAATCATCGTTACGTCGCCCTCACGTTTCCCATGCAGTATCACCTGTTTCTCCTTACTGTAAAATTTTATAAATAGTTGCATAAAATTCCAAGAAATATCACCTAATGTCATCAACCATTTAATTCTGAGTATGGCCTCATGATTATCAAGAGGGAGGAAGAAGAAATCTGCAATTATCTCTTGGTCCTGCAGTAACAGTTTCACCTGCGGGCACCTATGATCACACTTCAAAATCCGTCCGTTGGCGACCTTAACGACAAACCTGCTGCAATTCTCAATAGGTAAGTTCATATGGACAGCAACCTTACTGTTTAGGAAGTTATTAGTGCTGCCTGTGTCGATGAGAACAATGATCGGTTGTTGTTTGAGAAGGCCTCCAACTTTCATCGTTTGCGGTTTTGAGTAGCCAGCTAGTGTATGTACCGTAACTTTGGTCGATTGTGGCTCTTCTTCTACATCTTTTTCTTCATGTTCAAGGCTCTCTTCTGAATGTTCAATGACCTCTTCTTCTATCGGTTCAATCATAAGAAGTCCTCCTTTACTACAGCGATGCTCATGGCTCCACGGCTCGTCACAATGCCAACATAACCCCTTCGCATATCGCTCCCGAAACTCTTCTCTTGTTAACCTCTTTGGTGTAGGGACTTGGTCAATAGTAGGGGGGGCTGAGGGCTTCAATATTACTGGTTGAGGAGCAACCCTAGTCTTCCAAGCTTCATGGTTCAATTGCTCCTCTTGATGTCGTGCGAAAGAGATGGCTGCCATAAGCGTATACGGTTGTCGCGCTTTAACTTCTCCTTGGATCTCCGGCTTCAAGCCCTCAATAGCTGTTTTTGAGACCAATCATGAGTTTGATTAGATAACCTTTCAAACCTGGTTTGGTACTCCTGAATGGTGGAAGTTTGTCGGATCTTTGCTAGTTGTCCATCAATATTCACGTAATCAGTTGGTCTGAAGTGGATCAGCAGTCCTTCTTTGAATTGTTGCCATGAAAGGACTCCATAAGTATGTTCAAACCAGTCAAACCACTGTATAGCATCCCCTTCAAGATGTATAGCTGTAATTTTCACCATAGATGCATCCGCGATTTTGTGGTACTGAAAATATCGCTCCGCGCGCGAGATCCAACCAATCGGGTCTCCTTCTTCCCATCTAGGGAAGTCCACTCTCATGCATGGATAGTTGGGTTTAGTCATAGAGCCTCCCCTCCCTTAGAACTCATCTCTTCGAGCCTGGTGCGATTGGGCAAAGCTCTCTCCGTGATATGATTTTTTCGGGCTTAGTGGTCGGCCCAATCTGAGTTCGGTAAAGAGCGTCCGAATCTTGTCCTTCATTTACGCCTCCAAGGCTTCGAATTTAGCATTGATTGCCTTCTTAGATGCCATAGTATATGCCTCCAAATCTATAATGTTAAGATCTCTCTTTTGTTGTCAGGTTAAAGGCATGTATAGTTGAGAGAAGTGATGGTCGAAAGGATTGGTGGATCGATGGATGTAGGCTACGATTTAGGCTTGTTTTGTAGCTGTTTTGGGTGCAGTTTGAGGGTGTGGTTTAGTGGAGTTTTAGGGCTATGGATGAATGTTTTGGATCTGTGGTAGATGGTAGCAAAGGTTTAATAGAAATCAGTAGAAGTTGTAGCAAGTATGTGCTGTCTTGTAAGAGTAGAATTATCGTCGAAGAAACAACGGTTTCTCGACGTAATTTCCACCAAAAACTTAAGAGAATTGAGGAGGGAATTGATATTAAAATTATAGTTTATATAATAGCAAGGATATCTAATTTAATCAAGAAAATTTTGGCAGTACAACAGCAAGGAAATTGGTGCAAGTTGCGATTGCAGAATTCTCGTCGAAAAATTTCAGCGGGTTATGACAAAAATTTGCAGCAAAATAAAATCGTTTTTAGAGATGAATTTATTAATAGATCAATCTTAGATAGAAGCCAAGATTATCTATGAAGTGTATAAAAAATTTCATTCAAAAAAGATTGCAAATAGATGGGTTAAGGCAACAATATGCAGTTGAAATTTTCTGCAGCATAGATTTTTAGGTATAGCAGATTGGACGTAAAAGATAAATGGTTTATATTGAGAATGTTTTGATGAAACCAAAGGGAAATACACTGTTAGGAAGTGTCAAAGCTATCATAAAAATTTCGTAGAGATTTGGATAGAAACAATATAGTATCAAGATCAAACAAACAGTGCTATGCGGCTGAAATTTTACAGTGCGGATTTTCAAGTATAGTAGATTTGACGTAAAATATCAATGGTTTATATTGAGAATTTTTTAAAAAAACCAAAGGAAAATCTGCTGTTAGGAAGTGTCAAAGATGTCATAAAAATTTCATAGAAATTTGGATAGAAAAAGCATAGTAGCAAGATCAAACAGATGGTACTATGCGGTTGGAATTCTGTAATGTATCTTTCGTGGTAGAGATGAAAACTTTGTGACGAAAGGTTTATGCAGCAATATAGGAACAGTTTTTTTTTTTTTTTTAGATTTTTGAAAAAGGATAACTAAATTACAGCAGCAGTAAGGCAGGAAACTAGAACCTATTGCAATTCACGGGGAGATCAAAGGATGATCCACGATGGTGGAGATGATGGCGGAATTCGGCGACGATCTTTTAAGCAATTGTGGGAATTGCTTTGGGCGGTTGTGGAGGGCTGATGGATGGCAGTGGAAGGGCAGCGAGATGCCAAGAACGCTGCTCTGATACCAGGTGTTAGAACCCTTGCAGATTCTAAACTTGGGGTTGATCTCTTTAGGGGATCGGCCTCCTTGGAACTCTATAGGGGTTCCTCCCTCCAAGTTGCTGCTCAAAGGCTGCATAAAAGATTCATCTATTGCTTAAGAAAATAGAAGAAATACATGGCTATTTATAGGGCTTCTAAACCCTAGCTCCTAATAGGACTCCTACTTAAGACTTTTACTTCTAACCAACTCCTAATAGGACTCCTACTTAAGACTCATATTCCCTTACAACTCCTAATTCTTCTCTAAGAAAACACCTCCTACATGAATGTCCCTCTCAATTAGGACTCTCCTAGCTAGAGTCCTAACAGAATGTCCCTCACAATTAGGACTCTCCTAGCTAGAGTCCTAACAGAATGTCCCTCTCAATTAGGACTCTAGCTAGAGTCTTAACAGTTTTACATGAATGTCCCTCTCAATTAGGACTCTCCAAGCTAGAGTCCTAACAGATTCCCAGAAAAGCACAATTTATGCTTTCTAGCTCACAAGTGATACCATTGTATGGACCTAGTGGTACCACTGCCCAGCCCAACCCCAGGTCATTGAATTGGCCTTCTAATAGACCTAATTCGACCCTGGTTTAGGCCCAATGGACTCCTAATCAAGTTGGCATGGTTATACTCCAAAACTAATTCAATTAGACTCTAAATGATTTTGATTAAGACTTAACAACTCTAATTATAATCATGAAGCCTTCAGCACATTGTCCGACATGTAATCTATTCTTCTGACACTTCATTCGAACTTCTGACGCATCATACTTCTCTTCGGTGAATTGTCCGATCCATTAGCATATTGACCTCCCATAACATCCGATCTTCTTGGCCCAATACTCGATTCTTCCGACCCGATCCTTCCAACCTGATGCTCATACTCATGGCACGAAGTCCATCCTCTAGCACGTCGACTAATCCTCTAGCCTAACATTCAATATTTGATATGATGCTCTCTGGTCCAACGTCTGATTCTCTTGCATCAATTATTTATCTTTAGATAGTTTAAGTCCATGATCAAAATTTTTCTTATGTCACTTATCTAAAATGCTTATTAGTCCACAAACTCATCAATTGATTTCATAATCAAAATCCGGGATTCAATAATCTCCCCTTTTTTTATGATAACAACAAATTGATGATGGAGTTTTAACTAAACTCCCCCAATCTATATGTTATTTTGTACTGAACTTGAATTCAAAAATGATAACCTTTCAATGTAACTCTTTGAATTCAAGTCAAAAAAAATTTTACTATAAAATCATAGTGACTTTCATTGCAAAGGTCATATATATAATTTTAGTTTTTATTGCAAAGATCAAAATAATCATTGCACACTTCGTATACATAATTAAAATATCATTACATAGCATAGTTAAAATATCATTGCATCCATCCTATGCATAATTCTAAATCATTATAAAATCAAAGTAATCACTACATACATCAAAATTTTAAATCATTATAATACAAGACATCATAATTTTTCAACATTATCAAGGAGTACAATTGACTTCTCTCCCTTTGTTATCAATAAAATAAATAGAAATGTGTAAGTTACTATTCCTCTCTCCTCCTTTCTCATCATAAAAAAGAAGAGAAGGATATCATAGGTTCATGGTGCTATTTCTCTTCATTTACATTAATGTGTCAATTATAAAACTATTTTGATATCACATAAGGATATTAATATAAAAAATAAGTTTAAGTCAAGAGAGATCAATTTGATGATAGGGTATACAAGTCATGAATACATTGTTAGGATCAAGAGCGGCACTAAGAGAGGGGGTAAATTAGTGCAGCGGAAAACTTTTACTATTTAAAAAAAACTTATTTCGATTGAAACCTATTCCAACGAGAATGGTTTCAATTCAATCCGTTTCGGAAGGAATTTAAACTCGAAACCTTTCGTGAAAGTGTAAGAGAAGACTAAGGTGATTTGCAGCAATGTGAATTACATAAATGAAAAGCATCGGTTTCGTAAAGTCTTTGTACGATTAAAGCCGAACTCGTAAGATATTTACGTGAAAGCATATGTAGACATAGTTAAAACACAGTAAGAAGGAGAGGCAGTTTGCTATAAAAGAAAGTTGCTCAAAGTAAATGCAAACTGAGTTTTAGAGTCGTTCGATCAACGTGACCTACATCCACTTTCGGCTTCCTCCTCCGACGAGATCACCGACGTCCACTAGAGGCCTTCCTTCAATATGCGAAGGCCAACTACCTTTTACAGCTTTTCTCCTTTTACCGGGTTTAGGAGATAACCCTTACAAGTTTCACTCCTCTCTTGAATGATCTCAACACTTAGAAAGAGAGGAGGAGAACTCTAGTACTTTTACAACTCTTTAACACTTCAAAGACTTAAGAATATATCAAGATTTCGTTACCCTTTCATGCAGAAAAGGATAGGGTATTTATAGACCCCAATGGCTTTCAAAAATGGAGCCAAGAAGTGTCTCATCTTGGATTTCTAGGGTACTAGCAGTACAACTACCATTACTGGGCAGTATTACTGCCTAACACCTGACATTGGGAGGTACTACTGCTTAGTCTAGGTGGTACCACCGCTTGACAGAGCTCGAAGACCGAGCTCTGGCGGTACCAACGCTTGACAAGGGCGGTACCACCGCTGACAGCAATAACTGCCGACAGTACCACCGCTTGACAGGGGCAGTACCACCACCCAGAATTCTTGGGAGACCGAGTCTCCCAGGCGGTGCCACCATCGGCTAGGAATTTAGGGGCTGAATGAGCTACTCTATTCGGCCCAATTCAGCCCTAACAAGGGCCCAATTGGCCCCTAATTAAGTTAATGGGATTACCTCCCAATCTTAACTTAATTTACACTCTAACTACGACAATTAAGACATGTTTACTGCACTTCTTGTTTCGGTGTGTCAATTGCTCTTCCGATGAGCTTCCGACGTACTTCCGATGAACATTCGACAAACTCTCGGCAATGCTCCGGTGGACTCCCGGTAAGCTCCTGGACTTTGCAACGATCTTCTTGACAAGTTCCGATGAGCTTCTATGGCAAGCTCCTAGACTTCTCGGTTGGTTCCCGAAGAAATTCCGACGAACATCTGGACTTCCGTCGAACTCTCGAACTCCCAACGTGATCTCGATCTTGACTCCGGCACAACACATGCTTTATGTCTTACTGCCATCGTAGTTAATCCTGCATACTTTTCTCAACATATAGATTAGATCAAACAAATTACAATTGACTTCATCATTAAAATTTGAGATTCAACAATCTCCCCCTTTTTAATGATGACAATCAATTGATGACGAAGTTAACCTTAACTCCCCCTATCTATATGTCATACTTAAGAAAAGACATTCTTGAATTCATGGCCTTTGAATTCAAGAGACATATTGATAAGTTAAGTTCATTTAAACTTATCAACACACACATCATGATTCCTATCATGATCTAACATTTTCAAAATGATGTGAAGGCATGACATCCATTTTCAAATCTGATATTTCAAATATGAAAGATGACAAACATAGCAATTCATCATTCTATGACAAGATATCAATTATAAAATTATAAGTTAAACTCTAAATATCTTATCATAATGAAGGAAATTTATCAAGCAAACGTTTCAAGTATATATGATGAAATACATTGCATACATTTGTCATTAATTTACCATATTTTGGTATTATTTCTCCCCCTCATCAACAAAAAGGAGAACAATTCAACAATGCAAGTGTGGTAAAAATTCATGTCACATTTCAAATTTAAAAAATTCATACCAATTATATTTCAAGTATTCGTAACATGGTATCATTCAAAAGTTCTCAACATTAAAAGTTATAAACATTAAAAGAGATGGTTTCCATCAACTTCTCCCTTTTTATTTTTCATCAAAACTTTACATGAAGAAGGAGAGTAAGGAGGAAAATCCATTGAGAACCAACTTTGAATGAAGTTAAAAATGATAAAAGAGTTTCATTAAATAATGCTTCAATTTTCACAACAATAAATATATTCATGTGAAATCAAATCCTCATTCTTGCAAGTGTTCATCTCATAAAACATCATAAAAATTCTTCCTTCATTAAGAAAGAATTCATGTGAAAGAGTCATCATATGAAGGATAAAAGAAATTCGTGAATAAGCCTTCAAATCCATTTCTCAATAAAAATTCACAAGAGATAAATCCGAGAGATGCATTTGTCAATGACTTTCATGTATAAATACTTCATGCATTCATAAAATGTTTTGTCATAGCTTTTCATCACTACTTATATTAGGTAATATCATTAGTGCTTTGTAGTACTCAAAGATTAAGAATCCGATGTATGATTAAAACTACTCAATATTCAATAGAAATCATAATCATCAAGGTAAACATGATATTGCATCATTGTATGATAACATGCTCATCATCATAGAGACTTTTAGCATCAAAGCACAAAATTTTCAACATCAAAGTAAACATGTTATTGAAGCATGCAACCTTATCATCATGTAAAATTCACATCATACAATTATCAGCACATAATTTAAGTGAGTGATCAAAGAATCAAGAAAGTCCGAAATCGAAATTTAATAGATTCATGCATTCGGACATATTAACATTCCTAACTCTATTTTAATAAAATCAAATTATTCTTCACTTAAAGGCTTTGTAAAAATATCGGCTAATTGATGTTTTGTATTAATAAACTCTAGGACTACATCATGATTAGTGACATGATCTCGTATAAAGTGATGCCTAATGTCAATATATTTTGTTCTAGAGTGTTGAATGGGATTCTTTGTTAAACATATTACACTTGTGTTATCACATTTTATAGGGATATTTTTAAAATGAATCTTATAATCCTCTAAAGTGTTTTTCATCCACACAACTTGTGCACAACATGCACTAGCTGTAATGTACTCGGCTTTGGTTGTAGATAGTGCAACCGAATTTTATTTCTTGGAAGTCTAAGAAACAAGTGTGTGTCCTAAAAATTGACATATTCCTGAAGTGCTTTTTCTATCTAATCTACATCTAGCAAAATCCGCATCAGCATAAGCAATTAGCTCAAAGTTTTCGGATTTTGGATACCATAATCATATATTTGTGGTTTCTTTAAGATATCTAAGTATTCTCTTAATTGCTTCAAGATGAGATATCTTAGGATTAGATTGAAACCTAGTATAAAGTCCTATACTAAACATGATATCCGGTCTAGTTACGATAAGGTAAAGTAAACTTTGTATCATTCCCCTATAAACTTTTTGATCAAAACTTTCTCCACTTTCATCAATTTCTAACTTAGTGGAGGTGCTCATAGGAGTGTTGATAGCTTTTGAGCTATCCATATTAAACCTTTTTAGCAAATCTAAGGCATATTTTGTTTGACTAAGAAATATACCATTACTTAGTTATTTGATTTGTAAGCCCAAAAAGAAAGTTAATTCCCTTATAAACTCATTTTAAATTCAAGACTCATACTTTTAGCAAATGATTTACAAAGAGATTCATTCGTAGAACCGAAAATGATATCATCAACATACATTTGAACAATAAGAAAATTATTTTTAAAATTTTTGATAAACAATGTAGTATCGACCTTACCTTTAGAGAAATTATTTTCAATAAGAAATGAACTAAGTCTTTCGTACCAAGTCCTTGGGGCTTGTTTTAAACCATAGAGAGCTTTAGTTAATTTAAACACATGATTAAAGAGACTATATGAGTATTAAACACATAAACAACTATCACACTTATGCTCAAAATTCGCTAATTGTTCTCCTGCTATCACAATTACCATACTTTTTGTTGATGACAAAGGGGGAGAAATATATGAGTATTAATGCCATGCTTGCATCACCAAGAGATATATGAATTGATACTATGATTGCTATAATTTGTATTATGCCTTGTTTGTATCATGTAATGATATCAAAATCTTACTTCGCAGTTTTACATGTTGATATCTTACAATATGATGAATTGCTACTATTACCATCATTCAAACCTGTTATGTAAAATTTGAAAATGAATGTCAAGCCTTGACATCATCTTCAAAGAGAAACATCATGATGGGAGTATTGATAAGTTTAAATGATTTTAACTTATCAATATGTCTCCTGAATTCGAAGGTTTTGAATTCAAGAATGACTTATCTCAAGTATGGCATATAGACAGGGGGAGTTAAGGTTAACTCCATTATCAATTGATTGTCATCATCAAAAAGGGGGAGATTGTTGAATCTCGGATTTTGATGATGAAGTCAATTGTCATTTGTTATCTAATCTATATGTTGACATAAGTGTGCAGGATTAACTACGATGAAAATAAGATATGCAACAGGAGTTGTGCCGGAGTCAAGACAATGATCACGTTGGGAGTTCGAGAGTTCGACGGAAGTTCGGACAGTCGTCGGAGGTTTTGCGGGAACAAATCCGAGAAGTCCATAAGCTTGCCAAAGAAGCTCGTCGGAACTCGCCAAGTGGATCGTCGCAAGTCCAGGAGTTTGCCGGAAGTCCGTAGGAGTATCACCGAGGGTTCATCGGATGATCGACGGAAGTTCGCCGGAAGCTCGCCGGAAGAAGCGATTGACGTACCGGAGCAAGTTACAGTAAATATCTTAGGAAAAATCATAGTTAGCACAATGATTAAGTTGGAAATGGGAGATGATCCCATTAACTTAATCTTGGGGTAATTGGGCCCCTAAAAAAACCCAAATTGGGCCAAATGGATCAACCCATTCGGACCTTGATTTCTCTCAGGTGGTTCAATCGCCTCAATCAGGGGGTGGCACTGCCTGAGCTTAGTCTTTGAGCTCTGGCAGGAGGTGCAACCGCCCCTGACAGAGGTGGCAACGCCTGGGCTCGGTCTCCGAGCTCTAGTTGAGCGGTGCAACCGACTCAGTCAGGAGGTGGCACCGCCTGAGCTCGGTCTTCGAGCTCTGGCAGGAGGTGCAACCGCCCCTGACAGGAGGTGGCACTGCCTAGAGGCTCAGTCTTCGAGCTTTGTCAGGCGGTGCAACTGCTCCAGTCAGGAGGTGCAACTGTTAGATCCCGAAATTCTAGGAATTGATAGTTTTGAGCTCCAATTTCAAACTGGGTTTGGGCCTATAAATACCCCACCCATTCAACACTGAAAGGCAACATACACACACCGAAATCCTGATCTTATTCTATGATTCTTAGAGCTCAAAATTGTTGTAAAGGCCAAAAGTTCTTCTCCCTCTTTTCTTCCAAGTTCTGATCCTTAAAGAGAGGAGAGAAAATTCTGTAAGGCTTGTCTCCTAAGCCCGTCAAAAGGAGTAAAACTGTAAAAGGGTGGTTGGCCTTCGCCTATTGAAGGAAGGCCTCTAGTTGACGTCGGTGGAGGAAGCCAAAAGTGGAGTAGGTCAAGATTGACCGAACCACTCTAAATCTCGGTTTGCATTTACTTTGAGCATCTTATCCTTACTATAAATCTCCTCAAAAGCTTACTGCTTTCTGCGCATATACGATCGGGTTTCAAGCTTTGCACTTTCCGAATCGGCGTTTAGACGTAAATCAGTTTTATCGTACGATCATCATATTTCAGTTTGCGTTTACATTTTGATTTCTATCATAACTGCAAACTGCCTTTATATCCTTGCTTTAACTGCATCTCGCTTAATCAAGTGATTTACGAATCAGCATTTAGACGTAAATTAGTTTTTTCGTACGAATATCATATTTTAGTTTGCGCCTACTATCTGATTTGAACCATAACTGCAAACTGCACTTATATCTTTGTTGCATCTCGCTTAATCAAAAGTTAAAGTGATTTACAAATTGGCTTTCCTACCGAAATCACTTTTATCGAACGAACGCGATTTTTATCGTAGAAGGTTTTCCGCTGCACTAATTCACCCCCCCCCCCCTCTTAGTGCTCTTGATCCTAACAAGCACGACTCCCAAATCTATAATGAACTTCTTTATCCAGACTACCTCCTTTACTGCCTCTGCTATAGCAATGTACTCTGCCTTAATGGTCGAGTCAGCAGTAGTATCTTGCTTTGAACTTTTCCAGTATACTACTCCTCCATTTAAGATATACATATACGTCGAACTCGACTTGCTATCATCGACATCAGACTAAAAACTTAAGTCCGTGTAGCCTTCAACCCTAATGCTATTACCTCTATATACTAGTAAAAGATCCTTAGTTCTTCTCAAGTACTTAAGGATACACTTTACTGCTTTCTAGTGTTCCATGCATTGATCTGCCTGATACTTACTTGTGACACTTAGAGCATGCGCTATATCAGGCCAGGTATATAACATGACATATATGATAGACCCTATTGCTGATGCATAGGGTTTCTTATCCATGTTCACCCTTTCTTCAGGAGTTTTTGGGGACATACTCCTAGAAAACGATATCTCATGTCTCATCGGTATGAGACCTCTCTTGGAATCTTTCATGCCAAACCTTTTGACAATGGTTTCTATGTACTTGGACTGGGACAAGCCAAGCATCATTTTAGATCTATCACTATAGATCCGAATCCCCAAGATATAGGATGCTTCCCCTAAGTCCTTCATAGAGAAGTGTCTAGATAACAAAGTCTTTATTGTGGATAGCATTCCTACATCATTCCCAATGATCAGGATGTCATGCACATATAACACCAAAAAGATGATAGCGCTCTCACTTACCTTCCTGTACACATAAGGCTCATCTTTGTTCTTAACGAAGTCATAAGATCTGATGGCCTTATCAAATCTTATGTTCCAACTTTGGGAAGCTTGCTTTAGTCCATAAATGGATCTAAGCAACCTGCACACCTTATCTGGGCAGTCCTTGGATACGAATCCCTCGGGTTATATCATATACACCTCCTCCTTGAGGTTCCCATTGAGGAATATGGTTTTCACATCCATCTGCCAGATTTCATAATCATAATGTGCTGCAATAGCCAATAGAATTCGGATGGGTTTTAGCATTGTTATAGTTGAGAAGGTTTCGTCATAATCAACACCTTGCTTTTGACGATACCCCTTAGCCACTAGCCTTGCTTTATAGGTCTCTACCTTTCCATCTACTCCGATCTTTTTCTTAAAGATCCACTTGCAACCGATGGGTATAATACCTTTGGGTACATCAACTAGGTTCTAAACCTTGTTGGAGTACATAGAATCCATCTTAGAATTCATGGCTTCTTGTCACTTCTTGGAGTCTATACTTATAATAGCCTCCTCGTAGGTCTGAGAATCAATATCTTCAACATCTTCTCCTCTAATATGTCCCACATATCTCTCAGAAGGATGGGATATTCTGCCGGACCTATGTAAAGTTGGAACTTGTGTGTTAGGTACTTGAACAGACTCGAGCTGTAGAGTGGTGCTTAAGCTAGGTTCTCCAACCTCGCTCAACTCTATCATGCTCCCACTATCTCCGTCAAGAATGTGTTCCTTCTCAAGGAACACTGCTCTCTTAGCTACAAAGACCTTTTGATCCTCGAGATGATAGAAATAATACCCACAAGTTTCCTTGGGGTATCCCACGAACTTGCACCGCTCTGTCCTCGATTCCAATTTATTGGGGTTGTGTCTTTTAATGTCGGCAGGGCAGCTCCAAATCTTAACAATTTTAAGATCGGGCTTCTTCCCTTTCCAAATCTCATATGGTGTAGACACTACCAACTTAGTTGGAACTCTATTCAGAAAGTAAGCTGTAGTCTCTAAGGCATATCCCTAGAATGAGATAGGTAGGTCAGCGAAACTCATCATGGACCGTACCATGTCTAATAGTGTACGATTTCTCATTTCAGACACACTATAGAGATGAGGTGTATAAGGAGGTGTCCATTGGGATAATATCCCATAGTCCTTGAGGAACTTAGTAAACTCTGTACTTAAGTACTCACCTCCTCGATCTGATCGAAGAGTCTTGATACTCTTTCTAGTCTGGTTCTCTACTTCATTCTTATACTCTTTGAATTTCTCAAAGGCCTCGGACTTGTACTTCATTAAGTACACATATCCATACCTTGAGAAATCATCAGTAAAGGTAATGAAGTAGGAGTAACCACCAATGGCATGAGTTAACATGGGTCCATATACATCACTATGTATGAGTTCTAGCAGTTTAGTGGCTCTCTCTCTAGTTCCACTAAATGGAGAGTTGGTCAGTTTTCCACGAAGGCAAGGCTCGCAAGTAGCATATGACTCATAGTCGAATGGATCTAGATATCCATCATTTAGCAACTTTTGAATCCTTCCCTCATGGATGTGACCTAGCCTACAATGTCATAGGTATGCACTATTCACCTCATCTCATTTTCTCTTGGACATATTTATATTCATGATATGTGGAGTAGTGTCTAGCATAAACAAACCATTATGCAATGTTCATTTCGTGATGATCTCACCATCTAATAATATTGAACAATCATTGTTCTCAAAAACTAATTTATATCCATTGACTATCAAACATGAAATGGAGATAATGTTTTTGATAATAGAAGGAACAAAATAACATGCATCTAATGCAATAAAAGTGTTAGGACTCTAGCTAGGAGAGTCCTAATTGAGAGGGACATTCATGTAAAACTATTAGGACTTTAGCTAGGAGAGTCCTAATTGAGAGGGATATTCTGTTAGGACTCTAGCTAGAAGAGTCCTAATTGAGAGGGACATTCTGTTAGGACTCTAGTTAGGAGAGTCCTAATTGAGAGGGACATTCATGTAGGAGGTTTTTTCTTAGAGAAGAATTAGGAGTTGTAAGGGAATATGAGTCTTGAGTAGGAGGTCTATTAGGAGTTGGTTAGAAGTAAGAGTCTTAAGTAGGAGTCATATTAGGAGTTAGGGTTTAGAAGCCCTATAAATAGCCATGTATTCCTCCTCTTTTCTGAAGTAATAGATGAAACTTTTCTGCAGCCTTTGAGCAGCACTTGGAGGGAGGAACCCCTATAGAGTTCCAAGGAGGCCGATCCCCTAAAGAGATCAACCCCAAGTTTAGAATCTGCAAGGGTTCCAACACCTGGTATCAGAGCAGTGTTCTTGGCATCTCGCTACCCTTCCATTGCCATCCAGTAGCCCTCCACAACCGCCCAAAGCAATTCCCACAATTGCTTAAAAGATCGTCGTCAAATTCCGCCATCATCTCCACCACCGCGGATCATCCTTTGATCTCCCCGTGAATTGCAACAGGTTCTGGTTTCCTACCTTACTGCTGTTGCAATTTAGTTATCCTTATTCAAAAATCCAAAAAAAAAAAAAAATTGTTCCTATATTGCTGCATAAACTTTTCGTCACAAAGTTTTCATCTCTACGACGAAAGATACATTGTAGAATTCCAGCCGCATAGCACCATCTGTTTGATCTTGCTACTGTGCTTTTTCTATCCAAATTTCTACAAAATTTTTATGACATCTTTGACACTTCCTAATAGTAGATTTCCCTTTCGTTTCATCAAAAAATTCTCAATATAAACTACTGATCTTTTATGTCCAATCTGCTGCACTTGAATTGCAGAATTCAAGCCACATAGCACCATCTGTTTGATCTTGCTACTATACTTTTTCTATCCAAATTTCTACAAAATTTTTATGACATCTTTGACACTTCCTAACAGTGGATTTCCCTTTAGTTTCATCGAAAAATTCTCAATATAAACTATTGATCTTTTATGTCCAATCTGCTGCACTTGAAAATCTATGCTGCAGAAAATTTCAGCTGCATATCGTTGCCTTAACCCATCTATTTGCAATATTTTTTGAATGAAATTTCTTATACACTTCATAGATCATTTTGGCTTCCATCTAAGATTGATCTATTAAGAAATTCATCTCTAAAAATGATTTTATGTTGCTGCAAATTTTCATCGTAACCCGCTGAAATTTTTCGATAATAATTCTGTAATTGCAACTTGCACCAATTTCCTTGCTGTTATACTGCCGAAATTTTCTTGATTAAATTAGATATCCTTGCTGTCATATAAACTGTGATTTTTCTATCAATTCCCTCCTCAATTTTCTCAAGTTTTTGGTGGAAATTACGTCGAGAAACCGTTGTTTCTTCGACGACAATTCTACTCTTACAAGACAGCACATACTTGCTGCAACTTCCACGGATTTCTGTCAAACCTTTGCTACCATCTACCACAGATCCAAAACTTTCATCCACAACCCTAAAACTCTGCCAAACCATACCCTCAAACTGCACCCAAAACAGCCACAAAACAAGCCTAAACCGCAGCCTACATCCACCAATCCACCAACCCTTTCAACCATCACTTCTCTCAACCTATACATGCCTTTAACCCAACAACAAAAGAGAGATCTGAACATCATAGATTTGGGGGCATATACTATGGCATCTAAGGAGGCAATCAATGCTAAATTCGAAGCCTTGGAGCCGCGAATGGAGGATAAGATTCGGATGCTCTTTAACGAACTCAGATTGGGCCGACCACTAAGCCTGAAGAAATCATATCAAGGAGAGAGCTTTGCCCAATCACACCAAGCCCAAAGAGATGACTTCCAAGGGAGGGGAGGCTATATGACTGACCCCAACTATCCAAGCATGAGAGTGGACTTCCCTAGATGGGAAGAAGGAGACCCGATTGGTTGGATCTCGCGCGCGGAGCGATATTTTCGGTACCACAAAACCGCGGATGTATCTATGGTGAAAATTGCAGCTATGCATCTTGAAGGGGATGCTATACAGTGGTTTGACTGGTTTGAACATACTTATGGAGTCCTTTCATGGCGACAATTCAAAGAAGGACTGCTGATTCGCTTTAGACCAACCGATTACGAGAATATTGATAAACAACTAGCAAAGATCCGACAAACCTCCACCATTCAGGAGTATCAAACCAGGTTTGAAAGGTTATTTAATCAAACTCTTGATTGGTCTCAAAAACAGCTATTGAGGACCTTTATTGAGGGCTTGAAGCCGGAGATCCGAGGAGAAGTTAAAGCGCGACAACCGTACACGCTTATGGCAGCCATCTCTTTCGCACGACATCAAGAGGAGCAATTGAACCATGAAGCTCGAAGGACTAGGGTCACTCCTCAACCAGTAATATTGAAGCCCTTAGCCCCCCCTACTGTTGACCGAGTCCCTGCACCAAAAAGGTTGACAAGAGAAGAGCTTCAGGAGCGATCTGCGAAGGGGTTATGTTGGCATTGCGACGAGCCGTGGAGCCATGAGCATCGCTGTAGTAAAGGGAGACTTTTTATCATTGAACTAGTAGAAGAAGAGGTCATTGAACATCCATAAGAGAGCATTGAACATAAAGAAGAAGATGCAGAAGAAGAGCCACAACCGACCGAAGTTACGGTACATGCACTAGCCGGCTACTCAAACCCGCAAATGATGAAAGTTTGAGGCCTTCTCAAACAACAACTGATCACTGTTTTCATCGACACGGGCAGCACTAATAATATCCTAAACAGTAAGGTTGCTATCTGAATGGCATTACCTATCAAGAATCGTTGCAGGTTTGATGTTAAGGTCACCGACAGACGGATTTTGAAGTGTGATCGTAGGCGCCCGCAGGAGAAACTATTGCTGCAGGACCAAGAGATAATTACAGATTTCTTCCTTCTCCCTCTTGATGATCATGAGGCCATGCTCAGAATTAAATGGTTGATAACATTAGGTGATTTTTCTTGGAATTTTATGAAACTAATTAAGAAATTTTACAGTAAGGAGAAACAGGTGATACTGCACGGGAAACGTGGGGGCGACGTAACGATGATTTGCACACAACAAATAAAGAAGGTTTTGCATAAAGCATGCAGTGGCTTTTTGGTACAACTTGAGCAGCAAACTAAGGGAGAGCCAACAAAATTGGAAGATCCAAATCTACTTCCTTTGCTTGCTGAATTTTCAGATATATTTGACGAACTACGCAACCTACCTCTTACCCGTCGGCATGATCATTGTATAACGATTCTTCGAGGCCAATCTCCAGCAAATGCTCAGCCATATCAGTATCCACATCTCCAGAAGGATGAAATAGAAAGGATTATAAAAGAGATGCTCAAAACAGGAGTTATTCGGCCATGTTGTAGCCCCTACTCTTCACCGGTGCTCCTCATACGAAAGAAGGATGGAATATGGCGATTATGTGTTGATTACCGAACTCCCAATGGCATAACCATCAAGGATAAATACCCTATTCCAGTAGTAGATGAGTTGCAAGATGAAATGGAGCACAAATCTTCACAAAGTTGGACCTTCGATCCGGGTATCATCAAATACGAGTATGTGAAGAAGACATACCGAAAACCACCTTTTGAACACACAATAACCACTATGAATTTTTGCTTTCTTCAAAAGAAGGTGGAATATCTTGGACATATCATATCAGAGGAAGGTGTGCCAGTAGACCCCTTCAAAATTGGAGCAATGCAAAATTGGCTGACCCCGAGGAACATAAAATTGCTACATGGCTTTCTGGGTTTAACAGGCTACTACTGCAAGTTCGTGAAAAACTATGGAGAGATCAGTGCACCACTTACTTCCTTTTTGAAAAAAGATGTCTTCCAATGGTCGGATAGAGCCTCCGTTGCCTTCGACAAACTTAAGGCAGCCATGACGACGACGCCGGTGCTAACACTACCAGATTTCAACCGACCCTTCATTATTGAGGCTGACGCATCTGGAGTCGGAATTGGAGCAACTCTCATGCAAGATGGTCGACCACTCGCATACACTTGCAAGGCATTATCTCCCTCCCATCAAAATAAGTCAACATATGATAAGGAGATGCTCGCCATTGTGCGCACAGCAACGAGGTGGAGACCCTACTTGATTGATCGACGATTTCAAATTAAAATCGACCATAAAAGCCTCAAGTACTTTTTGGAGCGAAAGATATCATCCCCTGAGCAGCAAAACTGGGTAACAAAACTTCTTGGATTTGATTATGAAATAACTTACAAAAAGGGGAAAGAGAATGTTCTTGCAGATGCGCTTTCGCAACTACCCGAGCAAGCTGAAGTTTTGGCCATTTCACTTCCGACCAGCGACTTCCTTGAGGATATTAAGATGGAATGGCAGGAAGATTTAGAGACTAGTAAGATTATAAAAAAATTGGAGGAAGCACCAAGCTCCGTAGCTCATTACAATTGGGACTCAAAAGAATTACATTATAAGAGTACTAAATTGAAAAGGAGTATGACATATCACTCACAAACCGACGGCCAGACAGAAGTTGTAAATAGGTGCTTGGAGATAGCCCAAAGCCACCCACCAAATATGACTACCCAAGGAGGACTTCAGAATCAGCCAAGTGACATTATTGATCGACGGATTATGACTCGACGACAACGATCCACTACTGAATTGCTAATACAGTGGGCAAACCTACTAACAGAAGATGCCACTTTGGAGAACTATGATGACTTGAAGATCAAATTCCCAAAATTCATGAATCGTCAGTCTCGAGGACAAGGCTGATTTGAAGAGGACGGGTTTGTTAGGACTCTAGCTAGGAGAGTCCTAATTGAGAGGGACATTCATGTAAAACTGTTAGGACTTTAACTAGGAGAGTCCTAATTGAGAGGGACATTCTGTTAGGACTCTAGCTAGGAGAGTCCTAATTGAGAGGGACATTCTGTTAGGACTCTAGTTAGGAGAGTCCTAATTGAGAGGGACATTCATGTAGGAGGTTTTTTCTTAGAGAAGAATTAGGAGTTGTAAGGGAATAGGAGTCTTGAGTAGGAGTTCTATTAGGAGTTGGTTAGAAGTAAGAGTCTTAAGTAGGAGTCATATTAGGAGTTAGGGTTTAGAAGCCCTATAAATAGCCATGTATTCCTCCTCTTTTCTGAAGCAATAGATGAAACTTTTCTACAGCCTTTGAGCAGCACTTGGAGGGAGGAACCCCTATAGAGTTCCAAGGAGGCCGATCCCCTAAAGAGATCAACCCCAAGTTTAGAATCTGCAAGGGTTCTAACAAAAAGCTCCACCAGGCAGATGTAGGGCGACCTCACCAACAGCTACTACAACAACTTTTGCTCCATTGCCCATCTTAAGGCCCATCTCGCCTCTCTCTAGTCTCCTAGGCCTTGCTAGAACCTACAACGAATTGCATATATGATAAGCACTACCGGTATCCAATACCCATGTGTTATCATAAGAGTCTGACAAATAAAGACTGATCATGAATATACCTAAGGCTTCTCCAAGCTTTTATTTCGCCCTCTCTACAAGGTACTCTTTGCAGTTCCTCTTCCAGTACCCATCTTTGCCATAGTGGAAGCACTGGCCTTTGTCCTTTGTAGGGTCTTTCTTAGCAACTTTTGCTTTACCTGGTATGCCCTTGCCCTTTCCTTTCTTAAGGGACTTTTCTGCTTTCCTTTTCTTTCTGGTTCACTAGTGTAGAGAACTGGTTTCTCTTTCTTGATAGTACTCTCTACCTCACTCAACATATTGAGGAGCTCTGGGAGAGTCACCTCAAGCTTGTTCATATTAAAATTCATTATGAACTGTGAAAAGGAATTTTGTAGAGACTGAAGCACAATGTCCACACACAAGTTATCATCTAGGATCATTTCTAGACTTGTGAGTTTCTCTATCCACTCAATCATCTTTAGGACATGGTTCTGAATCGGTGTCCCCTCAGTCATCCTAGCGCAGAAGAGGCTCTTGGATATCTCATATCACTGAGTCCTTCCCTGTTCCTCAAACAATTTGCGGACATGTAGGAGAATGGATCTGGCATCCATCTTTCCATGTTGTCTCTGTAACTCAGGAGTCATAGAGCCCAACATATAGCACTGAGTAAGAGTGGAGTCATTAATGTACTTCACATAGCAAGCGATCTCATCCTCGCTTGCCCCTTCCTCGGGCGTAGGCATCACTATATCAAGGACATATGTGATTTTCTCCACTGTGAGAATAATTCTCAAGTTACGGAGCCAATCCGTATAATTTGGACTAGTGAGGCGGTTGACATCAAGTATGTTACGTAAGAGATTTAAAAGCGACATTTTCTAAAAATAAAGATGCAGCAGAAATGAATAACATGCATATTTTACAAGAAATAAACTATCAAGATATAGACTTCTATCTTAATATGCTCCCACTATTTTACTAGCGAGTACGCGATACCCTCAACACGTGAAACGAAAGTCTCCGACAGACTTCTAGTGGGGATCAAGATCCAATCAGTGT
This sequence comes from Musa acuminata AAA Group, assembly GCF_036884655.1. NCBI lineage: Eukaryota > Viridiplantae > Streptophyta > Magnoliopsida > Zingiberales > Musaceae > Musa > Musa acuminata. The sequence continues at coordinate 24,585,829 of NC_088340.1, forward strand.
GTTAGTGTAACCTCGAGGGACTCGACCAATCACAATAAGCCCAAAAGGTAGGTAACTCTTGCCGATCACAACTCCTTGTAATTTCCGTCCTGTTTGGCCGTTGAATCACTATGGTCTCGAGGGACTCAACCAACTATGATGCTCGATCAAGTTAACACCTTCGTTACAAGATGAGTCTAATTTAATGATATACCCTTCAGGGACTCGACCAAGCATATCATGTCCTCAGGTCACCGGTGACATCTCTATGTCGTAAGCAAGATAACGAATTGTGATATAGGTGAGTCTCGAGGGACTCGACCAACTCAACCTACATCGGGAATCGGTTTGTACTTATAACGATGGAAGGCCACGTGGGTCAATTTAATTATCTCACGTTTACCGACTTAATATTATCGAGAGAGATGTTTTTATGATTTGGTCTCCATGCCCTGTGATCGTCCATCTCGTCCTCGTTGGTTCCGTCGACATCTTGATGCATCTTCATGCATCGCGATCATCCGTCACGTGGGTCCCGCTATCAAATCCACACTCCGGCAGTGCCTCCTCATGTGATTACAACTTAATCATAGGCACGCAGGCCCGACAATAAACGAGAAATATAATGGAGGCTCGCAGACCTCAATAATAATAATCACAAGTACACACATCACACGATCCATGATCATCCGTCCACACATCATACATCACATGTATAAATAATCATCATAATGTATGATTACTAGATAATGATAAAAAATAATAATCAACTAAACCGTTTAATTAATTAGTATTTTATGAAATCAGGGACATATAGGGAATTTCTGAATTCGTAGGGGTATTTATGTAATTTGGACAAAAGATAGAAATTGAAAATTTTCAAATTCCGAGGGGCAAAACTATCTTGTGCCCAGAAAACCCTAATGCCCTACTCCCCTTTGCTGCTGCTACCACCGCCACCCTGCTGACGGCGGCCGGTGCGACGGGGCGGGGGCGTCGCCCCTGTAGGTGGGCGCCACCGTGGGTTGGCGCCCCTGCGGGTGGCGCAGCCCTTGCGAGCGCTGTGCCCCGTCGGGCGGCCACCCCTGCGGGGGGAGGGGGGGGGGCGCTGGTTTGCCTGCAGGAGCAGCGGTCGCAAGCGCCGTTGCCCTATGGCGCCTCAGCCCACGAGCGCTGCGGCCGCAGGTGCCTCGCCCCGCTGTCACGGACTTAGCCCCAGTTTCTGTCTTTTGCCTAAGTCGTGCGGCACCCTTGCGTGTCCGTCCGCAAAGGTCAGCCTCCCCGAAGCCTCCAATTGTCCCTTAGGACCAACAAAAGAGAGAACGGGTTAGAGAGAACGCCTCAATTGGGATCCACAAACAAACATCTCCGAAAAACACTTCATAGACAATGCAAATTACAAACAAACTTTACAAGCTCTGAACAGTTGCACAACAAAGGGCAAAATGATCCATTATAGATTGAAAATCTCTCGCACGTGTGCACTATTGAATCTCATATTTTGATGATGAAACTACTTGATATATGTTTATGATTTAATCTGTGTTTTGAGTGACACAGGATGCTTTGATCAGGATGAGACAATTAAAGCAGGAAAATCATGTTGTGCCAGAGGAACATGTTAGAAGATTGGACGTCGGGCCGGTGGATCGGTCGACGTATCGACAGAAGGCTTTGGGCCGTGGACTCGGGCATCGGGCCAAGAAGAGCAGGTATTGTGCCAAGGATATCGGAGTTGCGGAGTCAACTGGCCGATTGGGCAATAGGCTGCAGGAGAGGACGATGCGCCGAAGAATCGGACGAAGCGTCGAGGGACCAATGACATGCCGGACAACTTGGTTAATTGCTTAGGATTAATTGTCTCGATTGAAGTTTTGTTTTAAGTGTGCAGGATTAACTACGATGGAAGAAAGACATGCAGCAGGAGTTGCGTCGGAGTCAAGACAATGATCACATTGGGAGTTCGAGAGTTCGACGGAAGTTCGGACAGTCGTCGGAAGTTCTGCGGGAACAAATCCGAGAAGTCCATAAGCTTGCCAAAGAAGCTCGTCGGAACTCGTCAAGTGGATTGTCGCAAGTCCAGGAGTTTGCCGGAAGTCCGCAGGAGCATCACCGAGGGTTCATCGGATGATCGACGGAAGTTTGTCGGAAGCTCGTCGGAAGAAGCGATTGACGCACCGGAGCAAGTTGCAGTAAATGTCTTAGGAAAAATCGTAGTTAGCACAATGATTAAGTTGGAAATGGGAGATGATCCCATTAACTTAATCTTGGGGTAATTGGGCCCCTGAAAAACCCAAATTGGGCCAAATGGATCAACCCATTCGGACCCTGATTTTTGCTAGGTGGTTGAACCGCCCAAGGCAGGAGGTTGCACTGCCTGGGCTCAGTCTTCGAGTGAGACTGGGAGGTGCAACCGCTCTAGCCAAGCGATGGCACCGCTTAGGGCTCAGTCTCCGAGAGAGATTGGGCGTTGCAACCTCCCCTGACAGGAGGTGGCACTGCCTGAGCTCGGTCTTCGAGCTCTGCCAGGCGGTGCAACCGCCTTAGTCAGGAGGTGCAATCGCCTGAGCTTGGTCTTCGAGCTCTGTCAGGAGGTGCAACCACCCTTGACAGGAGGTAGCACCGCCCAGAAGCTTAGTCTTCGAGCTCTGCCAGGCGGTGCAATCGCTCCAGTCAGGAGGTGCAACTGCCTGATCCCGGAATTCCGGGAATTGACAGTTTTGAGCTCCAAATTTGAACGGGGTTGGAGCCTATAAATACCCCACCCATTTAGCACTGAAAGAGCAATGAACTTACACCGAAATCTTGATCTTTTTCTGTGATTCTTAGAGCTCAAAATTATTGTAAAGGCCAAAAGTTCTTCTCCCTCTTTTCTTTCAAGTTCTGAGCTATAAAAAGAGGAGAGAAAATTCTGTAAGGGTTGTCTCCTATTGAAGGAAGGCCTCTAGTTGACGTCGGTAACCTCGTCGGTGGAGGAAGACAAAAGTGGAGTAGGTCAAGATTGACCGAACTACTCTAAATCTCGGTTTGCATTTACTTTGAGCATATTATCTTTACTGCAAACCTCCTCTGAAGCTTACTACTTTCTGCGTATATACGATCGGGTTTCAAGCTTTGCACTTTCCGAATCAGCGTTTAGTCGTAAATCTATTTTTTCGTACGATCATCATATTTCAGTTTACGTTTACGTTTTGATTTCTATCATAACTGCAAACTGCCTTTATATTCTTGCTTAAACTGCATCTCGCCTAATCATGTGATTTATGAATCAGCAGTTAGACGTAAATCAGTTTCTTCGTACGAACGTCGTATTTTAGTTTGCGCTTATATTATGGTTTTCATCATAACTGCAAACTGCCTTCATAGATTGACTTTAACGTCATCTCGCTTAATCTTAAGTTAAAGTAATCTTAGAATTGGCTTTCACACTGAAATCGTTTTTATCGTTCGAAAGCAGTTTTTATCGTTGAAAGATTTCCGCTGCACTAATTCACCCCCCCCCCCCCCCCCCCCTCTTAGTGCTCTTGATCCTAACAATTGGTATCAGAGCCCGGTATTTCTCATTTCGGATTTACACCCGAGAGAAATGGCTCTTCTTGGCTTTCAAGAGGGTTTATCGGTCTTTCGTCCACCGTTGTTTAACGGATTGGACTACACTTATTGGAAAACTCCAATGAGAGTTTTCTTGATTTCTATGAATTTGGATTTATGGAATATCATTGAAAACGATTTTCAACTTCCCTCTAAACCGATGAACGAATGGTTGGATTTGGAGAAGAAGTATTTTTCTTTAAACGCAAAGGCTATGAATGCCTTATTTTGCGCTTTGGACAAAAATGAGTTCAATCGGATTTCTACGTGCGAAACGGCTTTTGACATTTGGCGAACACTTGAAATCACGCACGAGGGAACTAGTAGAGTCAAAGACTCAAAAGTTAACATTTTATTGCATGATTTTGAGCTTTTTCGAATGCAACCAAGCGAGACTATAGGCGACATGTACACCCGTTTCACGAATGTCGTCAATAGTTTAAGAGCTCTTGGAAAATATTTTTTGGATTTTGAACTCGTAAACAAGATTTTGCGTTCTCTTTCTAAGAAGTGGTATTCAAAAGTAATTACAATACAAGAAGCTAAAAACCTAAACAACTTACCACTTGAAGAACTAATTGGTTCATTGATGACATATGAAATGGTGCACAATGCACATGATGAACATGATGAACAAAATTACCTTCCAAAGAACAGGAAGGATTTGGAACTCCGAACAAATGAATACCACTTGAGCGATGACTCAAGTGATGAGGACAATGATGAACTTGAACTTCGAACACTAAATCTTAATAAGTTTATTAAATAAAAATCTAAAATAAACAATAAACTTGAACGAAGGAAGAGGCCAAAGAAGAAAAACACAAAGTGGGATGAATCGAGCTCCTCCGAAGACGAGGAGAAAATCAAGAAAGGCGAGATGACAAACTACGCCTTAACCACTTTCAATGATGAGGTAATCAAAATCCCCCTAATTTATTTTGAAATTACTTGATGCTTTCATGATGTATTTTCTTTTTTAGTTTAGAATTAATGTTTAAAAAATATTATGATCATGCTAGTAATTTCAAAAATGATAATATTGCATATTTTATGATGAACAAACAAAATGATTTTGATTGAAAATATGAAATCATGGTTAAGAAGTAATAATGTGTATCATGTTGATGTCCATTGTTATTTCTCGATTTTGAGTATATTAAATCATGTTTAATTTGAAGTTATGATTAATGAGTATATATTTTTGAAATTATGTATGATGATTCTTGATAATTATGGATTATCGATTTTCATGATAATAACAGTGGCTTTAAAAATTGATGCATGTTTTGATTTGACATAAATGAAAAGGCATGCTAACATGAAATCGATCACTTAAGATGAAACACTTAAAAAAGGGGGAAAAAATATATTATCAATGAAATCATGAATCTATTTATGTTATAAATTTTGTGAGCCATAAAAATAATTTTGATGATTTAAATTTGAAATGAGTTTTATCAAAATCATGATCATGATTTGTCAAATTGAATGAATCGAAAATGAATGATGATTTTTTCTCTTGAATGATTTTGACCTGTATTCCTTGTATTCATGATATGATTCTTTGTATTCATGAAAGGTTTATCTCATCACCCAATTATTTTCTTCTTGATATTCCTTATGTGATGATATGAATACATGAAATATTTATTAATTTATTTTGATATATACAAATGAAAAGTTATGATCATGCATGGTAGGATATAATTTAACAAAATTGATACCATCATGATATGAAACATTTATGATTTAAAATGCTATGAGTTGTTACTAAAATGAAGTATTATAAATGTTGATTTAATGTCATGAATGCTCTAAATGATGAATGTTTGGTATCATGATCAAAATGAAGTGATAAATACTTAAAAAATATTGATTTAATGTTCGGTATCATGAACACTTATTATCATACATGAAAATAGTGATAAATACTTTGAAAATAAATGTTTGTATCATGTTAGATGGTTTGACATATTGTGCATGATAAGCTATAAAGATGATTGAAACAATGATTGAAATAATAGGAATGATGATTTGGAATCATATAATAATGAGTTTATATGTTTTAAAAATATATATGATGATAATGATGCATGCAATGATGAAATATTCATGATAAAATAATTGTTTTGACATTCAAGACTTGAATTTTCATCAATACTATTTACCTTTGTCATAATTTAAAAATCAACGTAAAGGGTCTTCCCTTCTTTTTGACAATGACAAAGGGGGAGCAAAACATGCTTGAAAGCTAATTTGCTAGCTCATATAATTAAAAAAAAAAGAGAAAGAAAATAATTACACTTCTCAAAAGAAAAGGAATTACTTTCTTGAACATCTCAAAATTACTAGCTTGCGTGTCTTAAAATTGTAAACTTGCCATCGTACTACCATGATGATGAGCATGCCTTATCTTCATGATTGTATTTGAAAAACTATGGCAAAAATACGTCCGAATGATTGAACGTGTTAAAATTATTTTTTGAACTTTCTTGATTGAATGATCAAATCACTTGATTGCCATAATGATTTTACACAAGTACCTGTTGGAAATTATGTGCTTGAATACAAAACTTCCATGATAACAAGCATGCTTTACCTTCATGATTGAAATTGAATATCTATAGCAAAACCTTGTCCGAATGCAAGAAAGAGTCAAATTTCATTTTCGGATTTTCTTGATCCTAACAATTAGATTTTCTCGATACATTACTCTCTTCCGAACTTAACAAGCATATGCCATATCAAGTTTAGTTCATATCATTGATTTTTGACATATGTAATCAACTAGCAAATACATCTCTCATACACATATCATGTGAAAAATATTTTTTTGAGAAATGGATTTGATGAATATGGATGAAAGTGTTTTTACTTGCAAGGATTTGTTTCACATACATATCTTGATCCTTGTAAAAATGAAGCATGATTTAATCTCTCATCGATTTTAACTTCACTCGAAGTAAACTCACAAATAGCATGTATCACAAATAGTCTTCCTCCATGGTGCAAAAAGATAATAACAGATAAAAAGGAAGAAGTTTTCAAAGCTATCTCCATGTCATGTATTCTTTGGGATGTTTGTATAATTGATATCCTATCACTCACTGTTGGAAAATGATATGAACCTAGTTATGACATGAATAATTCCAAGCACTTATGCTTAAAATTTGCTTATATCGTTCTCCTTTTTGTTGATGACAAAGGGGGAGAAATATATAAATTGATGCTATGAACATTGATGCTATGATTATGCCATGCTTGCATCATCAAGAGATATATGAATTAATATGATTGCCATATTTGCAATGCTTGCATCATCAAGAGATATATGAATTGATGCTATGATTGCCAAATTTGCATTATGCCATGTTTGCATCATGCGTTAAGATATCAAGAACTTGTATCGTAATTTTACGCGTTAATATCTTGCCATGTGATGAAATGCTATAATTGATAAACACTTGAAATGTTTGCGTTATGATATCAAAAGCTTACATCGCAATTTTACATGTTGATATTTGATAATAGCAAACTTGCATGATGAGAAAACTTGATATTATGTTTTTCATGCAATGAGTTGAACCAATATCACAAACACTTGATTGTGGTACTTCTTCTTTTTGTTGATGACAAAGGGGGAGAAGTATGTTGATGACATGACATGTTATGCATAAGTTTATGCATAAGTTCATGATGACGTGTTGCAAGTATTCATGATGAATATTGCAATGACTTGAATTCAGTTTGAATTCAAGATTCTATCAATATGGCATATTGATAGGGGGAGTTTGTTTAAACTCCGAGAGTTAAGGTTAACTCCATCATTGAGTAGTTGTCATCATCAAAAAGGGGGAGATTGTTGAATCTCGTATTTTGATGATGAAACTACTTGATATATGTTTATGATTTAATCTGCATTTTGAGTGACGTAGGATGCTTTGATCATGATGAGGCAATTAAAGCAGGAAAATCATGTTGTGCCGAAGGAACATGTCAGAAGATTCGACGTCGGGCCGGTGGATAGGTCGACGTATCGATAGAAGGCTTCGGGCCGTGGACTCGGGCATCGGGCCAAGAAGAGCAGGTATTTTGCCAAGGATATCGGAGTTACAAAGTCAATTGGCCGATTGGGTAATAGGCTGCAGGAGAGGACGATGCGCCGAAGAATCGGACGAAGCGTCGAGGGACCAATGACATGCCAGACAACTTGGTTAATTGCTTAGGATTAATTGTATCGATCGAAGTTTTGTTTTAAGTGTGTAGGATTAACTACGATGGAAGAAAGACATACAGCAGGAGTTGCACCGGAGTCAAGACAATGATCACGTTGGGAGTTCGAGAGTTCGACGGAAGTTCGGACAGTCATCGGAGGTTCTGCGGGAACAAATCCAAGAAGTCCATGAGCTTGCCAAAGAAGCTTGTCGGAACTCGCCAAGTGAATCGTCGCAAGTCCAGGAGTTTGCCGGAAGTCCGCAGGAGCATCACCGAGGGTTCATCAGATGATCGATGGAAGTTCGCTTGAAGCTCGCCGGAAGAAGCGATTGATGCACCGGTGCAAGTTACAGTAAATGTCTTAGGAAAAATCGTAGTTAGCACAATGATTAAGTTGAAAATGGGAGGTGATCCCATTAACTTAATCTTGGGGCAATTGGGCCCCTGAAAAACCCAAATTGGGCCGAATGGATCAACCCATTCGGACCCTTATTTCTGCCAAGCGGTTGAACCGCCCAAGGCAGGAGGTTGCACCGCCTAGGCTCAGTCTCCGAGCGAGACTGGGAGTTGCAACCGCTCCAGCCAGGCGGTGGCACTGCTTGGGGCTCAATCTCCGAGCGAGACTGGGCGGTGCAACCTCCCCTGACAGGAGGTGGCACCGCCTGAGCTCGGTCTTCGAGCTCTGCCAAGCGGTGCAACCACCTCAGTCAGGAGGTGCAACCACCTAAGCTTGGTCTTCGAGCTCTATCAGGAGGTGCAACCGCCCCTGACAGGAGGTAGCACCGCCCAGAAGTTCAGTCTTCGAGCTCTGCCAGGCGGTGCAACCGCTCCGCTCAAGAGGTGCAACCGCCTGATCCCAGAATTCCGGGAATTGACAGTTTTGAGCTCCAAATTTAAACCGGGTTGAGGCCTATAAATACCCCACCCATTCAGCACTGAAAGAGCAATGAACTTACATTGAAATCTTTATCTTTTTCTATGATTCTTAGAGCTTAAAATTGTTGTAAAGGCCAAAAGTTCATCTCCCTCTTTTCTTTCAAGTTCTGAGCTGTAAAGAGAGGAGAGAAAATTCTGTAAGGGTTGTCTCCTAAGCCCGTCAAAAGGAGTGAAACTGTAAAAGGGTGGTTGGCCTTCGCTTATTGAAGGAAGGCCTCTAGTTGACGTCGGTAACCTCATCGGTGGAGGAAGCCAAAAGTGGAGTAGGTCAAGATTGACCGAACCACTATAAATCTCGGTTTGCATTTACTTTGAGCATATTATCTTTACTACAAACCTCCTCTGAAGCTTACTACTTTCTGCGCATATACGATCGGGTTTCAAGCTTTGCACTTTCCGAATAAGCGTTTAGACGTAAATCTGTTTTTTCGTACGATCATCATATTTCAGTTTGCATTTACATTTTGATTTCTATCATAACTGCAAACTGCCTTTATATCCTTGCTTAAACTGCATCTTGCTTAATCAAGTGATTTACGAATCAGCATTTAGACGTAAATCAATTTCTTCGTATGAACGTCGTATTTTAGTTTGCGCTTATATTATGGTTTTCATCATAACTATAAGCTGCCTTCATAGATTGACTTTAACGTCATCTCGCTTGATCTTAAGTTAAAGTAATCTTAGAATCGGCTTTCACACCGAAATCGTTTTTATCGTTCGAAAGCAGTTTTTATCGTCGAAAGATTTCCGCTGCACTAATTCACCCCCCCCCCCCCCCCCCCCCCCCTCTTAGTGCTCTTGATCCTAACATCCACATGACACAACCTTTATTTACAAGCCTAAAGAGGCCACCAACCCAGTTAAAATGGGACTATTAAGCCTTCGGCCGCCCCTCTACATGCTGTACAAGGCATGAACATGCCAAAAGACACGGACATACATAAGTATTACATCAAACATCTTGTTTAGAAGTTTGTCCGTGACATTCTCCCCCACTTATTCCTTCGACGTCCTCGTTGAAGCCTTTGTCGACACTGTAACTCCTCGCCTTTGCTGAGTCTTCAATCTTCTGCTCCAACTACAATGCGCCTCTTGGCTCCCAATTGCTCTCCGCTACTGTTTTTGAGTAGTCGAACCTTTGATCCGCCATGCTGCTTCAACTCACCAATGACTCTGACTCTGGTGCGGGGTTGGCTGAGTTGTGTTGATCCTTGTTGATTCTTGCGGATCCTCCAGATGAAGGAAAAAACCATCCTTACTGCGCTAGTCTCTCAAATTTCTTATGCCGCTTGAACTGGGTGGATGCTTGTTGGAGCTTTAACGAGTATCATCTCGTAAACTTCTGAAGTTTTTGGGTCCTTCCTCTATAAAATTTACTCATTGACTCTTCTTTCACTTAGTTGTCACATCCAAGTAGGTTCGCATCACTTCCGCTTTCGATTGGCATTTCGTTAGGAAATGAAATGGACAATCTACTCTCAGTAGCACTGATCACCATTGGTGAGGATTTGACAAATATTATCTTCCATTATCTTCGAAGGATCTTTGAACTTATGCAGAGCTCCACTATTGGTTAGATAAGAGAATTGGGGTACTCGGTTTCGCCCATTCTCTTAAGGGTTGAGAAGGCAAAGGTTACTTGACTTCGCCTGCCTCCTCGAGGTTGTACTCCATGCATCGAGCTGGTTACTGGCCTTCGCCTGCTCTTTGCTCACACTTCTGAAGCACTTGAAGTATTTGCACTCCTTGCGTTGAGTTAGTTACTGTGATTCACCTTCTCAATGCCATCGAACTTCTGGAATGCGGGAAGTTTTCACCCCAACTTGGAGTAATTCTCTCATAGGTTTGGTCGCCTCTGGGATTGTACCGTCTTCTCCATCAACCCTACCGCCTACTCCACTGAATAGCAAAGGTACAGCACCGCGTACTGCCTGCTTCGTTCCTTGGTTATGCACTCTTGCATGACCCGAAGTCCTTCACTTTCGGCTATCTTGATGAGAAGCTCATTGACACCGGTCTTACAAAGTTCCTCGGCCTCTGCCCTTCAGCCTTGTCTCAGTACTTGGAGATTGCCTCTGCATGCTCCACCTCCTCGGCCCCTTTCACGACCAAGCGCTCTCCCTCCATGAGAGAAAGGGATCAATGACTTTCACGAAAGTCCCGCCTCTACGGTACCATGGCGCTGCCATGCCCATGGCACTACTATCCGTCGTCTTGCATTTGCATCCCTTTTCTTCATAATCAGTAGATATGCCTCTGTGGCACTCCTCCAAGTCCACCTCCATTCTAACTGATACTTGATTTTAGGTAGCTAAGTCCCTCTGGACTCGTCGTCGCTTCCTCGCCCCTTTCGTCCCCCTGCTTCAACACCTCTGTGTTCTCCAAGCAGTCCGTTTGGTCGATGGAAAGACAGACTGCAACTCTCATGCATGGCCTCTGCCATCACGTTGTAGGGTTTGCACCGATTCTGTTATCCTTAGCTTCCTTGGTAGCAACGTTCGCTTACTCAACCTTATCCTCTGACTTGCCGGGCTCCCTTAAGCGAATATGAGCTCTGGAGCAGTCCAACTCTCCAACTGCTTCGATCATACCTCTGCATGATCAAGTCCCTCCCATGGAACTCACTGGTACTTGCATTCGAACTTTTCCCTTGGTGGAACACAGCCCCTATATGCTGATGACCAAGATTTTCATGCGATGCAAAATTCGATGCACGCACGGAAGACCCGCCTCTACGGTACCATGGCCTTCACTCCTTGAATCCATAGCCCTTCTTGCTGTCGTGTTGTTCACCGAAGTGGAGCTTCCAGTAGCTCCCGATCATACCTCCATATGATCTAGTCCCTCACGGGACTATGTTGTGTGTATCGTATTGCCACGAACTATTCCACCACGATCCGTTGCACCATGTCGCCTCCTAGTGACATCTCTATTGCATTCTGATTCTTGTGGGATGAATTTGAATTGTGAACCCTCCATGTGTGGCCTTTGCCAATACATCGTAGGGTCTCCTCCACCTTCGATTTTGTTCGCTCCTTTGGCAATCGACCTTCATCCACTCACTCTTGGGTCACACCTAGATGAAGCACCGCTCTAGGACAGTCCGTCGCCTAGTAGCTCCCAAAGTCCACCGACTTCACTGTAATTTGTGCACCATTGTCTGGATCCTGGGCCTCTGCCCCTACCAGCACAATCTCCGCTGCGCACCGCTTCCTTCTTGGCAACTTGAATGGCAACACTGTGGCATATTCTTCAAGAGTACCCACCTCTGAGTCCTCTTGCCCCGTGCTAAGGCCTTCTGAACCAAATTTTGCCTCCGCAAATTGAGTCGCCTTAGTTCCTCCATCAAATGCTTCTTCGAGATAAGGTGCATATGTCCAGAAGCTCCTTTCGTCTTTGGCACCATACAAGATGAGTCCACTCCGTTAGAATGAAGGACCCATAGAACAACATGATTCTACTCTTGCCTCTGCAAGAGTTCATGTCCTTGACCTCTGTTTAAGGAAAGCACTGTGCCTCCGCTCCATGTTCCAACTTCTATGTTGGCTCCCTTCATGCGGCTTGGATACTTCGCCAAGTTACACCCAAGTTGCTCCGCTCCTCGTTTTTGCATTGAGTCGATGGTGGCCCTCGCGCCCACCATTCCACGGGTCAGCCCTCCCTTAAGTCCGATCTCCACATCGACTCCAAGTGTTCCTTCATTTGGGTTGCTTTGGGTCGCTTCCCCACTTGATCTCGTAATGCATCCCCCAATGCATTCTCTCGAGCGAGATCATGCAACGACTCCTCGCTGCTTGCTCAGTCCATTGAGCTTCATGGAGTTGTTGTTTGTTGAGGTACTCCTCCTCAACTTGTGAGGTCCATCCCATATGATTCTCCCTCTGGAGAGCTGGGACTTATCCCTCCTGGATAACTGTCCCATTGGAGCAATATCTCTCTTCGTTTCGGAGACCACCATCCCCTTGGACTACTCCGATCTGCTGAACAAACTGTGCATTGTTTTGCCTCCTGCAAACGCACTTGCTAGATTGCGACTCCACGTCAATACAGCCCCCGCTGCACCACTCAAGGCCTAGCAACATGCTGAACTCGTTGCACACTTTAGCCTCCTACGGACGTATCCTTCACATGCCGAAGAGAAAGTTTCAATACTCCATGGCGCCGAGTTTCGGTCGCCTTGGGATGGCCACGAGCATTCCATCGTCCGCATACAAGCCCACGCATGAGTACCAAATTCTTTGAGTTAGCAATTCCCCTCACCTCTGTGAGCTTTGCATAACTCTTTTGGTCGTTGAGCAACTCATTCCACCTTGCATGGTCTCATCCTTTACCAAGCGCCTCGCTTGTCTTGAGCTCCATCAAGTATAGTTGTCAACGTTAAGCCGTAGCTCAAACTCAGCCATCCCAACCTTTATGCGCTCCGCATTCTTCCAAGCTTGCCTGTTCTCGTGGTGCCTCTTGCGCGAAGGGTTGGCCATTCCTCTAAATGCCAATGTCAGATGCCCGCTCCTCCGAGCGACTCCTTTTCCCTATATCTCCATGCCCGTTTTCCCCCATACGGTCGCGCGTGTGCTGACTGCCCTTAACGCAGCCCCGCTAGGTCCCCCACGTTTGCATGCTAAGTGTTTCTATGAGTGCTTGTCCCGCTCTGATACCATCTGTCACGGACTTAGCTGGTTTTGCCTAAGTCGTACGGCACCCTTGCGTGTCCGTCCGCAAAGGTCAGCCTCCCCGAAGCCTCCAATTGTCCCTTAGGACCAACAAAAGAGAGAACAGGTTAGAGAGAATGCCTCAATCGGGATCCACAAGCAAACATCTCCGTAAAACACTTCATAGACAATGCAAATTACAAACAGACTTTACAAGCTCTGAACAGTTGCACAACAAAGGGTAAAATGGTCCATTATAGACCAAAAATCTCTCGCAAGTGTCCACATGACACAACCTTTATTTACAAGCCTAAAGAGGCCACCAACCCAACTAAGATGGGACTATTAAGCCTTTGGTCGCCCCTCTACATGCTGTACAAGGCATGAACATGCCAAAAGACACAGACATACATAAACATTATATCAAACATCTTATTTAGAAGTTTGTCCGTGACACCGTGGTGCCTCTGCCCGCGGGTCCAGCACCCGCAAGCATCGCCCTTGCGCGCAGGCATAGTGCCCGCACGCAGGTGGCTGCCATGCCTGTAGCCCTGCCTGTCAGCGCCATGCGGCAACGACCGCGGGTAGGGCACCCGCGAGCTGCCAGCCCCACCGACTGCAAGCCTACTGCAAGTAGGCCGCCGGCCGACTGCTGTAGGCGTAGCCCTATGCTGCCTGCCTTCGATTGCGTTGCACACACGCAGATCGAGGGCAGCAACTGTTGCCGCCCTTCCTTATTCCTTCCTTATTTTTGCGTCAACGATTTTGACATCAAAATTTTTCCTAAACACAACACATGCAGTTCAAAACCAATCATTCGCACGAACAACCTGACTCTGATACCATTGTTGGCAAATCTTGGGGGCGACATCACATGCGCAGTAGAAGAACAAGAAAACAAAATCCTCGATTCCCAAAGAGATGTTCGTTGTCGTGCGAAAATTGGTGCGCAAATTCTACGAAACTTAAAACTGCGTATAGAGTAGATTGTGTTACCTAGGGATATCGTATATCCCTATTTCCTTGCAGATCTTTAGGAGAGGGTGAAGGAGGTCAAGCGTCCTCCTCTTTAGCGGTGATCAACATAGCAAGGCTGTGACGACACTCCTTAAAACTCCAAGCCTGCTCTGAGGTGGAGAGGGGAAGGAGAATAGGAGAGGCAAGCAAAGGCTCTAGCCTATGAGGCTCTGAATCCCTTCTATTTATAGAGGTCCCCTGTCAAACCCTAATGGGTCCTCCCCTAGTGGGTATTGGATCTGCATCCAATAAGACAAGGGCTTTGTCGGATATCTCATATCCGAACCTCTACTCATCGCAATACCTACAATATGTGTGTGACCCTCTAGGCCCAATATCGAGCTGGCCGTAAGTCATACCTGTCAGAACTCCTTTTAACTCAGTGAATTATTATCTCTGTAATAATTCACTCGACTCATCGACTATGGACGTACTAGGCCACTACACCGTAGTTATTGAATCTCGTATTTTGATGATGAAACCACTTGATATGTGTTTATGATTTAAACTGCATTTTGAGTGATGCAGGTCTACTCGATCAGGTTTAGACAGTTGACGCAGGAGGAATTGACGTTGCGTCGGAAGAAATCACGTCAGGATATTGGATGGCTGAATGCTTCGGACGTCGGGCATCGGGCCAAGGAGAGCGAAATTATGCCAAGGATATCGGGGTTGCGGAGGTCAACCGCCGATTGGGCAACAAGCCGTAAGAGAGGATGATGCACCGAAGAATCGGACGAAGCGGCAACCAATGACGTGCCGGGCAACAGAATGTCAATTCGCGTTGTAATAATTGTCTAGATCGGAGTTGAGTTTTGGTTTGTGTGTGCAAGATTAACTACGATAACGATGAAGATATAAAGCGAAACAAAGTGCTGGAGTCAAGCGCGAAGGATTCGTTGGGAGTTCGCGAGTTCGACGGAAGTCCGAAGGTTCGTCGGGAATGCTGCCGGAACTAGCCGAGAATGAGTAGGGAGCTTGCCGAAGGGTTTTTTGGAAGCTTGCCGGAAGGTTTGTTGGAAGTTCGCGGAGCTCACCGAGAAAGATCGGAGCTTACCGAAGAAGCTCGTTGGAACTCGCCAAGATCAAATCGTGAAGTCTAGGAGCTTGCCGGGAGTCCGCAGAATGGTTTCCGAGAGTTTATCGGAAGACCGTCGGAAGTTCGCCGGAAGCTCGCCGGAAGCTCGCCGGAAGAAGTCTTGACTTACGGACTTTGTAATAGCTTAGAAAATGTCTTTAAATTCGTAGTTAGCACGTTAATTAGGGTTAGGATTAGGTGTTAATTCTATAACCCAAGTAGGAGCCAATTGGGCCCGAGTTCGGACTAGTTTGGGCCAAGTTTGGAGCCCAACCAGTGAGTTGATTTGGCCTAGGCGGTGGCACCGCCCAGCACCCGAGAGCTGGGCGGTGACACCTCCTGGGCTGGGCGGTTGCACCGCCCAGCACCCGAGCGCTGGGCGGTGGCACCGCCAGCATCGGGAACATAAGAGAATTCAAATTTTTGGAGCCCAAATTTGAATCCTCTTGAGGCCTATAAATACCCCTCAAGTCTCAGCTGAGAAGACAACTTTTTGAGCAGCAAGTGATTGAGAGAAAAGTCTTAGAAGAGTCTTTGCCTTTCTTGTTTTCAATTTGCTAGAGAGTTCTCCTCCTCTTTTCTTGAAAATTTGTAAGAGGTTGAACTGCTTGTAAAAGGTTGTAAGAGGGGTATTTGCCCTTCCATTTCAAGATATTTGCTAGTGGAAGGTGGGAGCCTCATCGAAGAGGGGCCTCGCAAGTGGATGTAGGTCATTTGACCGAACCACTCTAAAATCGGCGTGATCTTTGGTTTGCATTTCATTATTGCTATTTATATTACTGCAAACCTTCTTACATGCTTTAGTTCCTTATTACCTTTGCTGCGCAACTTTAAGAATATGCTTTTAAGTTAAGCTTTTCAAGTTCCGTTCTTATCGTACGAAAGATTTGTTGAAACCAACGTTTTAATCCGCTGCACTAATTCACCCCCCCCCCCCTCTTAGTGCCGCTCCGATCCTAACAGTAGTCCCCAAATGATACAAGGGAATCCAATCCATTGGACCTGTCTGTCCTCAGTTACCGTGTACCTATAGTCCCTCATCCATCTAATATCCCAGAGACAGTATATCGAGCATGGTGCTGTCAGACCCATACGGTTTCTACTCGAGTCTCGCTCTAATCGGATTCTCCCGAAGAAACCTTTCTCTCTCAACCCGAATGACCCTGGCCAGGGATTTGTCTGAGCAAGAACACATGGGATATTCCTCTCATGACGCCGAGAGTGGATGATCCTCTATCGACACTCAACAGCCCTCGTAAGGTCGACTACCACTCCCAATGACTAGTTGTACTAGATCTGGGATAGCCAAACCTATAAGTATGGTATCAAAGAGTGGAGCACTCATACAGGACATCCTTGGTATCTCAAGTCTATGGACTAGATACACCACTAGGACTACGGAATCGTTGTCTGACAATAAGGCATCATCAACCATCCAGCATTCCGTAAGCGGATCAATCAGTGAACTCATTCTCCAATGAGCACCTATACTGTATCCCTAGTGTCCCTACACGAGCAGCTATGAGACCAGCTGCATCTTGCTAGTCATAGGTGCCCAGCAAGCCAATCACGTGAGTGATGGCACGTGTGACTTGATACAGAATCTTTTTTGCTTATTATATTTTGGCGTATATCACTTTATAACTATTGCATATGTGCATATATATATATATATATATATATATATATATATATATATATATATATATATATATATATATATATATATATATATATATTGTGATGTCCTTGGATTTGTGCAATGAGAATCGGATCGTGATGAGATCACGATAATGAGATCGATTCACCCCGGAATGCGGACATCGTGATAACCGGACAGACTGGTGTGCTTTACACCCGTCCATATGATGGATGCAGTTGGTCTCATAGCTACTCGTGTAGGGACACTAGGGATACAGTACAGGTGCTCATTAGAGAATGAGTTCACTGATTGATCCGCTTATGGAATGCTGGATGGTTGATGATGCCTTATTGTCAGACAATAATTCCGTAGTCCTAGTGGTGTATTTGGTCCTTAGACTTGAGACACCAAGGATGTCCTGTATGAGTGCTCCACTCTTTGATACCAGACTTATAGGTTTGGTTGTCCCAGATCTAGTACAGCTGGTTATTGGGAGTGGTAGTCGACCTTACGAGGGCTATTGAGTGTCGATAGAGGATCATCCACTCTCGGCGTCATGAGAGGAATATCCCATGTGTTCTTGCTCAGACAAATCCCTAGCCAGGGTCATTCGGGTTGAGAGAGAAAGAGTTCTCCGGGAGAATCCGATTAGAGCGAGACTCGAGTAGAAACCTTATGGGTCTGACAGCACCATGCTCGATATATGGTCTCTGTGATATTAGAGGGATGAGGGACTATAGGTACACGGTAACTGAGGACAGACAGGTCCAATGGATTGGATTCCCCTATATCGTTTGGGGACTACGGCGTAGTGGCCTAATACCTCCGTAGTCGATAAGTCAAGTGAATTATTACGGAGATAGTAATTCACTGAGTTAGAAGGAGTTCTAACAGGTATGACTCACGGCCAGCTCGATATTGGGCCTAGAGGGTCACACACATATGGTAGGCATTGCGATGAGTAGAGGTTCGAATATGAGATATCCGATGGAGCCGATGTCTTATTGGATGCAGATCCAATACCCACTAGGGGAGGACCCATTAGGGTTTGATAAGGGACCTCTATAAATAGGAGGGATTCAAAGCCTCATAGGCTAGAGCCTTTGCTTGCCTCTCCTATTCTCCTCCACCTCTCCACCTCAGAGTAGGCCTGGAGTTTTTTAGGAGCGTCGTCGCAACCCTGCTTTATGGATCACCGCTAGAGAGTAGGACGCTTGACCTCCTTCACCATATCCTAAGGATCTACAAGGAAACAAGGAAACAAGGATATATGATCTCCCTAGGTAACACAATCTACTCTATACGCAGTTTTAAGTTTCGCGGATTTTGCGCACCAATCTTCGCATGACGACGAACATCTTTTTGGGAATCGGGGATTTTGTTTTCTTTTTTTTCCGCTGCGCATGTGATGTCGCCCCCAAGATTTCCCAACAGTGGTATCAGAGCTAGGTTGTTCATACGAATGATTGGTTTTTTGAACTGCGTGTGTTGTGTTTAGAAAGAATTTTGACGTCAAAATCGTTGACGCAAAAGCGAGAAAGGGCAGCAACAGTTGTCCTTGATCTACGTGCGTTCACTGCAGCCGCAGGCAGGCAGCACAAGGGCTACGTCTGCAGCAGCCAGTCGGCGGCCTGCTTACAGCGGGCTTGCGTCCGGCGGGGCTGGCAGCCCTCGGGCAGAGGCGCATGCGACCGCTTCTCCCGCGGGGTGAGGTGCCGTAGGGCAGCGGCGCATGCCGCCGCTGCTCCCGCGGGGGCAGTGCCGCCCGGCGAGGCAGCACGGCTTGCGGGGCGACCAGCTGCGGGGGCAGCGCCACCCACAAGGGCGCCAACCCATGGTGGCGCCCACCTACAAGGGCGACGCCCCCGCCCCGCCACACAGGCCGCCACCAGCAAGGTGGCGGCGGCGACAACATCAAAGGCGAGTAGGGCAGTAGGGTTTTCTGGGCAAAAGATAGTTTTGCCCCTCGAAATTTGAGAAATTCCAGTATCTATCTTTTGTCCAAATTATGAAAATACCCCTATTTATTCAGAAATTCTCTATATGTCCCTGATTTCATAAAATACTAATTAATTAAAAAGTTTAGTTGATTATTATTTTTGATCATTATCTAGTAGTCCTACATGATGATGATTATTTATACATGTGATGTATGATGTGTGGACGGATGATCATGAACCATGTGATGTGTGTACTTGTGATTATTATTATTGAGGTCTGCGAGCCTCCATTATATTTCTCGTTTATTGTTGGGCCTGCGTGCCTATGATTAAATTGTAATCACATGAGGATGCGCAGCGGGAACGTGGATGCGATAGCGGGACCCACGAGACGGACGATCGCGATGCATGAAGATGCATCAAGATGTCGACGGAACCAATGAGGACGAGATGGACGATCACAAGGCATGGAGATGCACTGTTGCACACATATATCTTGATGTGAGTGATTAGGCCTACTGGCTCGGGCCTAATCACATTAGGTTGTGGTCCATGATCATCTGGTGTGATTGCTTATACACATACTAGATATGTATATATATTTGCATGCGATGTAGATATATATTAAATATGTATATGTGTGACATGTCATATTAGGAGACTAAATCATAGAAACATCTCTCTCGATAATATTAAGTCGGTAAACGTGAGGCAATTAGATTGACCCACGTAGCCTTCCATCGTTATAAGTAGGAACCGATTCCCGGTGTAGGTTGAGTTGGTCGAGCACCTCGAGACTCACCTATATCGCGATTCGCTATCTTGCTTACGACATAGAGATGTCATCGGTGACCTGAGGGCATGGTATGCTTGGTCGAGTCCCTCGAGGGTATATCATCAAATCAGACTCATCTTGTAACGAAGGTGTTGACTTAACCGAGCATCATGGTTGGTCGAGTCCCTCGAGACCATGGTGATTCGGAGGCCGAACAGGACGGGAATCACAAGGAGTTGTGATCGGCATGAGTTGCCTACCTTTTAGGCTTATGTGATTGGTCGAGACCCTCGAGGTTACACTAAGTCGCTGATTGGATCTTGATCCCCACTAGAAGTCTGTCGGAGACTTCCGTTTCATGTGCTGAGGGTGTCACGTGACTCGTTAGTAAAATAGTGGGAGCATATTAAGATAGAAGTTCATATCTTGATAGTTTATTTCTTGCAAAATCTGCATGTTATTCATTTCTGCTGCATCTTTATTTTCAGAAAATGTCTCTTTCAAATCTCTTATGTGGCATACTTGATGTCAACCGCCTCACTGGTCCAAATTATACGGATTGGCTCCGTAACTTGAGAATTGTTCTCACAACGGAGAAAATTGTGTACGTCCTTGATACAGTGATGCATATGCCCGAAGAAGGGGCAAGCGAGGATGAAATCGCTCGCTACATGAAGTACATTGATGACTACACTCTTGCTCAGTGCTATATGTTGGGCTCTATGACTCCTGAGTTACAGAAACAACATGAAAAGATGGATGCTAGATCCATTCTCCTATATGTCCGCATATTGTTTGAGGAACAGGGAAAGACTCAACGATATGAGATATCCAAGAGCCTCTTCCGCGCTAGGATGACTGAGGGGACACCAGTTCAGAACCATGTCCTAAAGATGATTGAGTGGATAGAGAAACTCACAGGTCTAGGAATGGTCCTAGAGGATAACTTGTGTGTGGACATTGTGCTTTAGTCCCTACCAGATTTCTTTTCACAGTTCATAATGAATTTTAATATGAACAAGCTTGAGGTGACTCTCCTAGAGCTCCTCAATATGTTGAGGGAGGCAGAGAATACTATTAAAAAAGAGAAGCTAGTTCTCTACACTAGTGAGACCAGAAAGAAAAGGAAAGCAGAAAGGTCCCTTAAGAAGGGAAAGGGCAAGGGCAAACCAGGTAAAGCAAAGGTTGTTAAGAAAGACCCAACAAATGACAAAGGCCAGTGCTTCCACTGTGGTAAAGATGGGCACTGGAAGAGGAACTGCAAAGAGTACCTTGCAGAAAGGGCGAAATAGAAGCTTGGAGAAGCTTCACATATATTCATGATCAATCTCTAATTGTCAGATTTTTGTGATAGTGCATTGGTATTGGATACCACTATTGCTTATCACATCTACAATTTATTGTAAATTCTAGCAAAGCCGAGGGGAGATTGACGAGAGGAATATTGCATAAAGGTTTGTTTATGCAAGACACTACTCCATATATCATGAATGTAAGTGTCTAAGAGGAAACGAGATGAGGTGAACAATGCATACCTATGGCATTGTAGGCTAGGTCACATCCATGAAAGAAGGATTCAAAAGTTACTAAATGATGGATATCTAGATCCATTAGACTATGTGTCATATGTAACTTGTGAGCCTTGCATTCCTGGAAAACTGACCAACTCTCCATTTAGTGGAACTGGAGAGAGAGCCACTGAGTTGTTGGAACTCATACATAGTGATGTATGTGGACCCATGTCAACTCATGCCATTGGAGGTTACTCCTACTTCATTACATTTACTGATGATTTCTCAAGGTATGAATATGTGTACTTAATGAAGTACAAGTCCGAGGCGTTTGAGAAATTCAGAGAGTATAAGAATGAGGTGGAGAACCAGACTGGAAAGAGTGTCAAAACTCTTCGATCAGATCGAGGAGGTGAGTACTTAAGTACAGAGTTTACTCAGTTCCTCAAGGACCATGGGATATTATCCCAATGGACACCTCCTTATACACCTCAGCTCAATGGTGTCTCTGGAAGGAGGAATCGTCCGCTATTAGATATGGTACGGTCCATGATGAGTTTCGCTGACCTACCCATCTTATTCTAGGGATATGCCCTAGAGACCGCTGCTTACTTTCTGAACAGAGTTCCAACTAAGTCGGTAGTGTCTACACCATATGAGATATGAAAAGGGAAGAAGCCTGATCTTAAGGTTGTTAAGATTTGGGGTTGCCCTACCCACGTTAAAAGACACAACCCTGATAAGTTAGAATCAAGGACAGAGCGATGCAAATTTGTGGGATACCCCAAGGAAACTTGTGGGTATTATTTCTATCATCTCGAGGACCAAAAGATCTTTGTAGCTAAGAGAGTAGTGTTCCTTGAGAAAGAACATATTCTTGGCGGAGATAGTGGGAGAATGATAGAGTTGAGCGAGGTTGGAGAACCAAGCTCAAGCACCACTCTACAGCCCGAGTCTGTTCAGGTACCTAATACATAAGTTTCAACTTTACACAGGTCTGATAGAGTATCCCATCCTCCTGAGAGATATGTGGGACATATTAGAGGAGAGGATGTTGAGGATATTGATCCTCAGACATACGAGGAGGTTATTATGAGTATAGACTCCGGGAAGTGGCAAGAAGCCATGAATTCTAAGATGGATTCTATGTACTCCAACAAGGTTTGGAACCTAGTTGATGCGCCCGAAGGTATTATACCCATCGGTTGCAAGTGGATCTTTAAGAAAAAGATCGAGTAGATGGAAAGGTATAGACCTATAAAGCAATGCTAGTGGCTAAGGGGTATCGTCAAAGGCAAGGTATTGACTACGACGAAACCTTCTCACCCGTAGCAATGCTAAAATCCATCAAAATTCTATTGGTTATTGCAGCACACTATGATTATGAGATCTGGCAGATAGATGTGAAAACTGCATTCCTCAATGGGAACCTCGAGGAGGAGGTGTATATGATGCAACCTGAGGGATTCGTGTCCAAGAACTGCCCAAATAAGGTGTGTAGGATGCTTAGATCCATTTATGGACTAAAGCAAGCTTCCCGAAGTTGGAACATAAGATTTGATGAGGCAATCAGATCTTATGACTTCGTTAAGAATGAAGATAAGCCTTGTGTGTATAGGAAGGTAAGTGGGAGTGCTATCACCTTTTTTGTGTTATATATGGATGACATCCTGGTCATTGGGAACGACGTAGGAATGCTATCCACAGTAAAGGCTTGGTTATCTAGACACTTCTCCATGAAGGACTTAGGGGAAGCATTCTATACCTTGGGGATTAGAATCTATAGAGATAGATCCAAGAGGATGCTTGGCTTGTCCTAGTCCAGGTACATAGAAACCATTGTCAAAAGGTTTGCCATGGAAAATTCCAAGAGAGGTCTCATACCGATGAGATATGGGATATCGCTTTCTACGAGTACGTCCCCAAAGACTCCAGAAGAAAGGGCGAACATAAATATGATATCTTATGCCTCAGTAATAGGGTTTATCATGTATGTCATGCTATGTACTAGGCTTGATATAGTGCATGCTCTGAGTGTCACGAGCAGGTATCAGGCGGATCCAGGCTTGGAGCACTGGAAAGCAGTAAAGTGTATCCTTAAGTACTTGAGAAGGACTAAGGATCTTTTACTAGTATATGGAGGTAATAACCTTAAGGTTGAAGGCTACACTGACTCAAGTTTTCAGTCTAATGTCGATGATAGCAAGTCGAATTCAGGGTATATGTACACCTTGAATGGAGGAGCAGTGTGCTGGAAGAGTTCCAAGCAAGATACCACTGCTGACTCGACCACAGAGACGGAGTACATTGCTGCATCAGATGCAGCAAAGGAGGGAGTCTGGTTGAAGATGTTCATCACAGATTTGGGAGTCGTTCCGGATAGCGAGAAGTCGACTTTCTTATATTGCGACAACTATGGGGCGATTACTCAAATAAGGGAATCTGGGTCTCATCAGAAGTGTTCTGAGGAGGTTCCAGCTTATCAGAGAGATCGTAACCCGAGGAGATGTAGCAGTGGAAAGAGTTCCATCCGAAGATAACATTGCAGATCCACTGACAAATCCGTTGTCTCATTTTGTCTTTGAACGTCACAGGGGTCTGATGGGGATCAGACACATAGGTGATTGGCTTTAGGTCAAGTAGGAAATTGCTAGTCATAGATGCCCAGCAAGCCAATCACGTGAGTGATGGCACATGTGACTTGATACATAATCTTTTTTGCTTATTATATTTTGGCGTATATCACTTTATAACTATTGCATATGTGCATATATATATTATGATGTCCTTGGATTTGTGCAATGGGAATCGGATCATGATGAGACTACGATAATGAGATCGATTCACCTTTAAACACATATCCTAAATAATCCCGGTCATAGGTTGCTCGAGAGGGACATCGTGATAACCGAATAGACTGGTGTGCTTTATACCCATCCATATGATGGATGCAGTTGGTCTCATAGCTGCTCGTGTAGGGACACTAGGGATACAGTACAGGTGCTCATTGGAGAATGAGTTCACTGATTGATCCGCTTACGGAATACTGGATGGTTGATGATGCCTTATTGTCAGACAACGATTCCGTAGTCCTAGTGGTGTATTTGGTCCTTAGACTTGAGACACCAAGGATATCCTGTATGAGTGCTCTACTCTTTGATACCAGACTTATAGGTTTGGTTGTCCCAAATCTAGTACAACTGGTCATTGGGAGTGGTAGTCAACCTTACGAGGGCTATTGAGTGTCGATAGAGGATCATCCACTCTCGGCGTCATGAGAGGAATATCCCATGTGTTCTTGCTCAAACAAATCCCTAGCCAGGGTCATTCGGGTTGAGAGAGAAAGAGTTCTCCGGGAGAATCCGATTAGAGCGAGACTCGAGTAGAAACCGTATGGGTCTGACAGCACCATGCTCGATATACGGTCTTTAGGATATTAGAGGGATGAGGGACTATAGGTACACGGTAACTGAGGATAGATAGGTCCAATGGATTGGATTCCCTTGTATCGTCTAGGGACTACGGCGTAGTGGCCTAGTACGTCCGTAGTCGATGAGTCAAGTGAATTATTACTAAGATAATGATTCATTGAGTTAGAAGGAGTTCTGACAAGTATGACTCACGGCCAGCTCGATATTGGGCCTAGAGGGTCACACACATATGGTAGACATTGCGATAAGTAGAGTTTCGGATATGAGCTATCCGATGGAGCTCTTGTCTTATTGGATGTAGATCCAATACCCACTAGGGGAGGACCCATTAGGGTTTGACAGGGGACCTCTATAAATAGTAGGGATTCAGAGCCTCATAAGCTAGAGCCTTTGCTTGCCTCTCCTATTCTCCTCTCCCTCTCCACCTCAGAGTAGGCCTGGAGTTTTTGAGGAGCGTCGTCACAACCCTGCTGTGTGGATCACCGCTAGAGAGGATGACGCTTGTGTTGGGAAATCATAAGGGGAGGCGACATCATATGCGCAGCGGAAGAACAAGAAAACAAAAATCCCCGATTCCCAAAAAGATGTTCATCGTCGTGCGAAGATTGGTGCGCAAAATCCGCAAAAACACAAAACTGCGTATAGAGATTGTGTTACCTAGGGAGATCGTATATCCCTGTTTCCTTGCAGATCCTTAGGAGAGGGTGAAGGAGGTCAAGCGTCCTCCTCTCTAGCGGTGATCCACACAGCAGGGTTGCGACGACGCTCCTCAAAACTCCAGGCCTACTCTGAGGTGGAGAGGGAGAGGAGAATAGGAAGGGCAAGCAAAGACTCTAGCCTATGAGGCTGTGAATCCCTCCTATTTATAGAGATCCCATGTCAAAACCCTAATGGGTCCTTTCCCTAGTGGGTATTGGATCTGCATCCAATAAGACAAGGGCTCCGTCAGATATCTCATATCCGAACCTCTACTCATCGCAATGCCTACCATATGTGTGTGACCCTCTAGGCCCAATATCGAGCTGGCCGTGAGTCATACCTGTCAGAACTCCTTCTAACTAAGTGAATTATTATCTCTGTAATAATTCACTCGACTCATCGACTACGGAAGTACTAGGCCACTACGCCGTAGTCCCCAGACGATACAGGGGAATCCAATCCATTGGACCTGTCTGTCCTCAGTTACCATGTACCTATAGTCCCTCATCCATCTAATATCCCAGAGACCGTATATCGAGCATGGTGCTGTCAGACCCATACGATTTCTACTCGAGTCTCGCTCTAATCGGATTCTCCCGGAGAACTCTTTCTCTCTCAACCCGAATGACCCTGGCCAGGGATTTGTCTGAGCAAGAACACATGGGATATTCCTCTCATGATACCGAGAGTGGATGATCCTCTATCGACACTCAATAGCCCTCGTAAGGTCGACTACCACTCCCAATGACCAGCTGTACTAGATCTGGGAACAGCCAAACCTATAAGTCTGGTATCAAAGAGTGGAGCACTCATACAGGACATCCTTGGTGTCTCAAGTCTAAGAACCAGATACACCACTAGGACTACGGAATCGTTGTCTGACAATAAGGCATCATCAACCATCCAGCATTCCGTAAGCGGATCAATCAGTGAACTCATTCTCCAATGAGCACCTGTACTGTATCCCTAGTGTCCCTACACGAGCAGCTATGAGACCAGCTGCATCCATCATATGGACGGGTATACAGCACACCAGTCTATCCGGTTATCACGATGTCCCTCTCGAGTAACCTATGACCGGGATTATTTAGGATATGTGTTTAAAGGTGAATCGATCTCATTATCGTGATCTCATCACGATCCGATTCCCATTGCACAAATCCAAGGACATCACAATATATATGCATTTATGCAATAGTTATAAAGTGATATACGCCAAAATATAATAAGCAAAAAGATT
Organism: Musa acuminata AAA Group; assembly: GCF_036884655.1. Taxonomy (NCBI): domain Eukaryota; kingdom Viridiplantae; phylum Streptophyta; class Magnoliopsida; order Zingiberales; family Musaceae; genus Musa; species Musa acuminata. Next base: position 24,612,538 of record NC_088340.1, read on the forward strand.
CTGTATCAAGTCACACGTGCCATCACTCACGTGATTGGCTTGCTGGGCACTTATGACTAGCAACTTGACCTCCTTCACCCTCTCCTAAGGATCTGTAAGGAAACAGGGATATACGATCTCCCTAGGTAACACAATCTACTCTATACGTAGTTTTAAGTTTCACGGATTTTGTGCATCAATCTTCGCATGACGACGAACATCTTTTTGGGAATCGGGGATTTTATTTTCTTGTTCTTCCGCTGCGCATGTGATGTCGCCCCCAAGATTTTCCAACACATCTATTATATGGATGGGTATATAGTACACCAGTCTGTCCAGTTATCACGATGTCCCTCTCGAGTAACCTATGATCGGGATTATTTAGGATCTGTGTTTAAAGGTGAATCAATCTCATTATCATGATCTCATCACGATCCGATTCCCATTGCACAAATCCAAGGACATCACAATATATATGCATATATGCAATAGTTATAAAGTGATATATGCCAAAATATAATAAGCAAAAAAATTCTGTATAAGTCACATATGTCATCACTCACGTGTGACTTGTTGGACACCTATGACTAGCATTGGGCAATTGGATGGAGATCTAGTACCGAATATGGTAGGATCCATTAGGGTTAAGTTAAAAGGGGGTCTCTATAAATAGGAGGGAATCAAAGGGCCATAGGCTAGACCCTTTTTGGCTGCCACCTCTTATTCTTATATCTTCCTCTCCTCATCAACTAGCAGCCCCTACTTAGGGTGTGTGGATAGCAAGAAGGGCTGGCCCCTTCTTGATTGCATAGTGTGTGTAATGAGGAGATTTGAGTAGTGAATTGAGAAGCAACTTCGTAGCCCTTGTCATGTGGATCACCACTAGAGAGGAGGACAATTGACCTCCTTCATCCTCTCTCAAAGATTTATAGGTTTTTAGGGATATATGATCTCCCTAGGTAACACATCTTTCTTATATGCATAGTTTTCGATTTCACAGGTTTTTGTGTATCAATCTTTGCACGATGATGAAACCTTTTTTTATGCGGAAAATTCGGAGATTTTATTTTCTTTTCTTCTATTATGCATGTGATGTCACCCTAGATTTTCCAATAGTAAGAGTTTCAACAACTCAATGGCTCTCTCTCTAGTTCTACTAAATGGAGAGTTGGTCAACTTTCTATGAAGGCAAGGCTTGCAAGTTGCATATGACTCATAGTCAAATGGATCTAGGTATCCATTCTTTAGCAACTTTTAGATTTTTCCTTTGTGAATGTGACCTAGCCTACAATATCATAGGTATGAAATGTTCCTCTAGCGATGATCTTATCATCCAATATTATTGAACAATCATTGTTCTCAAAAACTAATTTATCTCCATAAACTATCAAATATGAAATGAAAATAATATTTTTGATAAAAAAAGGAACAAAGTATTATGCATCCAATGCAATAATAGTTCTACCAAATAGATGTAGGATGACCTCACCAATAGCCACTACTGTAACTTTTGCTCTATTGCCCATCTTGATGTTCATCTTGCCTCTCGCCAATCTCCTAAGACTTGTCAAAACCTACAACGAATTACAAATATGATAAGTATTGCTAGTATCTAATAATCATATGTTATCATAATAATCTAACAAATGAAGAATAATCATGAATGTACATGAAATTTCTATAAGCTTCTATTTTGCCTTCTATGTAAGGTACTCTTTGTAGTTCATCTTTTAATGTATGTCTTTGTCATAGTGGAAGCATTGGCCTTTGTCTTTTGTCGGATCCTTTTTAGTAACCTTTGCTTTGCTTGGTTTGCTATTGCCTTTGCCCTTCTTAAGGAATTTTTTTTTATTCCTTTTTTTTCTAGTCTCACCAGCATAGAGAACTAGGCTTCTCTTTCTTGATGGTGCTCTTAGCCTCCCTCAACATATTGAGGAGCTCAGGGAGAGTCACCTCAAGCTTATTCATATTAAAATTTATAATGAACTGAAAATGAGTCTGATAGGTACTAAAATGTAAGATCCACACATAAGTTATCCTTTAGGACCATTCATAGACCTATGAGCTTCTCTATCCACTCAATCATCTTAAGGATATAGTTTTGAACTAGTATCTCCTCTATCATCCTAATGTGGAAGCGACTCTTGGATATTTTATATCGTTGAATTCTTTCCTATTCCTTCAACAATTTATGGAGATGTAGGAGAATGAATATATTCCGGTATGTCAATTGTTCTTCTAGCGATCTTCTGACGATCTCTTGGGAAAGTTTCGACGGACTACTGGCAAGCTTCTGGACTTTACGATGATCTTCTTGACGAGTTCTGATGAGCTTCTTTGGCAAGCTCTTGGACTTCTCGGTCAGTTCCGACAGAATTTTTGATGATTGTTTGGACTTCCGACGAACTCTCGAACTCCTTATCTTGGCTCCGGTACAACACCTACTCTATGTCTTATTGCTATCGTAATTAATCCTACACACTTTTCTCAACATATGGATTAGATCAAATAATTTACAATTGATTTCATTATCAAAATATGAGATTCAACAATGTAAGGTTTTGAAATTGTGTATGTTTTAATTTGAAACTATAATAATGCACAAACATATTGAAATAAGATTGATACTTTACCTTTGTTATGATTTAGAAATTGATATAAAAGAAAAAGAATTATAAAATTATAATATTTTATTCTTCCCTTCTTTCTGATAATGACAAAGGGGGAGAAAAATTGATAGCTTGTATATTTCAAAAAGAAGTAAAGAACTTACTAGCTTACACATTTTAAGGAGAAATACTTGCTATGAAGCAAAATTGCTAGCTTGCAATCTCAAGAGAAGCAAAAGTGATATCTTACACATTTCGAAAGATGTAAAAAATTTGCTAACTTTCATATCAAAAAACTTGCTAGGTTGCATAATGATATATGTAATGATGTTTTAAAATTTTAAAATTATACGATGATTTAAAATTATATCTAAAAACTTGTTAGTTGCACTTCTCCTTTTTGTTGATGACAAAAGGAGAGAAGTTATGATGATAATGGAATGAAGTATTAAAATTTTGATTATGCATTATTTTATGATGATATATTGCTTGGAATCATGATTAAAATTGCTTTAACTTAGATTTTTGAATTCAAGAGTTCTATCAATATGACATATTGATAGGGGGAGTTAAGGTTAACTCCGTCATCAATTGGTTATCATCATTTAAAATGGGGAGATTATTGAATCTCAGATTTTGATGATGAAACCAATTGATAGTATTTATGATCTGATTTGTGTTTTGAGTGATATAGGAAGCTTCGATCAGAGAGAGATAATTAAAGTAGGAAGAACTATGTTGGGCCGGAGTGGAACATGTCAGAAGATTGGACGTCAAGCCGGAGGATCGATCGACATATCGACAGAAGGCCTTGGGTCATGGGATCGGGCATCGGGCCAAGAAGAGCGAAAATTATGCCAAGGAAATCAGAGTTATGGAGGTCAACTGACCGATTGGGCAATAGGCCGCAAGAGAGGACCATGCGCTGAAGAATCGGGTGAAGCGTCGATGAACCAATGACATACCGGACAACATTTGATTTAGCTTTGTAATAATTATCTAGATGAAGTAGGTTTAGGTGTAATTAGGTTGAAATTGGGCTAACTCAATTAGGGGCCAATTGAGCCCAAGTTTGTGCTATGTTGGGCCAAGTGAAAGGCTCAAATAATGACCTAACAGGTGGAACCATTGTGGCACAATCTCTGAGACCATGTCAAGTAGTAGTACCGTTAGTCTGGGCGATGGTACCACACAAACATAATCTTTGAGGCAAAAATTTTTTTTTTTTCAAATATATATCTTTACGGGTTTAGGAACAAAAGTGAACATATAGGGAAACTTATAGTAATAATAATTTTGAATAGCTTTAAGAAAATACCATAAGCCTATTCAGAAAATACTATAATTGAGAAATTGGATCCGTCTATGGGCTAATCCAAAGTAGATGGACTGATTTGTTCTATGGATTGGTCTAAAAAAATGAGAAAGATGTTATTATGGTATGTCAAGAGTATTTCAAAAATTATGAAAAAGTGAAAGTGCCCCTTCGAAAATATATTATAGGGTTACCTCTAGAGAAAAACTCAAAAAAAAAAAAAAAACAGAATTGGTGAATAACAAAAATAAATTATTTCAACCATAATTTTTGGATGACTATTGTAGAAATAATTGTTTAATATTTACTTTAGAATTAAGCATAGCTGAGAAACCTGTATCGAAGAAAATATTAAGGAAGTCTTAAGGCAGATAGATCTTTGAGAGAGCTTTCAACTGAAGAGAAGTTTAAGGGAGAGAAGAGAATGTCCTCACTTCACCGATAAGGTTTCTAACCAAAGAAAGATTCCAAGTAGAGATGACTTCCAACTATAGAAGGCTTTCAATCGAAGAGTTGTCCGATTGACCTATCAAGTTGAGATAAGAAAGAGGACTTTAAAGTGGAAAAGTTGCCATGGGAGGACTTCTAACAGAAGGATAGAAGAATCAACTTCCAACAAAGAAGATGAGATAGGGCGAACAATTTCACCTTATACTAGCCTTTTTTTTAAATTTAAACATATGTCAGCCCAGCCATTAAGAAAACAAGTCCGATATCACATCCAACGATGTATTTATAATTTAGGATATAAAGAAGCGCTATGCTGAAAAAGAATAAAAATAATCTGGGGAAATAAAAGGTTTTTAGGGTTTATATCCTCAAATTATCATAAAAAATTATATCGGATTAATATTGTTATCCAATATTCTTATCCATTCTTTTGTCTTTGCTGACAATTTTGACCTAGGAATCATTTAATAGAATGAGAAGTCTGTATGAAAATATTTTTTATTTTAAAATAAAAATTATTACTTTTATAGAAAATAAACAAACAAACAAATGAAAGGATGCAAGTTCTGATGAACGACACTCTTGGATGGAGTTTGGAGTCGGCATACGTTTTCAGTTGATCCTTGGGACCCGAATCCGTTCCCCTTACACGGAGTTTGGACTCGGCATACGTTTTCAGTTGATCCTTGGGACCTGAATCCGTTCCCTTGGACGGAGTTTGGACTCGGCATACGTTTTCAGTTGATCCTTGGAACTCGAAACCGTTCCGCCATCTCTCTTGTTTGCCCATCTTTTTCTCGTCGATCGACTTGGGGGAAAGCGAAGCGCGATGAGTTGGTGTCATCCCGATATCACTCTTGGGGACCTCATGCAACTGATCAAGGGCTTCGTCGATATCCTAATCCTCGCGAATGGCTACCAGTCGTCTGGTCTCCCCGCCGTCTGGGACGCCCCCAGCATTAAGAACGCTGTCCGATGGGGCCTCTTCTTCCAGGACGTATGAACCCTAATCCCCATCGCTTTTCTTCCTCCTTTTATGTTGTCTTCTACCCTTCTTTTCTTGTCTGTTTAAACTTGTCGCCGTTTGATTTCGCTTGGCCTTCGCTCGTGCCTTCTGGATGTGCCTGTGGTTGCATTCAAGATCCGGAGTCAATAAAAGTTGTATAATAGTTGCCATTCGTTGCTGCTGTGTATTTCAATCCTCTTATAAGTAGCCAGTGTGTGAGTTCAAGAAATCAAAGTCTTAGGTCGCTGGATGAAGTAGATTTCTCCCTCAAACTAAGCTTCAAGTGCATTACTATGTCAGCTTTCCTCTCAAAATATTTAGTGAGAGCAGCCCCATTCTTTCACAAAATGCTATCAACAATTGTTCTTTCAGTACAGAAGAAGTCTATCATTGATAGCATCACAAATTAAAAATCTGTCAATGGGAGGTTTTCTGAAACTTAAACCATTCTCTTGGAAAGCAATTCTGAGAGGAGCACCATCCTCAATGGTCTTTTTGTTAGTATTGTTAAGCTGCCAAAAGTTTAATCTCCCCATCACCAAATGGAAAAGGAATCTAAGAAATGCTTCGGAGAGATAATATTCCAGGAAATATATTTGAAAAATGCTGTGCCAATGGAAAACCCTGGAACTTACCGTTGCAACCTCTGTGTGCATGTGCTTGTTTTCTTTGCACATAGCTCAAAATTAGATCTACGTTGCTCATGGTCTCATGGTGGTTGCTGCGATTATTCTTAGGTATTTAAGCGTATAAATGACTCTTGTCATTTTGACAATTCAATGAAGGAACTTGATGCAGCTTTGAGGAATCTGATGTCTAATCCATTTTGTCCGCAGGTGATATTCCTTGACACTGTTATCAATAATAAACACTTTAGTTAAGCTTTCATTTTTAGTTTTTCATAATTAGTTGCACAGATGGATCAAACTTTCGAAAGAAATCTTAATTCATTTGTATATTTGAATGCAGGGTCTGGTCCATCTGACTTCAACATCTCTTTCTAGAGCAAGAGATTTGGTTATCGAATGTTTAGTTCAAAGTCACATAATGGGAGCTAAACATCTGACGTCTCTTTTAACAGCAGTCATTGAGATGGATGTTAATGACCTTAATGGGACATGGAATGCTAATTCTACTGTATACACGGACATCTTAATGTTGCAGATGGAATCACTAAATTTAGTTTCTATGGATAGGGAAAACTTTGTCAAGACTAGAGCTGCATCAACACCAAGCACTTCAAAGATTTCTGGTGTTTCAAGGGCCGGAAGTTGCAATCCTGCTATGCCAGAACCCATGGACTATAGTTTTGCCCATCATTCTTGCTTTCTGATTCATGAAATTTTACAGAGGCAAGCTTCTATTTTATGCATAACCTCAGCAGAGACGGGCTTAGATTCAATTTTGAATTTGTTTATGACTGAGCACATGCTTGTACCTGAAAAGAACTCATTGGAAGGGAAACCATCAACTGGTAATTCGCCAAAGTAAGTCATTTCATATTGTATATTTGTTTGTCGGGTCATATGTTTCACTCTAGAGCAAGACATGTCATAGAATGACAGCAATGCTAGCGGCAAGTGGCATTTTCCTTTATCCTTCTTTTTTGGTTCATATCCCTTTCTCCATTAAGAACCTAGAAAGCTAATCAAATTCACACAATTGGATCTCAAGCACCATAGTTGTTGTTGTGAAACCATCTTCATCTTGTAAATATGAACCATTAACTCATTTCGTAGAGAATGATTGAAAGAGCTCATCAAAGCACAATTGTTTTATACATCCATTTAAAAATTAATAGAACAAACTACATGGCCTTATTTGTTAGGGCCAAGGTTTTAAATACTGGTATGATATCAGTTTTAGCAACTAGTCAAATGAGTATGATACTAATAGATTGAGCAGCATACCGACTTGTACCACCTGGTATCACTGAAAAAATAATAAAAAACTAATATGTCCAAACTTATTGTTCCATGACTTGTGCTTATCTAACTGGTTAAGGTCTTTGATTTCTACCTGGGAGGCTACAGATAATGAAAATGATGTCGAAGCATGCTTATTCAGTGACTATAGTTAACTTAGGATGCAAACTATTTAATTATATGCATTTATGTGTATCTCTTCTCACAACACTCATGCTTTTGGGTTGGCTCTTCTGACAATGCATATGCCCACAAAGTTTGTTATGAGTTCATTTATGTTTCATAAATAATTCCTTTTAAGAGATGATACTTTATAAAGGCAATTTCTATGGTTTCAAAAACCATGAGTAACTTGGCATGGAATTTTGATATCTTTTAGACAACTGCTGCAAGAAATTATTTTTGAGAAAGAAAACTCTATGATTGCTAGTTTAATTGAACTGATGAACTTCTTTCTGCCTCTACCTCACCAATTTGATGTTTCAATTTATTTCCATTCGATGCATTAAATTCCTAGAGAGTTTGATGAACTAAAATGCAATTGGTTTTCTCTAAAGGAGCATGTCTGAGCTTTTCCTCTGGAGCCAATGGAGGTCAAGGTGTTTGTCATATTTAGTAGACAACAGAACTATCAGATTGCTCTCTGGTGCCAATTTGATTTTCAGCACACCTAAGGTTCACTGGCTTCAAGTCCTTGATCCATTGAAAGTTTTGTCAGATTCCATTAATGATCACCTTCTTGAGATTATGGTAATCATTGCTAAGACAGACAAATCTTTGTATATATTAATTTTGAATGTTGACAACGTTCCATCATTGACTATTTTAGCTAATGGATGCCACTGAGACTAGCATAGGAGTTCTTTGCATCCCAAACCATGGATAACATCTTCTTGACTATTTTAGTTCTCAATACACATCTTATCCTTTACTGATCCTGACAATCATATTTTTCAAAAGACCTGCATATATTTTGAAATTAGACATGCTTTGTCCTGTTTTTTCGTTTTGAATTTTTTGCTGAGTCCTACATGTTTGAAGATTAGACTAAATCTCCAGACTTACTGAATCATCTATTTTCATGACAAAACAGGAAATATCATTATTGGGCTTTATATCCTCCAGATGGACTAATTTGATTGGGCAGTTTATGTCACATTCTTGTGATTACCTTACTATCTCTGAGCAGTACTCTGTTCTTCATTGCTTGCTACAGGAGAATACTCAATGTGCACACTCAAAAATGGAAGCTTTAAGTTCCAAGGTAGGAGGGTAGAGCTACTCTCCCTCGTTGTCCCTTTAAAATACAATGTTTGAAGTTTGGTTTAGTATGAGAATTTGTATTGTTATCCAGAATGATGAATTGTAGAGAAACTTATTGCAGTTCTGTAGATCCAAGGGCTTGTTTGTCTTTTGTTAAAAGTTCTTGTGAATCAGTAAGGTCAAATGCTCCATTGAGTATGTACTTGATTAATTTGTTTTAATAGTGCCAAATATCATCTATTTGTCTGTATAAGGAAATAATTTTAAACAGTATCTTTCATTTATTAGGAAACAACTGAACTTCCATTAGTTGAATGTTGATATGTTCGTTGTTCTGGTATAATTGCTTTCTTGCTGTGGCCTCTTTTGTTGAGGATGTTTTTTTTCTTGGTCCAACCTAGTGTTTTGATGATGATCAGGAGAAGGATATCCTTGGTTATATGACTACATTTCTGGATTGTCACTATCACAAATTATGGCTACTTCCTCCAGTCCTTGTCGCGGCAGCAATTCCTTCATGGTAACTTCTCAACTTATGTGACGGCAGTACTGCAATGTGGCTTCTTTTTTTTATTTACAATTCTGATTTAGATGAGCAAGATCTTATTGGCCACATCAGCGAGTAACTTTAAACATTTAATATATCTAATTTTAGGCTGACAGGTCAATTTTGTTCAGAGCATTTTGGAATGAATTGAATAAACGGTTTGTTGGAGCATCTTCTGATGTCAGGTTTTGCTCCTTCGATCGGAACTTTTCACCTTCCAGAATCATTTATAAAAAATTTAGCTTGCTTACTTTTGTTTCGATTTGTGTTTTATAGATGTTATGACTGTGGTCAAGATGGAAAGGAGCACAGAGATTGTGAGTTTTCTAATAAACCATTCTATTAATGCTTGACTTGTTTTCTGAAAAACAAATATTCTATCCTGCTCCTAGCATGGAGGTTTTATGGCAAATGTATTATGTTATCATGTATTCTAGGATGGTAGGAGGCATGACTTGAGAATGGATACACTATATCATGTTCTCCCAATGTGTTCACTTATAGGTCCTTGGTGTTGAGTTGTCTAACTTGAAAATTGACAAGTCATTTTCTGTACATGTACATTTAATATTTCCATTACATAGTTTAATGTTTGTTGTTGACTTGCTCTCACAGACAACACTGCTTTTCAGACTGGGTTATTATAACTTCAGCTATTTGTTGTGCTGCTCAAGTCTAGTTTGATTAGAGGCTATTTGTTTAAACAGTTTTGAATTGGTTATAAAAGGGTGAATTTTTTTTCTTCCAAGTAAAAGATACAGTGAATATCGATATTGTAATGCACTTTTCTTCTTTTCCTTTTTTCTGTTGTGCAATTCTAAAACAATACATCATATTCTTTGGTAACTGGATAGAGCACTGGTTACCATGCTTAAAGAAATAATGTATTTGGCTACTGGTAGAAGAGTTGGTCATTAAAATGGAGAAACAAACACTGCACTTCTTTTGTGGCTGCTTATAACCAATTAAATACATGCAAAGCCTAGTTAAGTCCAGAGTTAGCTATCTCTAGCATTCATTCTATCATCCAAAGGTATACTTAAGTACTCCTGACCATGTACAAAAATGTGTGAATACAGGTGAAGTTGCTGAAAGGATACGATGCCTCTACGCATTCCATATTTGATAATTGATCTGAAAGCTGCTGATTCTTGAAAGGTAAATTATGTATTTACATGACTACTAATATAGGATCAAATAGCAGTTACATAAGCACAATGTCCAACAAGCATGTGAATGTTAACCAAATTAATGAGAGATGAGAAAATGTTGCTCTATAAAACTTTTAAAATATACAAGCCTAATGCTGAGTTCCAATAGCACAAACCAAAATGGATAAATGGTGAATGATGTGTAAAATTCATAAAATAAGCATGAGAACATTTATAAGTTTGCACACTCAAGCTTGCCTAGTGTTGAGTTTTAACACCATAAACTAAAATGTATAGATGGCGAGTGACGAGTATAAGTCATATGATAAGCATGAATATATATATATATATATATATATATATATATATATATATATATATATATATATATATATATATATATATATATATATATATATATATATATATATAAAATCACGCACAAGCTCTTACAATTACTTCCATTGGTTGTTGATCTTTCACAGGTTTTGGAGATGTAAATAACTTTACTTCAGTTCAAGTGAGATATTGCTGTGTAAGGTTTGTTAGGAGAACCAGTTTTTACTCTGCATCAACTCCTTTTGAAAGATCTATCTGTGTTTACCAACATATCACACCTGTTTATTAATTTGTTTGCAAGTGCACACACTTGGGTATTTTTTCTCGCTTCGATTTTGACTTTCTTGGTCTCACGTAGAAATAGGCAAATATATCCAGTGTGCAAGCTTTTGTTGTAGATTTTTTTGTTTCATTCACTTAAAATAGTTTGTTCTGCTACATCTGTCTGTTTTTTTCCTTCCATGATTCTATCATTTCTTTTGCATGTGAACTTGTCAAGGCTTATGCACAAGCCTTTCCCATACATGATTATCATGTCTTTAACTTTTGTCAGGTCTTTGCTTTATTTTTATGTTAATTGATTTTGCTTGACTTATTGAGCTTGGCCTCTTTCCTTAACTAGCAATTGGGCTGTTGAACTACATTTTAGGGTTCACTCATCCTGAACTTGGTGATGAAAACAAATACCCTTTTCTGTTGCATGAATTGATTGTCTATTTTTGGTGTTGGATATTGTATGTAGCTGCTGAATATAATTAATTGAGTTGGTTTCAGTTGATACTAACTAAGGTGGTTTTGATTGATGCAAATCAAAATTTTTGCTGGTGACTTGAATCTTCTGTACATCCTATTGAACTAGCTAATTGGGATATTAGGTAGGGAGATAATAGATACTCAGATCATCGTGAGTTGAACAAGCTAATTGGCTTATTAGTGAGGTAACAAAACCTGATGCTGGTTTTGAATAGGGTTGATGATAATCTTGACCAAAGTCTTTTGGAGTTTTGATGATTTTGGACGATGGCCGAACTTCAACCATAAGACTTGCCAGGGGTTGTACTGTTGGTCCTCTAGAAGTTGACTCATGAGCTGATGATATATATTCATATTCTTGTTTTATGCTCTGTCGTTAATAATCTCCAAAGGCCAAATGAGAAAAGTTTGATGCATAAAGTGTATTATCTCACACAGATAACCATCATTCAACCCACGACCAGTGTGGACATGTAGTCCTGTGCTGAACTCTCGATGATGCTGTGATACCACTGGAAAAGTACCACAGTTTCTCTAGGGAAATTTCAATGGCTTGAAGGAATTGCATGATGAAAACATTTGCTCAAGGAACACTTTGGATCGCCACCCAAAGCATCTTTAGGTAGACACTGACACTTTTTGAGGCGAAAAGAGCTATCAAAACGATGCTTTTGAATGTATATTTCATTTGCAGCATTCCTCATCTCATGGCGATGAAGGAATTCCAGTAATCTTCCGCCCCTACTCTGGGCTAATGGTTGGTATAGTAGGAGCCAGTGCTGGGTCGATTACATGATAATCATCTTGGTGGGTGTGCTGATCAGGACATGGCCAGTTATTTTTTCTTTAATTTTTTTCCATTGACACATTAAGCTCGCTATAAATACTAGGCACTCAAGTATTTGAGACTAGGAGTAAGGCAAGGAGATCTGTATGATGTCTCTAAGCATGGGGAGTAGGAAAATCAATATGTTGACATCGACTAAAAGATTTGGTAGAGACCGAGGTCACACTTGTTGAGGTTCAATCAAGTTCATTCATGGTAGTTTTGATCATTGTTTAGTTTGAATCGGAATCAAATCAAGCCGGAATTGAAACCAAACCAATCTAGTGGTTCGTTAGTTCTAAACCGAACTGGAACCGGTTAGGGGCAATTTGGTTTTGGTTCCTAGGTTTGGGAATCAGAACTATCAATTTCGAACTGCTGGATTTGGTTTCAGTTCAAACAACTGGCTTGATAGTTTTTGATTAAAAAATTGATGGTTTTTGATTAAAAAAATAGACCCTTATCAAATAGGCGGAAGTAGTTAGTAACTTCAAAAGATATAAATATGTACTTTATTTTGGGCCTTCCTCGTATTGTTGCCAAACACGATTTTATCTTTGTTGTTCGATTTTTGAAGATGTTGCACATTATCCCTTACTCCATGATCTCTATGCCTCTCATATGGTCAAGTTATTTCTTAAAGAGATCATTAGGTTTCACGGTTGGAAATTATTAGGGATTAAACCTATGTTTCTCTTGACATACCATCCCAAACTTATGATCAGATCAAAGTGGTCAATAGGTTGTTGGATGACTTACTTTGATGTTTAGCAGATCACATAACTAACTTGGATAGGGTACTACTATTTATCGTGGAGTTTATATATAGTAGTACCATAAATCGCTCAACTAGTCTTAATCTATTCTTGGTTGTTGTTGGTTGTCAATCTTGAAAACCTATCGATGTTGCCCCTCTTCTCACCCATTTTCGTTCCTCAAACATTGCTGATCTTTTGTTAAACACATTAGTAGTTGCATGATGAGATTGGATGAAAGATTAAATTATATAAGTCAGTAGATGTGCACCCTAGGTATTACTCTTTTCAGAAGGGAAAGCAAGTGATGGTAAGGGTTTGTCTTGCGAGATATCCGACTAGGACCAAAAAAAATTATATGCTAGGAGCTTAGGTCCTTATAAGTTACTACAAAGGGTTGGTGATAATGCCTATGCCCTCGAGCTACCGAAAGACATGGGCCAATAATGTCTTAAATGTAGAGGACTTTATCACCCTACCAAGAACTGATGTAGCTCATCCGACATTCTTTGGCATGCAATAGAGACAGTAGAACTAATCTTTTTCTTCCATGCTAGTATCCCTAGTTCCAAAGTTCCCTTTGTTAGTTATAGGTGTCCTATAAACTAATCACATGAGTGATGACACCTGTGACATACTGCGACAATATCTTTGCATATTATTATTGACATTTTATCACATATTATATGGATATATATTATGATATCCTTGGATCTGTGCAATAAAAATTATATCGTGATGAGATCATGATAATGAGATCGATTCACCTTTAAACAAAGACCCTAAATCATCTTGGTCATAGGTTACTCGAGAAGGACATCGAGATAATCGGATAGACCGGTGCGTTATATACTCATCCATATGATTGAGGCGGTTGATCTCATAATCCATCGTATGGGGACATTAGAGATATAGTGCATGTGCTCATCGAAGAATGAGTTCACTAATTAATCCGCCTACGGAATGCTATATGGTTAATGATACTTGACGTCAGACATTGATTCCTTAGTTCTAGTTGTGTGTTTGGTCTCTAGACTTGAGACACCAAAGATGCCTTGTATAAGTACTCAATTCTTTGATGCTGGACTTACAAGTTTGAAAGTTTCATATCTGGTACAATCGGTTCCTAGGAATGATAGCTAACTTTATGAAAGCAATTGAGTGTCAATAGAGGATCATCCACTCTCGGTATCGTAAGAGGAATATCCTGTGTGCTCGCTCAGACAAAATCCTTGGCCAGGGTCGTTCGGATTGAGAGAGGAATTTTTCAGGAGAATCCAATTAGAGTTAGACTCGAACAGGATTTCATATAGGCCTGATGTTACCATGTCCAATATACGGTCTTTGGGATATTAGATGAATGAGAGATTATAGATGTTGAATCTCGAATTTTGATGATGACATCAATTGGTGAATTAATGATCTAATCCATATGTTGAGATAAGTGATATAGGACTAACTATGATTGTAAGAAAGGCAAAGCGATTAAAGAAGAATCGAAGTTAAGTCGGAGTCAATGATTAAGCATTGGGTCTGATGAATCGAGAGATACACCGAAGGATCAGATGATGTAGTGAAAGCTCGTCGGAAGATTGCGAGCTTGTCGGAAGATCGATGAGAGTTCGCTGGAATTTTGTCGAAAGTCTCATTAGAAGTTCGGATGAATAATTAACTTGACGGACAACGAAGATTACTTACGTTTTAATTGTCTATGCCTTTAATTATCGTAGTTAGGGGTTCAATTTGAGTTAGGTTTGGGAGAAATCCTACTAACTCAAATAGGGGCTAACTGGGCCCAAGACAAGGCTGAGTTGGGCTGGATGGAAGGCTTACTTGGCTACTTGGAGCCTTGCCATGCGGTGGCATCGCCCTATCAAGCAGTGGTACCACTAGAGCCTAGTCTCCGAGGCTCTGTCAGGCGATAGTATCACCAGACTAGGTGATGGTACCGCTCAGTGTTAGAGTGTCAAGTGGTGGTACCGCCCAGTAATGGCAATGGTAACATCAGTACCTCGAAAATCCGGGATGTGATACTTTTTTGCTCCAATTTTGAAACCATTAGGGCCTATAAATACCCCACTCCTTTATGCATGAAAGGTAACAAAAAGAATATAAAAGTGTGAAAAAATCTTTAGGTGTTGGGGTGTAAAAGTGTTGTAAAAGTGCTTAGAGTCCTCATCCTCTTTCTTTAGCTTGCTTTGTAATCATTAGAGAAGAGGTGTGAGGCTTCTAAGGGTTGTCTCCTAAACCCGTGAAAAAGAGAAAGCTTTGTAAGAAGGTGGTTGGTCTTCGTCTATTGAAGGAAGACCATTAGTGGACGTCGGTGACCTCGACGGAGGAGGAATTAGAAGTGGACGTAGGTCACAATGACCGAACCACTATAAATTCGGTGTGTTCTTTCCTTACTACTTTCCTTCATTACTTAGCTGCACTCTACACTTTACATTTACTCTATGTCATTACTTTAATTACTTTTTGATACGAGCTTTGTCGAAACGATTTTATCGAACGAAAATTTTTAAATCAACGTAATTTTTATCGCTGCACTAATTCACACCTCCCCCCCTCTTAGTACCGTATTGATCCTAACAATTGGTATCAGAGCAATGTTACTCTCGATTTGGTTTAAAACCTAAGAGAGATGACTTTTGCTAGCAATCATGAGGGTTATTCTATCATACGTCCTCCCATCTTCAATGGAATGGACTATATTTATTAGAAAACTAGAATGAGGATTTTCTTGATTTCTATGGATTTTGAGTTATGAAATATCATTGGAAATGGATTTCAAAAATCTTCTCTTTCAATGAACGATTGGTATGATTTAGAGAAGAAGACTTTCTTTTTGAATGCCAAAGCTATGAATGCTTTATTTTGTGCTTTGGATAAAAATGAATTCAATTGAGTTTCTATTTACGAAATGACTTATGACATTTGGCATACAATTTGTATCAGAGCAAGGTTACTCTCGATTTGGTTTAAAACCTAAGAGAGATGGCTTTTGCCGACAATTATGAGGGTCATTCTATTACACGTCCTTCCATGTTCAATGGAATAGACTACATTTATTGGAAAACTAGAATGAGAATTTTTTTGATTTTTATGGATTTTGAGTTATGAAATATCGTTGAAAATGGATTTCAAAAGTCTTCTCTTCCAATGAATGATTGGTATGATTTAGAGAAGAAGACTTTCCCTTTGAATGCCAAAGCTATGAATACTTTATTTTGTGTTTTGGATAAAAAATGAATTCAATCGAGTTTCTATTTGTGAAATGACTTATGACATTTGACATACACTTGAAATCACACACGAAGGCACGAGTAGAGTTAAGAGACAAAAATCAATCTTTTAGTTCATGGTTATGAATTGTTTTGTATAAAACTAAGCGAGACCATTGGAGACATATATACCCGGTTTATGAATGTCATCAATGGTATAAAAGCACTTGGTAAAAGTTTTTCTAATTTTGAACTTGTTAATAGGATATTAAGATCGCTTCCAAAGAGTTAAGATCCTAAAGTAACTGTAATTCAAGAAGCCAAGGACTTGAACAACTTTCTACTCGAAGAACTTATCAGGTCTTTGATGACCTACGAAATGATGTGCAATGCACACGAAGAACTTGAGAACAACCTTCTAAAGAACAAAAAGGATTTGACACTTAGAACTCAAGAACACCATTTGAGAGCAAACTCAAGTGATGATGATGATGATGATGATGATGATGATGATGACTCAACACTTTTAACAAGAAATTTTAAAAAATTCATAAAAAAGAACAAAAACTAAAAATGATATTAAAAATAAAAATGAACTTAAAAAGGACCAAATAATTTGCTATGAATACAAGAAGTCGGGGCACTTCAAAAGTAAATATCCCCAAGTGAAGAAGAAGCAATCTAAGAAGAAGTAGGCATTAAAAGTTGTTAGGATCAAGAGCACTAAGAGGGGGGGGGGGGGGTGAATTAGTGCAGCGGAAAACTTTCGACAATTTAAAACGACGTTCGTACGATAAAAACGATTTCGGTAAGAAAGTCGATTCGGAAATTGCTTTAACTTAGATAAGGCGAAGTACAGTTAAAGTAAAGCTATGGAGGCAGTTTGTAGTTAAGATAGAGAACATAAAGTAAATGCAAACCGAGATTTATAGTGGTTCGGTCAATCTTGACCTACATCTACTTTTGGCTACCTGCTCTGATGAGGTCACTGACGTTCACTAGAGGCCTTCCTTCAATAGGCGAAGGCCAACCACCCTTTTACAGTTTCATTCCTTTTGACGGGCTTAGGAGACAACCCTTACAGAATTTTCTCTCCTCTCTTGTATGATCAAAACTTGAAAGAAAAGAGGGAGAACTTCTAGCCTTTACAACACTTTTGAGCTCTAAAAATCACAGAGTAAGATTGGATTTTCGGTGCCCTTTCATGTAGAAAAGGTTGGGGTTTATATAGGCCCCAAACTGATTTGAATTTGGAGCTAAAAAATATCATCTCCTGAATTTTCGAGGTCTTGGCGGTACTACCTCCAGACTAGGCGGTACGACCGCTTGACAGAGCTCGGAGACCGAGCTCTAGTGGTGCTACTGCTTGACTGGGGTGGTTCCACTACCCAGTCTCACTCGAAGACTGAGCCCAAGCGGTGCCACCACCTGACTGGGCGGTTGAACCGCCCAGCTTTCCTGGGAGACTAAGCTCCTGGGCGGTGCCACCGCTGGCTAGGAAATCTGGGTCCGAATGGGCTGATCCATTCGGCCCAATTTGGGTCTATCAAGGGCCCAATTGCCCCCAGATTAAGTTAATGGTATCACATCCTATTCCTAGCTTAATCTACATGCTAACTACGATATTTCTTAAGACATTTACTACAACTTACTCTGGTGCGTCAATCGCTTCTTCCGGCAAACCCTCAGCGATGCTCCGGCGGACTTCCGGCAAACTCCTGGACTTGCGACGATCCACTTGGCGAGTTCCAACGAGCTTCTTTGGCAAACTCCTGTACTTCTCGGATTTGTTCCCGCAGAACCTCAGACAATCGTCCGGACTTCCGTCGAACTCTCGAACCCCCAACGTGATCATGGTCTTGACTCCGGCGCAACTCCTGCTGTATGTCTTACTTCCATCGTAGTTAATCCTACACACTTATCTCAACATATGGATTATATAACAAATGACAATTGACTTCATCATCAAAATTCGAGATTCAACAATCTCTCCCTTTTTGATGATGACAATCAATTGATAACGAAGTTAACCTTAACTCCCCATATCTATATGCCATACTTGAGATAAGTCATTCTTGAATTCAAAGCCTTTGAATTCAAGAGACATATTGATAAGTTAAGATCGTTTAACCTTATCAATACTCCCATCATGATTTCTATCATGATGTATTTATCTGAAAATGATGTCAAGGCTTAACATCCATTTTCAGGTTTTATATTTCAAATGTGAAAGATAGCAATCGTAGCAATTCATCATATGGTAAGATATCAACATGTAAAACTGCGATGTAAGTTCTTGATATCTTAACATAATACAAACGTTTCATAGCATTTCATCACATGACAAGATATCAATTTGTAGAATTACAATGTATGCTCTAGATATCTTAACATAGTGCAAATATGGCAATAACATAGTGCAAATATGACATAGTGCAAATATTGCAATCATAGCAATTCTATCATCAATTTATCATATATTTCGATGCAAGCTTTTGATATCTCAACATAATTCAAATTTAAGTATGGCACTCATAGCATCAATTCATATAGCATTAAATTCAAATATGACACTCATAGCATCAATTCATATATTTCTCATTCAAATATGGCACTCATAATATCAATTCATATATTTCTCCCCCTTTGTCATCAACAAAAAGGAGAACGATATAAGCAAATTTTAACTCGGTTTATGTCATTTTTCAACAATGAGGAACAGGATACCAATTATACAAATATCTCAAGGAAAACATGACATGGAGATAACTTTCATTACTTCTTCCTCTTTATTTGTTATTATCATTTTGCATGAAGGAGGAAAGTCATTTGTGAGCTTATCTGAATGAAGTTAAAATTGATAAGGTATTAAAGCATGCTTCATTTTTACAAGGATCAAGATATGTGTGTGAATCAAATCCTTGCACGTAAGACTTTTTCTTAAAAGATATAAGAAGGAATCATCAAATCCATTTCTCGAAAGATATTTTTCACATGATAAGTCTATGAGAGATACGTTTGCTAGTTGATTCCATATGTCAAAAATCAATAATGTGAATCAAACTCGATATGACATGTTTATTAAGTCCGGAAGAGAATAATGTATCGAGAAAATCCGATTGTTAGGATCAAGAAGATCCGAAAATGAAATTTAACACTTTCATGCATTCAGACGAGGTTTTGCTATAGATTTTCAAATTCAAAAATGAAGATAAAACATGCTTATTATCATGAAAATTTTTGCATCTAAAATACATAATTTCCAACATGTAATTAAGGCATGTAATTGTGTAAAATCATCATGGTAATTAAGTGATTTGATCATTAAATCAAAAAAGTCCGAAAAATAATCTTAATAAGTTCATGCATTCAGACACAATTTTATAGTGCTCAAGGATTAAGAATTCGATGTATAAATCTTCCCAAATCATAATGAGAGTATAACATGCTCATCATGGAAATCAAGGCACAAGATTTTCAACTTATAAAGTAAGCATGTTATAGAAGCATTCAATCTCAACGTGAAACTTAAGTGATCAAGAAAATTTTGAAAACAAGTAGTGTAAAGAGATTCAAGGAAAATCCGAAAACGATGTTCAATCTACATTAATATTCCTAACTCTGCATATGCTCACCAAATAATACATTAAGTAAAACATATCAAGGATTAGTAGTTATCAAGGCAAGGGGCATTATGATCAAAGGTGAGTAGCATAAAGAGTTTATAACAATATAATTATTACAACAAGACAAGAAGAAATTGTGACCACATTTACATATACAAGCTCATTCAGGAGGTGAAAAATTAAAATGCCTAAATAAGGAGTCAAATTGTTGTTGAATTTGCTGCAGCTCAGATAGGATTTGATCTTGTCGATGTTCAAGCCGATCTTGTTTTTGTTCAAATCGATCTTGTCTTTATTCAAATCGGTCCATCCGAATCCCTATGTCTTCGATAGATGATGCAGGAGCTTGCTCAAATAGATGTGTTTCCTCAAAGGGACAGATCAGAGGAGATTGAGTACCCCTAAAGATTGGTGTTTCTGGTTCAGGTTTAGATTGAGAAGGATCGGTTCTTCTAGGCTTTCTAACCCAATTATCGTTTCTATAAAAATATCTCAATCGGTGAAGTAGATTTTTATTTATTATGCTAAACCTATCTACTTTTATTACCTCTTCGTCTGGTGGTATAGGAATATCATAGGCTTTAAGTATTCTAGTGATTATACCACCATATGGAAGCATCATATCTTTCTTAGATATTTCTATCATGTTCTGTTGGATAAGGTAACCAAAACAGATGTTATGTCCTTTAATGATCCAATACATGGTTCCTAATTCTATTTGACTCACTTCATTATGATGGTATTGTTTAGGGAGAATGATGCTAGTTAGAATATGATGAAGTACTTTAGTGTATAGTGGTAGTAGATGCTCACAACTTTTAGGAACTATCACTAATTTGGGATTACCGAAAATTGTTCCTAGGGCTTCGACGTAGGTTGTCCCAACTGTTTCATCATCCCACAATCCTCTAAATTAAAGACCTCTATCTTTTACGGGAATGCCTATCATGTCGCAAATGAATCTATCCGTAATGGAAATGTATTATCCTAAGAGATAGGTAGACACTCTTTCTTCTTCATCTACTTGTAGATTGTTGTAAAATAACCTAACAAATCTTGGGTAGATGGGTTCACTAATTTGTAGTATTGGGAGTAGATTTAAATTTACAAACCATTGAATTGTCTCTAAATTACTTAGTTCATTTAGATCAACATACTTTCCCTTATAGACATTTCTAAACTCTATGGAAGCAAATTTTTGGGCATGAAGTTTTGAATCGAAAAGGGTGGAATTAAAGTCTTCTTATGATCTCCTCTTCTCTTTGTCCCTAGAGGATCTTCTCGAGCTCATAACTACTACTATTTAAGAAGATAGTAATGAGCAAGAGTAAACAGAAATCAAGAGCTTCTTAGAGAATATCTTAAGTGAGATCTTCAAGAGAGTGAGAGATTGTTGATCTTTGCTTTGAAATAGGCAGTATTTGGGCAGCTAAAGAGAAGAAATGGAGGTGGAGAAGTGTTGGAGCTGCTAGAAGGAGAGGGGAGTGAGTTGGGGTTGGTTCCACTGCTGGCCCTAGCTTGGTTTAAAAGGGGGCAAAGTTGCGGGCGGTGGCACCGTTGGCTGGGCTTTGCAACCGCTTGCAACCCGTGACAACCGGCGGTGCTACCGCCAGCTGGGTGGTGCCACCGCCTATAGGCGGTGAGCACTTGTTTGGGGGCTGTATGGGCTGATTTGGATGATTTTTACTTTAGGAGAGTTTTCATTTATGGAGCAATCAACTTTACTTTTGTAATTACGTAAGAGTTTCCATTTCAAGATGAGAAATTTCATACGTTCAAGATAGATCTTGTGACGCACATACTCTACTTTAAATGTCGTACATAATTTTAGACATGTTCATGACTTATTATCCAAGTTAGTAAGCTTCACAAGTTTATGACAAACTTTGCTTACAAGACGTAAGTTCAAGATATAGTTGGATCCGAAGGTAAAGAGGAAATCAATTCGATGAGTTCAGAAATCTGGAGGGTATGTGAAGGGAGAATTATGAGTTTCAAAATTTGAGGGATCAAACAAGATTGTATCAGTATCACTCTGTAATATTAATTTTCTAATCCTCTTTTTACTATTTAGGCTAAAGAGCATTACGTGTTCTTTTGGATCTCGAGTCATGAATATCGAGTGCCCAAAAAGCAGGATATTATCTCTTGCTCTTAGCTTTTGATGGTGTACATTTCTACAAGAAATGGTGATTTTTAGGTACCCATTTACTTTTGGGTGCCTAAAAAACTAATCTACATTGTTTATCATGTTGCATAGAGTTTATCATGGTTCCTTTAGGAACCCAAATCAGTTTGTTTGGGTTAATTTTCTTGAATGGACAATGATACATTTTATGTCCATGTTTGCAACAAAAGTTGCATTTGCTTTGGTGCCGAACATGTAAGATAGGGCCTTTTATGAAGGTGGTTGGATTTTGGTGAGGACTTCTCACAAATCCGATTTCACTTCTTTTGGGAACGTGACCCTTATTTGCAAGGAACATATTCAAAGACTTGCTACCAACCTCGAATTTCTTTAAGGTGTCCTTAAGTAGCAAGTTCTCTTTTTGGAGAGTTTCTATATCATGGCATTTTATACATGGAGCTAAACTATCATGATATTCAGTTTTTAATTTATCGAAATTACTAATAAGACTATCATGCTCCTTTTTTAATAATTTATATTTTCTACTAATTATTTTGCATTCATCAAATAAGTCATGGAAGACATTTAATAATTCATCAAATGATAAATCTGCATCAATTAAATTTGTTACCTCCTCTCTAATGGCCATTAGGGCATAATGAGCAACTTGCTCGGTGTTGGACTCCTTTTTTTCAGACGCACTTAAGTCGTCCCACATTGCTTTGAGCGCCTTCTTCTTTGATGTTCTCTTCTTAGCTTGGGGACAATCACTTTTGTAGTGTCCTGTCTTTTTACCCTCGTAGTAAATAACTTGGTCCTTTTTAGGTTCAAATTTATTTTTTGTGTCATTTTTAAACTTGTTTCTCTTAATGAATTTTTTGAATTTCCTTGTTATAAGTGCCAAGTCATTATCACAGTCTTCATCACTTGAGTTTTCTATTAAGTGGTCATCTACAGTTCTAAGTGCCATATCCTTCTTGTTCTTTAGAAGGATGTCTTTTTGCTCTTCATGAGCCGTGCAAGTCATTTAATAGGTCATTAGTAACCCGATTAGTTCTTCAAGAGGGAAGTTGTTTAAATCTTTAGCCTCTTGAATAATAGTGACTTTATGGTCCCAACTCTTAGGAAGGGATCTTAGAATTTTATTTACGAGCTTAAAATCCGAAAAAATTTTGCCGAGTCCTTTTAGACCATTGACGACATCCGTGAAACGGGTGTACATGTCGCCAATAGTCTCGCTCGGTTTCATTCGGAAAAGTTTAAAAGAATGTATCAAAAGATTGATTTTTGACTCTTTCACTCTACTTGTACCTTCGTAAGTCACTTCGAGTGTATGCCAAATATCAAACGCGGTTTTACAAACCGAAACATGATTGAACTCATTTTTATCAAGCGCACAAAATAAGGCATTCATATCCTTTGCATTAAGAGCGAAAGTCTTCTTCTCTAATTCACTCCAATCGATCATTGGAAGAGAAGACTTCGAAAATCTATTTTCGACATGATTCCAAAGTTTAAAATCCATTGAAATAAGGAAGATCCTCATTCGGGTTTTCCAATAGGTGTAGTCCGTCCCATTGAACATGGGTGGATGTGTAATATTGGATTTTCTCTCCTCTCTTAAAAGATCAAAACTTAGAAGAAAAGAGGGAGGAGAACTTCTAGCCTTTACAACACTTTTGAGCTTTAAAAATCACAGAGTAAGATTGGATTTTCGGTGCGCTTTCATGCAGGAAAGGGTGGGGTTTATATAGGCCCCAAACTGGTTTGAATTTGGAGCTAAAAAATGTCATCTCCCGGATTTCCGGGGTCTTGGCTGTCACGGACAAACTTCTAAACAAGATGTTTGATGTAATGCTTATGTATGTCCGTGTCTTTTGGCATGTTCATGCCTTGTACAACATGTAGAGGGTCGGCCGAAGGCTTAATAATCTCATTTTAGTTGGGTTGGTGGCCTCTTTAGGCTTGTAAATAAAGGTTGTGTCATGTGGACACGTGCGAGAGATTTTTGATTTGTAATGGACCATTTTACCCTTTGTTGTGCAACTATTCAGAGCTTGTAAAGTCTGTTTGTAATTTGCATTGTCTATGAAGTGATTTTCGGAGATGTTTGCTTGTGGATCCCGATTGAGGTGTTCTCTCTAACCCGTTCTCTCTTTTGTTGGTCCTAAGGGACAATGGGAGGCTTCGGGGAGGCTGACCTTTGCGGACGGACACGCAAGGGTGCCGCACGACTTAGGCAAAACCAGCTAAGTCCGTGATAGATGGTATCAGAGCGGGACAAGCACTTATAGAAACACTTAGCATGCAAACGTGGGGGACCTAGCGGGGCTGCATTGAGGGCAGTCAGCACACGCGCGACCGTTTGGGGGAAAACGGGCATGGAGATGTAGGGAAAAGGAGTCGCTCGGAGGAGCGGGCATCTGACATTGGCATTCAGAGGAATGGCCAACCCTTCGCGCAAGAGGCACCACGAGAACAGGCAAGCTTGGAAGAATGTGGAGCGCACAAAGGTTGGGATGGTTGAGTTTGTGCTACGACTCAACGTTGACAACCATACTTGATGGTGCTCAAGGCAAACGAGGCGCTTGGTAAAGGATGAGACCATGCAAGGTGGAATGAGTTGCTCAACGACCAAAAGAGTTATGCAAAGCTCACAGAGGTGAGGGGAATTGCTAACTTGAAGAATTTGGTACTCATGCATGGGCTTGTATGCGGACGATGGAATGTTCGTGGCCATCCCAAGGCAACAGAAACTCGGCGCTATGGAGCATTGAAACTTTCTCTTCGGCATGTGAAGGATACGTCCATAGGAGGCTGAAGTGTGCAATGAGTTCAGCATGTTGCTAGGCCTTGAGTGGTGCAGCGGGGGCTGTATTGACGTGGAGTCGCAATCTAGCAACTGCGTTTGCAGGAGGCAGAACAATGCACAGTTTGTTCAGCAGACTGGAGTAGTCCAAGGGGATGGTGGTCTCCGAAACGAAGAGAGATGTTGCTGCAACGGGACAGTTATCCAGGAGGGATAAGTCCCGGTTCTCCAGAGGGAGAATCATGTGAGACGGACCTCACATGTTGAGGAGGAGTACCTCAACAAACAATGACTCCACGAAGCTCAATGGACTGAGCAAGCGGCGAGGAGTCGTCGCATGATCTCGCTTGAGAGAATGCATTGGTGAATGCATTGCGAGATCAAGTGGGAGAGCGACCCAAAGCAACCCAAATGAAGGCACACTTGGAGTCGATATGGAGATCGGACTCAAGGGAGGGCTGACTCGTGGAATGGTGGGCGCGAGGGCCACCATCGACTCAATGCAAAAATGAGGAGCGGAGCAACTTGGGTGTAACTTGGCGAAGTACCCAAGCCGCATGAAGAGAGCCAGCATAGAAGTTGGAACATGGAGCGGAGGTACAGTGCTTTCCTTAGACAGAGGTCAAGGACATGAACTCTTGCAGAGGCAAGAGTAGAATCATGTTGTTCCATGGGTCATTCATTCTATCAGAGAGGACTCATCTTGCATGGTGCCAAAGATGAAGGGAGCTTCTGGGCACATGCACCTTATCTCGGAGGAGCATTTGATGGAGGAACTAAGGCGACTCAATTTGCGGAGGCGAAGTTGGGTTCAGAAGGCCTTAGCACGGGGCAAGAGGACGTAGAGGCGGGTACTCTTGAAGAATATGCCACAGTGTTGCCATTCAAGTTGCCATGAAGGAAGCGGTGCACAGCGGAGATTGTACTGGTAGGGATAGAGGCCCAAGATCCAGACAATGATGCACAAATTACAGTGAAGTCGGTGGACTTGGGAGCTACTAGGCGACGGACTGTCCTAGAGCGGTGCTTCATCTAGGTGTGACCCAAGAGTGGGGGGGATGAAGGTCGATTGTCAAAGGAGCGAACAAAATTGAAGGTGGAAGAGACCCTGCGATGTATTGGCAAAGGCCACACATGGAGGGTTCACAATTCGAGTTTATTCCACAAGGATCAGAATGCAAGTACTAGTGAGTTCCATAGGAGGGACTTGATCATGCAGAGGTATGATCGAAGCAGTTGGAGAGTTGGACTGCTCTAGAGCTCATATTCGCTTAAGGGAGCCCGGTAAGTCAGAAGACAAGGTCGAGTAAGTGAACGTTGCTACCAAGGAAGCTAAGGAGAACAGAATCGGTGCAAACCCTACAACGCGATAGCAGAGGCCATGTATGGGAGTTGCAGTCTGTCTTTCCATCGATCAAACAGATTGCTTGGAGAACACATAGGTGTTGAAGCCGGGGGTCGAAAGGGGCGAGGAAGCGACGACGAGTCCAGACGGACTTAGGTACCCAAAATCAAGCATCAATTAGAATGGAGGTAGACTCAGAGGAGTGCCACGAAGACATATATACTGATTGTGAAGAAAAGGGATGCAGATGCGAGGCGACGGATAGTAGGGCCATGGGCATGACAGCGCCATGGTACCGCAGAGGCGGGACTTCCGTGAAAGTCATTGATCCCTTGCTCTCATGGAGGGAGAGCGCTTGGTCGTGAAAGGGGCCGAGGAGGTGGAGCATGCAGAGGCAATCTCCAAGTACCGAGACAAGGCTGAAGGGTAGAGGCCGAGGAACTTCGTAAGACCGGTGTCAATGTGCTTCTCATCAAGATAGCCGAAAGTGAAGGACTTCGGGTCATGCAAGAGTGCATAACCAAGGAACGAAGCAGGCAGTACGCGGTGCTGTACCTTTGCTACTCAGTGGAGTAGGCGGCAGGGTTGATGGAGAAGACGGTACAATCCCAGAGGTGACCAAACCTATGAGAGAATTACTCTCGGGAGGGACTAGATCATATGGAGGTATGATCGGGAGCTACTGGAAGCTCCACTTCGGTGAACAACACGACGACAAGAAGGGCTATGGATTCAAGGAGTGAAGGCCATGGTACCGCAAAGGCGGGTCTTCCGTGCATGCATCAAATTTTGCATCGGATGAAAACCTTGGTCATCAGCATAAGGGGGCTGGGTTCCACCAAGGGAAAAGTTCGAATGCAAGTACCAGTGAGTTCCATGGGGGGGACTTGATCATACAGAGGTATGATCGAAGCAGCTGGAGAGTTGGACTAGTCCAGAGCTCATATTCGCTTAAGGGAGCCCGACAAGTCAGAGGACAAGGCCGAGTAAGCGAACGTTGCTACCAAGGAAGCTAAGGAGAATAGAATCGGTGCAAACCCTACAATGTGATGGTAGAAGCCATGCATGGGAGTTGTAGTCTGTCTTTCCATCGACCAAACAGACTACTTGGAGAACATAGAGGTGTTGAAGCAGGGGGTCGAAAGGGGCGAGGAAGCGACGACGAGTCCAGAAGGACTTAGCTACCCAAAATCAAGCATCAGTTAGAATGGAGGTGGACTTGGAGGAGTGCCATAGAGGCATATCTACTGATTGTGAAGAAAAGGGATGCAGATGCGAGGCGACGGATAGTAGTGCCATGGGCATGGCAGCGCCATGGTACCGCAGAGGTGGGACTTCCGTGAAAGTCATTGATCCCTTGCTCTCATGGAGGGAGAGCGCTTGGTCGTGAAAGGGGCCGAGGAGGTGGAGCATGCAGAGGCAATCTCCAAGTACCGAGACAAGGCTGAAGGGTAGAGGCCGAGGAACTTCGTAAGACCGGTGTCAATGAGCTTCTCATCAAGATAGCCGAAAGTGAAGGACTTCGGGTCATGCAAGAGTGCATAACCAAGGAACGAAGTAGGCAGTACGCGGTGCTGTACCTTTGCTACTCAGTGGAGTAGGCGGCAGGGTTGATGGAGAAGACGGTACAATCCCAGAGGCTACCAGACCTATGAGAGAATTACTCCAAGTTGGGGTGAAAACTTCCTGCATTCCAGAAGTTCGATGGCATTGAGAAGGTGAATCACAGTAACTAACTCAACGCAAGGAGTGCAAACACTTCAAGTGCTTCAGAAGTGTGAGCAAAGAGCAGACGAAGGTCAGTAACCAGCTCGATGCATGGAGTACAACCTCGAGGAGGCGGACGAAGTCAAGTAACCTTTGCCTTCTCAACTCTTAAGAGAATGGGCGAAACCGAGTACCCCAATTCTCTTATCTATCCAGCAGAGGAGCTCTGCACAAGTTCAAAGACCCTTCGAAGATAATGGAAGAAAATAGTTGTCAAATCCTCACCAATGGTGATTAGTGCTATTGAGAGTAGATTGTCCGCTTCATTTCCCAACGAAATGCCAATCGAAAGTGGAAGTGATGCGAACCTACTTGGATGTGACAACTAAGTGAAAGAAGAGTCAATGAGCAAATTTTGTGGAGGAAGGACCCAAAACTTCAGAAGTTTGCGAGACGATGCTCGTTAAAGCTCCAACAAGCATCCACCCAGTTCAAGCAGCATGAGAAATTTGAGAGACTGGCGCAGTAAGGATGGTCTTTTCCTTCATCTGGGGGATCCGCAGGAATCAATAAGGATCAACACAACTCAGTCAACCCCACACCAGAGTCAGAGTCATTGGTGAGTTGAAGCAGCATGGCGGATCAAAGGTTCGACTACTCAAAAACAGTAGCGGAGAGCAGCTAGGAGCCAAGAGGCGCATTGTAGCTGAAGTAGAAGATTGAAGACTCAGCAAAGGCGAGGAGTTGCAGTGTCGACAAAGGCTTCAACGAGGACGTCGAAGGAATAAGTGGGGGAGAATGTCACGGACAAACTTCTAAACAAGATGTTTGATGTAATACTTATGTATGTCCGTGTCTTTTGGCATGTTCATGTCTTGTACAGCATGTAGAGGGGCGGCCGAAGGCTTAATAGTCCCATTTTAACTAGGTTGGTGGCCTCTTTAGGCTTGTAAATAAAGGTTGTGTCATGTGGACATGTGCGAGAGATTTTTGATCTGTAATGGACCATTTTACCCTTTGTTGTGCAACTGTTCAGAGCTTGTAAAGTCTGTTTGTAATTTGCATTGTCTATGAAGTGTTTTTCGAAGATGTTTGCTTATGGATCCCGATTGAGGCGTTCTTTCTAACCCGTTCTCTCTTTTGTTGGTCCTAAGGGACAATGGGAGGCTTCGGGGAGGCTGACCTTTGCGGACGGACACGCAAGAGTGCCACACGACTTAGGCAAAACCAGCTAAGTCCGTGACATGACGGTACTACCTCTAGACTGGGTGGTATGACCTCCTGACTGGGGTGGTTCCACTGCCCAGTCTCGCTCGGAGATTGAGCCCAAGCGGTGCCACCGCTTGACTGGGCGGTTGAACCACCCAGCTTTCTTGGGAGACTGAGCTCTTGGGCGGTGCCACCGTCGACCCAAGCGGTGCCACCGCCGGCCAAGAAATCTGGGTCCGAATGGGCTGATCCATTCGGCCCAATTTGGGTCTGTCAAGGGCCCAATTGCCCCCGGATTAAGTTAATGGGATCACCTCCCATTCATAGCTTAATCTACATGCTAACTACGATATTTCTTAAGACATTTACTACAACTTGCTCCGGTGCGTCAATCGCTTCTTCCGGCGAACCCTCGGCGTTGCTCCGGTGGACTTCCGACAAACTCCTGGACTTGCAACGATCGACTTGGCGAGTTCCAATGAGCTTCTTTGGTAAACTCCTGGACTTCTCAGATTTGTTCCCGCAGAACCTCCGATAACCGTCCGGACTTCTGTCGAACTCTCGAACCCCCAATGTGATCATAGTCTTGACTCCGGCGCAACTCCTGATGCTTGTCTTACTTCCATCGTAGTTAATCTTGCACACTTATCTAACATATGGATTAGATAACAAATGATAATTGACTTCATCATCAAAATCCGAGATTCAACAAAAGCTACTTAGGACGATTCAAGCACATCCAAAGATAAGGAGTCAATCAATAATGAAGTTGCTAACTACGCTTTAATGACGTTTGGCGACGAGGTAAGTAACTCAATCGAAGCCCATTTATGCTTTGATGAATTGTTGAATGCTTTTCATGATTTATTTGATGAATTTAGAATAGTTAGTAAAAAGTATAAAATATTAAAAAAGGAGCATGCCTCTCTTATTAGTGAACTTAATTGTTTAAATATTAATCCTGATAATGAAATATTGCCTCCTTGTACAAAATATAAAGAATTACAGATGCTTAAAAAGGAAATTTTGCTACTACATGAAACCTTAAAAAAATTTGAAATAGGAAGCAAATCCTTAAACATGATCATAGCAAAAAGGGATCATATTTATAGAAGAGATGAAATCGGCTTTGTGACTCATCAAAAGCCAACCATCTTTGTCAAAGGCCTAACTTTACATATTTCACCCCGAAACAAATGTAACTTTTATTACAAATTTGAACATTATGTTCATAAATATTCATTTAAGAGGTATAGTCCACATAGGTTAATTTGGGTCCCTAAAGGAACCTTAAATGACACAATGTAAAATGATTAGTTAGGTAGATATATTTATAAGGAACCCAAGGTAAAATGGATACATAAAAGAAAACCCCCTTTCTTGTAGATATGTTTACAATCACAAGTTAGGTGCAAGAGATTGTATCTTGATAGTGGATGCTAATACTTCATAAAGCTCTCTAGACAAAACAATAAAGGAAAGATCATTAGAATTAGAACTATTGGTAACAAAATAATTTTAATTGAAGATGTTTTATATTCAATGAAATCATTCTTGATTTAATGATGTAATGATTATTTGATCTCTTATTTTTTTTTTGCCTTCTACTAAAGAGGAAAATTATCCAAATGAATAATGATTATTCTTTAGAATTCTTATGCATGAGTTCCTCTTTTATATTTTCTGGATTTCTCGACTTTTGAAAATTGAGTCTTCTTTTTCGAGATCGTTTACTTTTATTCCCTCTCTTTGCAATTCACAAAACAAGAGATTTGATTCATGGATCATTGGTATGTTTGAACTGATCATTTCTATAAGAATTCTTCCTCTTTCTATTTATAAAAATCGAACTTCGTTTCATAAAGTGACTTTATATGATATTTATGCAACTAAGTGTTTGTACCAGATAATGATTGTGATCTTGCTTGTCTCAAAAGAAAAAGAGGTAAGAGCACTTGCTTACTGCATCTCAAAAGAAAAGCAATAATGCTAGATAAAGTAAACAAACAGCTTGAGGAAAATAGTGCACCGACGGTGGCACCGTTGGACTATCGGTAGCACCGCCAGTATGCACTGGTTGTAGGCGGTAGCACCACCCAATTGGCAGTACCACCACCTACAACTCTGCCCTATAGAAACCTAAGTTAGGGCCGGCGGTAGAACCGCCCCCAACTCTCTCTACACCCCTCTAAACCTCTCCACACCCCCCATTCCTCTTGCTATCCCTCTAGAAACTTAAAAAAACCCTCATCCTTTGCAAATCTAAAGATCAATCTCAACTTTCCAAGAGATCACCAAAAACTCTCTCAATTCATTGATAGATCTTGATTCTTATATATAGTTCTCTCATTGATAATATGTGTAGTTTCATGGCATCTAGAAGATCCTCAAGGGACAAAGGAAAGAGGAGATTAGATAAAACCTATGATTTCATACTCTTTGATTCCCCTAAACATTTCTTTAAATTCTCAACCTTTGAGTCTAGTAGTGTACATAAGGGAAAATATGTAGATTTAGAAGAATTGAGTAATTTGGAACTAATTCAATGGTTTGCTAACTTGAATGTCCTTCCGATTCTTCAAATGAGTGAACCCAATTTTCCAAGACTTGTTCAGTTGTTTTATAACAACTTGCATATAGATGAAAATGATAGGGTGTCCACTTATCTCCTAGGGAATCACATACCCATTACGGATAGTATAATTTGTAACATTATAGAAATTCCTAAAAAAAGAAGAGGTTGCTACTTTAGAGGACAATGGGACATTGAATCAGTTGGTGCTACATATTCTGAGGCATTATGCACCATCTTTGGTAACTCAAATTTGCCTATCATTCTAAAAAGTTATGAACATTTACTATCCTTTAGCACAAAATTGCTTCATCACATCGTACTAAGTATTCTACTTCCAAAACAACATCATCATGATGAAGTCAGTCAAATAATATTAGGAACAATGTATTAGATTATGGTAGGACATGAAAATTGCTTTGGATATCTGATACGACAAAACTTGATTGATCTGTCCACAAAAGAGATGATGCTTCCATATGGTGGTTTAATGACTGGACTAATGCATGCTCATGACATAGTTATTCCACCTGACGAAAAAATCTTTAAACTAGATCGTTTCAATATCATCAATAAAAATCTATTAAGGAGATTAAGATGTATAGTAAGAAATAGGATTTGGACTAGATTGCCCAAGAGGACTGAACCTCCCCTACTTGAACCAGAACCAGAAACACCTATACATAGGGAAAGTCATTCTCCTCCTACCAGTCCCTTTGAGCTAGCACCTCCAATAGAACAAGCACCCTCATCATCTGCCGATTTAATAGTGACTTGATTGGATCGATTGAACTACGTCAAGATCATATCTTAACCGAGATGTAGCAAATTTGTCGGCAACTTGATACTTTGTTCAGGCATTTTGAATTACCACCACCTGAATAGGTTATGTATTTCCTTTTGCTGATAAAAGGGAGCAGGGAACTAAAAAGTACCATGATGAGTTGTACTCTTTGATATACTATACTTAGATTCTACGATGTACCTTTTGACGTTATGTGCTTTTCAATATTATGATACGCTTCTTGATGATGATATAATGCATGCAACACTCTTAAGAATTAAACATAATAAATCTTTTGAATGTATAAATCCCTAGATACATTTTTTGAATTTCTCGGTTTTTCATAACTTGAGTTTTCTTTTTAAATCGAGATTGCTTTTTCTTTCTCGTGATATTTACAAAAGAAAAGATTCGACTTATGGACTTTTGATATTTACAACTTGATGTCTTATTTTTCATGTGATGATCATGAGTCCTTCCTCCTTCTATTTGCAAAAGAAGAGCCTTGATTCATGGATTTTTGATTAATGACTTGATCTTTTATCAATTCCTATGAATCCTTCTTCTTTCTATTTACAAGAAACGAGATTTGATTTATAAAGTTTTATTCATAGATTTCTGATCCTTCATTTGATGATCCTTTCCCATGAATTCTTCCCTACTCTTCTCACAAAAGAAGAATTTTTATTTATGGACTTTTATTATGTGATTATCATTTGCAAGAATATGGATTTGATTTTTTTTCGTACGGACATCTTGATCCTTTTTTATGAATCCTTTCTCTTTGTTAAAATAGAAGCTTGATTCAATGAAACTCATTTATTATGGATTTGACTTAGTTTATATCATTTCATGAATTTGGTTCTTGATTTTTTTTTTTGTGAAAAATGAATTTCTCCCTTACTCTTCTTCTTCTTATTTTTATGACAAAGGGAAAAAGAAACTTGCACATCTCAAGAAGAACCGAAAAGCTCTTGCACATCTAAAGCAAAAATGCTAGCTTGCCCATTTCAAAAAGCAAAAGTAGTTATCATGCAAAGTTTTTGCTTAACTTCTCATTTTTTCCTAGCTTGGATAAATTAGTATAAAATTTACTTAAATAATTTTTAAACACTTGCATTGTTAAATGATTCTCCTTTTTATTGATGACAAAGGGGGAGAAATTATGATTGGTATCAAAATATTGATTTAAGCATGAGAAATTATGAATGTTTGGTATCATGAAATGATGATTGGTATCATGATCAAAATGTTGATTTAAGCATGAGAAATGATGAATGTTTGGTTTCATAAAATGATGATTGTTATCATAATCAAAATGTTGATTTAATGCATTAAGTGATAAATGCTTAAAATTTTAATGTCTTCGCATCATGTATGATATACCCAAAATGATGTATTATGAATGCTTTAGTATCATGTATGATATGCCCAAAATGATGTATCATGAATGCTTTAGTATCATATATGATATGCCCAAAATAATGTATCATGAATGCTTTAGTATCATGTATGTTATGCCCAAAATAAACACATGATAACTGTGGATAGACAGGTTTGATGG
This sequence comes from Musa acuminata AAA Group, assembly GCF_036884655.1. Classification (NCBI taxonomy): domain Eukaryota; kingdom Viridiplantae; phylum Streptophyta; class Magnoliopsida; order Zingiberales; family Musaceae; genus Musa; species Musa acuminata. Next base: position 24,646,421 of record NC_088340.1, read on the forward strand.
ATTAGATCCCTTTGTAACGCATGAGGACCTTAGCGTAGTGGCCTAGGACGTCCATAATCGATGAGTTGAGTGAATTATTATGGAGATGATAATTCACTATATCAGGAGTTTTGAGTCAGAAGGAGTTCTGACATGATTGACTTATAGCCAGCTCGGTATCGTGCCCAAAGGGTCATACACATATGGTAGATGTTGCGATGTGTAGAGGTACGAATATGAGATATTCGTTGAGCCCTTAGTTTGGATCCTATATATAAGATCTAATTGGATAAATGGATAGAAATCCAATTGGATAAGTGGATAAGATCCAATTGGATAATTGGATAGAGATCCAATGAGGATAGGATCCATCAAGGGTTAAGCTGCTTGTACCTCTAAAAATAGGAGGAGCCTCATGGTTTATAGGCTAGAACATCTGATGGTCTCCCTTCCTATTCTCCTCAGTCTCCTCTCCTCCTTGGCTCTAATATCTTCGTGATACACGTGGAGTGGGAGATCCTATAGTGATCCGAGAAGTGTCATCGCTACGTTCGTTGTGTGGATCACCACTAGAGAGGATTATGTGAGTTCTCCTTCGTCCATTCCATTAGATCTGGAAATTTCGAGGATATACGATCTCCCCAAGTAACACTTCTAACATGATACGTACAGTTTTTCGATTTTACGATTTTCTCGCGCATTAATTGTCGCACAACGATCAAGTACTTGACTCTGGTAAATCTGATTTTGTTTTTATTTTTCTCAGAGCATGAGGTGCCTATCCGCGATTTCCCAACAGTGGTATCAGAGCTAGGTTAGCCGTGCGATAATTGGCTTATAAACTGTATATGTTGTGTTTAATCATGTAGAATTGTTTTACGTATTCTTATTGCGTTACACGTAGTTTTCAGATTCGAAAGACGTATTGTCTTGTTGTTTTTAAAACGGTTCTTCAATGTCAAATTTGTTGATATAAATGAAGGAAACTAGGACGACAACTGTTGTTAATCGGTGGATCGACCAAAGGCGGTGTGTGCACAAAAGTTGCAGAGGAGTTGCTTGCCCACCGAGGTAGCATTCGTTCGTAAGGGTGTAGCCCACTAGCATGCGCGTTAGCTGCATGTAGGCAGAGGCGGCACCTGCTGGCGGTCGTCGGCCCTCAAAGGTAGCGCCTGCATGCAAGGTGGCGCTTGTTGGCAACCATCACCCCGCAAAGGCAACGCTTCCAAGTAGGGCGACAACCGCTCGTGGGCTAGCTACCTTGCGTGCAAAAGGCAACCGCTTGCGCATGAGGTGATTATGCAAGGCGGCCACTGCCCTCGCAAGAGGCGGCGCTACAAAGGCAACCGCATGCATGCGAGGCGATTGCGCAATGTGGTAGTCGCCTATTGCGTGGCAGCGCCACACTACCACCTGCTAAGCGGTAGCCGTAAGGGGTTGCGGCATGCTTGTATAGGGTCAGCAATAGGGAGGCGATGACCGCAAGGAGTTGTGGCCGCTGTAAAAGAGATTAGGGCAATTATGGGTAAAAGGATAATTTTGCCCCTCAGAATTCGAGAAATTTTTGGTTCTATCCTTTTGCCCAAATTATCAAAATGCCCTTCATAATTTAGAAAAATTCCTACATGTCCTTAATTTCATAAAATATTAGTTAATTAAAAATTTTAATTAATTATTATTATTTATCTAGTAATTCTACATGATGATATATACATATGATATATGATGTGAGAAGATGATCATAGACTGTGTGATGTGCATATATGATTATTATTGGGGCCTCTGAGCATCTATTTTTTCGTTCATTGTTGGGCCTGCATGCTTATAATTATATTGTAATTACACGAGAGACGTGACGGAAGCTTGGAGGTGACCGCGGGACCCTCGAGGCTGATTTAGATGATCTCGACGCATGGAGATGCGTCGAGGTGCCAACAAATCCGACGATGACGAGGTGAATGATCACCAAGCATGAAGATGCACCGATGTACACATAAATCATGATGTAAGTGATTAGGCCTATTGGCTCGGGCCTAATCATATTAGGTTGAGGTTCATGATCATCTAGTGTGCTTGTGCATGTGATTGCTATACACCTAGATAAGTATATATATATATATATATATATATATATATATATATATATATATATATATATATATATATATATATATATATATATATATATATATATATACACACACACACGTGTGCGAAACGTCATATTACGAGATTGAATCTAAATCTTATCTTACGATAATATTAAGTCGGTAAGTGTGAGACAATAAGATTGACCCATGTGGCCTTCCATCGCTATAGGAAGAAATCGAATCCCTACGTAGGTTGAGTTGGTCGAGTCCCTTGAGACTCGCCTATATTGTGATTCGAGATCTTGCATATGATATAGAGAAATCACCGGTGACCAGAGGATGTGGTATGCTTGGTCGAGTCTCTCGAGGGCATATCATCGAATCAAACTCATCTTGTAATGATAGTGATGACTTAACTGACATCATGGTTGGTCAAGTCACTCGAGGCCATGATAGTTCATAAGTCAAATAGGGTGGGAATAATAAAGTGTTGTGATCGGTAAGAGTTGTCTACATTTTGAGCTTAGTGTGATTGGTCAAGTCTCTCGAGGTTACACTAAGATGCTGATTTGATCCCGATCCCCACTAAAAGTTTGTCGGAGACTTCTGTTTCACGTGCTGAGAGTGTCGCGTGATTTACTAGAAAAATAGTGGGAGCATGTCAAGATAGAAGTCCATATCTTGATTATTTATTTTTCTACAAAATCTGCATGTTATTTATTTATGTTATATCTCCTGTTTGTTAGAAATATGTCGCCATCAGACCCTCTACGTGGCGTATCTTGATGCCAACCATCTCACTGGTTCGAACTATGCGGATTGGCTTCGTAACCTAAGAATAATTCTCATAGCGAAAAAAATCGCATTCTCCTAGATACGGTCATACCGGAGCCTAAGGCAGGAGCACCACAAGTAGAGTTTGCTCGATATGAGAAGTATACAGATGATTCCACTCTTGCTCAGTGTTACATGTTGTTCTCTATGACTTTGGAGTTATAGAGACAGCATGAAAACATGGATACCATATCCGTACTCCTACATCTCCGCCAATTGTTTGAGGAGCAAGGAAGAACTCAACGATATGAGATATTTAAGAGACTCTTCCATATTAGGATGATTGAGGGGGCATCAGTTCAGAACTATATCCTAAAGATGATAGAGTGGATTGAGAAACTCATATGTCTAGAGTTAATCCTAGATGATAACCTATGCATTAATCTTATACTTCAATCCCTACCAAACTTGAGGTCACTCTTGCTAAGCTCATCAATATGTTGAGGGAGGTAGGGAGGTAGAGACCAAAAGGAAAAGGAAGGCTCGAAAGTCCCTTAAGAAGGGCAATGGCAAGGGCAAACGGGGTAAGTCAAAGGTTGCAAAGACTGACCCAACGAAAGACAAAGGCTAGTGCTTCCACTAATTATCATTGGAAAGGGAATTGTAAGAAGTACCTTGTAGAAAAGGCGAAACAAAAGCTTGGAGAAGCTTTAGGTATATTCATGATCAGTCTCTAATTATCATATTTTTATAATAATGCATGGGTATTGGATATTGGTAGTGCTTATCACATTTGTAATTCGTTGCAGATTCTAGCAAGGCATAGGAGATTAGCAAGAGTTGTTGTTGTTGTTGTTGGCAAGGTCATTTTGCATCTGCTTGGTGGAGCTACCATTGCATTAGATGCATGTTATTTTGTTTCCTCTATTATCAAAAATGTTATTTCCATTTCATGTTTGTAATTGAATGGTTATAAAGTAGTTTTTGAGAACAATAGTTGTTCGATTATTAAGGATGATAAGATCATCACTAGAGAGACATTGCACAATGGTTTGTTTATACTGAACACTGCTCAACATGTCATGAATGTAAGCATGTCTAAGAGAAAGCGAGATGAGGTGAACGATGCATATCTATGGCACTGTAGGCTATGTCACATCCATGAAAGAGAGATTTGAAAGTTAATAAAGTATGGATACTTAGATCCCTTCGACTATAAGTCATATGCAACTTACGATCCTTGCCTTCATAGAAAATTAACCAACTCTCGATTTAGTGGAATTGGAGAGAGAGCCACTGAGTTACTAGAACTCATATATAGTAATGTATGTGATCCTATGTCATCTTAGGCAATAGGTGGTTACTCCTACTTCATTACTATCATTGACGATTTCTCTAGTTATGGATATGTGTACTTAATAAAGTACAAGTTTGAAGCCTTCGAGAAATTCAGAGTATAAGAATGAAGTAGAGACCAAAACTCGAAAGAGTACTAAGACTCTTCGATCAGATCGAGGTGGCGAGTACTTGAGTACGGAGTTCAACCAATTCCTCAAGGACTATGAGAGAATGTCCCAATGGACACCTTCTTATACACCACAACTCAGTGGAGTATCAAAAAAGGAGGAATCATATGTTATTAGATATGGTGTGGTCTATGATGAGTTTTGTCGACTTACCCATCTCATTTTGGGGATATGCCCTAGAGACCGTAGCTTACCTTTTGAACAGAGTTCCATCTAAATCGGTAGTGTCTACACCATATGAGATATGAAAAGGGAAAAAAATTTGATTTTAAGGCTGTTAAGATTTGTGGCTGCCCTGCCCACGTTAAAAGACACGACCCTGATAAGTTGGAATACAGGATGAAACGGTGCAAGTTCGTGGGATTATGGGTATTATTTCTATCACCCCGAGGACCAAAAGGCCTTTGTTGCTAAGAGAGTAGTGTTTCTTAAGAAGAAATACATTCTTGGCTGAGATAATGGGAGCATGATAGAGTTGAGCGAGGTTAGAGAACCTAGCTCAAGCACCATTCCGGAGACCGAGTCTGTTCAGGTACTTGACACACAAGTTCCAACTTTGTGCAAGTCTGTAGAGTGTCATGTCCTTCTAAGAGATATGTGAGATATATCAGTGGAGAGGACACTTAGGATATTGATCCTCATACCTATGAGGAGGCTATTATGAGCATAGACTTTGGGAAGTGATAAGAAACCATGAATTTGGAGATGGAATCTATGTACTCTAACAAGGTTTGGAACCTTGTTAATGCACCTAAGGGTATCATACCCATCGACTGTAAATGGATCTTCAAGAAGAAGATCAAAGTAGATGGAAAGGTGGAGATTGATAAGGCAAGGCTAGTGGCTAAGGGGTGTCGTCAAAGATAAGGTGTTGACTATGATGAAACCTTCACACCCGTAGCTATGCTGAAATCCATCCAAATTCTGTTGGCTATTGCAGTATATCATGACTATGAGATTTGACAGATGGACGTAAAAATCACATTCCTTAATGGCAACCTCGAGGAAGAGGTGTATATGATACAGCCTGAGGAATTCATGTCCAAGTAGAGTCTAAATAAGGTGTGCAGGCTGCTTTAAGTCCATTTATGGAATAAAGCAGGCTTCCCAAAGTTGGAACATAAAATTTGATGAGGCGATAAGATCTTATGACTTCGTTAAGAATCAAGATGAGCCTTGTATATACAGAAAGGTAAGTGGTAGCACTATCACCTTTTTAGTGTTATATGTAGATGACATCCTAATCATTGGGAATGATATAGGAATACTATCCACAATAAAGACTTGGCTATCTTGACACTTTTCCATGAAGGACTTAGGGGAAGCATCCTATATTTTGGGGATTCGGATCTATAGAGATAGATTTAATAAGATGCGTGGCTTGTCTCAATCTAGGTACATAGACACCATTGTCAAAAGGTTTGGTATGAAAAATATCAAGAGATGTCTCATATTGATGAGACATAAAATTTCACTTTCTCGGAGTATGTCCCAAAAAACTCCTAAAGAAAGGACAAACATAGATATGATATCCTATGTCTTTGTGTTAAGGTGTATCATGTATGCTATACTATGCACAAAGCATGATATAACGCATGCTTTGAGTGTCACAAGCAAGTATTAGGCGGATCTAGGCTTGGAGTACTAGAAAGCATTAAAGTGCATCCTTAAATACTTGAGAATGATTAATGATCTTTTATTGGTATACAATGGAGGTAGTCTTCAGGTTGAGGGCTACATGGACTCGAGTTTCTAGTCCGATGTCGATGATTGCAAGTTGAATTCAAGATATGTGTTCACCCTGAATAGGGCAGTAGTGAGCTAGAAGAGTTCTAAGCAAAATACTACTATTGACTCGACCACGAAGGTGAAATACATTACTGCGGTAGAAGCAACAAAAGAGGGGGTTTGGATAAAGAAGTTCATCATAGATTTGAGAGTCGTATCGAGCAGCACAGAACTGATTCTCATATATTACGATAATAACAAGGCAATCACTTAAGTAAAGGAACCCGAGTCTCATCAGAAGTGTTCTGAGGAGGTTCTAGCTTATTAGAGAAATCGTGGCCCATGGAGATATAGCAGTGGAAAGAGTTCCATCCGAAGATAACATTGTAGATCCATTGACAAAGCCATTGACTCAGATTATATTTGAGTGTCATAGAGGTTTGATGGGGATCAGACACATAGGTGATTAGCTTTAGGTGAAGTGGAGATTGTTAGTTATAGGTGCCCTACAAGCCAACCACATGAATGATGACACTTGTGACACACGACGATAATCTCTTTACATATTATTACTGACATTTTATAACATATTATATGGATATATATTATGATGTCTTTGGATTTATGCGATAGGAATCAGATCATGATGAGATCATGATAATGAGACTGATTCGCCTTTAAACACATACCTTAAATCATCCTGGTCATAAGTTATTCGAGAAGGACATCGAGATAACTGGATAGACTAGTGCATTGTATATTCGTCCATATGATGGAGGCGACTGATCTTATAGTTGCTCATTTGGGGATACTAAATGTACAATATAGGTGCTCATTTAAGAATGAGTTCACTAATTGATTCGCTTACAGAATGCTGAATGGTTAATGATACCTAACGTGAGAGCGATTTCATAGTCCCAATTATGTGTCTGGTATGGTCCTTAGTACTGAGACACCAAAGATGCATTGTATAAGTACTTCATTATTTGATACTGGACTTGCAAGTTTGAAAGTTTTATATCTGGTACAATCGGTTCTTGGGAATGGTAGTCAACCTTACGAAGGCAATTGAGTATTAACAAATGATCATCCACTCTCGGTATTGTGAGAGGAATATCCCATGTGTGTTTGCTCATAAAAAATCCCTGGCCAAGGTTATTCAGATTGAGAGAGGAGTTCTTTGGGAGAATCCAATTAGAGCAAGACTCAGATAAGATTCCGTATGGCTTGACATTACCATGCCCAATATACAGTCTCTGGGATATTAGACGGATGAGAGGCTATAGACACATGGTAATTATGGACAGATAAGTCCGATGGATTAGATCCCCTTGTATCGCTTGGGGACTATGGCGTAGTGGCCTAGTACGTCCATAGTCGATGAGTCGAGTGAATTATTATGGAGATAATAATTCACTATATTAGAAGTAGTTCTAAGTCATAGGATTGACTCACGACTAGCTCGGTATCGGGCATAGAGGGTCACACGTAGTGGATGTTACGACAAGTAGAGGTATGTATATGAGATATCCGTAGAGTCTCCAATTTAGATCCAATTGGATAATTGGATAGAAATCAAATTGGATAAGTGGATAAGATCCAATTGGATAATTGGTTGAGATCCAATTGGATAATTGGATAGATATCTAATTAGATAGAGATCCAATTAGATAATTGGATAAAGATCTAATTAGATAATTCGATAGAGATTCAATGAAGATAGGATCCATTAAGGGTTAAGTTGTTTGCACCTCTATAAATAGGAGCCTCATGGTTCATAGGCTAGAACTTCTGGTGGTCACCCCTCCTATTCTCCTTATCCTCCTTAACTTCGATAGCCTCGTGGTACACGTGAAGCGGGAGATCCCATAACGATCTGAGGAGCGTCATCGCTGCATCCCTTGTGTGGATCACTGTAAAAAAAGGAGTACGCAGTTCTCCTTTATCCACTCTATCGAATCTGAAAATTTTGGGGATATGCGATCTCCCCAAGTAACACTTCTAACATGATATGTGTAGTTTTTTTATTTTACGGTTTTCTTGCGCACCAATCGTCGCACACTGACCAAATACTTGATTTTGGAAAATCTAATTTTGATTTTGTTTTTCGCTGCGCATGAGATGCCTATCCGTGATTTCCCAACACCCTCCACACTTATTTTTAATCGTTCGAGAGTAGGTCGAGAACATCTTGGATAACCAACTTATGATCTCCCCTACCAACTAGGAGCATAAATATTTGGTATGATGACATAGATAATTCAATCTTGAGGACATATGAAATTTAGAAGAGGAGCTATGATTGATAGACTTCGACCTCCTATAGTATGTATTAGTATTTATTCATCGAAGGTGAATTTTTCTCACCCAGGGAGAGTTGATGGGATCATAGCACCACCACACCATTATGGTGGTCCAAGAGGATTGAGAGAGATTCAGATCATGACACGGGAGTGTCTAATTTATTACAATATAATTATATGAGCCTTGATTATGATCTAGTATCTTTTTCAGTCAATAATGATGCCTCATAATCTTTATCTCAGCACACTCAAATATGACAGCTCATCAGCATATTCTCTGCACAAAGTTAAAGCTGTTTCAAGGTGCTTTTCTTCAAGACAAAGGAATGCATTAAAGGAGTTGGTTGGCAGCTGTGAACATTTCTTCATTACCAATGAGTGCATTAAAATAGTTGGTTAGTAGCTGTAAACACTTAATTTCAAAATTCCCTATGCATGAAGGGTTGTTTCATGCACTAGTATTTATTTTGGTGTTTAGGACTTAGAAAGGATTTTAGAAACTGATGATATCTGGGCAGAAGCTCTTAGAGAACCCCTTAAACTCTGTATCTCTTGGATGCGTCCTTGAGTGGTGAGTCTTTTATTTTCTAGTTCTGTATCCTCGTTTAATTTTCGTTGGGTGGTGAACTTTCTGTATCCCATTGCGATTTTAAACTTGGTGGTGAGCTACTTTTCGTTTTTATCTAAGCTGCTTCGTTAGTGCTTCTGGTATCAGTTCTTCCTTGTCTATTGTGACATTTTCTATCTGAACAAATTTTCCATCGGTGTTATTTGGAAATTTATTCTACATTTTTACCCTCCCCGGTATCAGTTTGGTATCAGAGCTAAAGGCTAGAGATCATGGCAAGGCGGAATGGAAAATGTGTAGTTGGTGAAGGTAGCGACCATGGAGATGACGCTGAGTCGTTGAGGCTGCAGCTACAAAAATTGCTACGTAGCCTACAAGAAAAAAATGAAATAATCGACGAACTTCAAAGTAGACACAACCAGCATGAAAATGACGCTCGAGAGTTTACTTCTGATGATGAAACACCTCATCTTCCAAGGGAGTCAAGAAGATGTCGGAGAAGAAATGAAGTCCAAGACGAGTGGCAGAATAAATATAATCTCAGATTTGATATTCCAGAATTTGAAGGGAAAATAAATGTTGATGACTTTATCGATTGGCTTAATATAGTAGAAAGAATCTTTGATTTTCATGAACCACCAGAACAAAAGAAGGTCAAACTTCTGGCACTCAAACTCAGGCGGAATGCATTTTTTTGGTGGGAAAATCTGAAGAAACAAAGAGAACGTGAGGGGAAGAGTAAGATCGTTACATGGGAGAAAATGAAAAAGGAGCTAAAGAGAAAATATTTACCTGATAATTATAGACAAGAGATCTTTCTCAAAATACATGATTTCAAGCAAAAAGATCTTAGTGTGGAGGAGTACACTGCAGAATTTGATAATTTGATGTTAAAAGGAGAGCTTGTGGAACCAGAAGAGCAAACAATTGCAAGATACTTAGGAGGGTTGAAGTATGAGATTGCTAAAGTTCAGCTACAGCCATATTGGTCTTTAAATGATGTGAGCAAGCTGGCATTAAAAGTTGAAAAGCAACAGAAGTTTGAAAAGAGTTTTCGGTATGGCTCAAAAGAAGGCTACACAAAAGGAGGAAGTTCCAAGCCTACTGTCCAAAGCAAGGTGATATCGAAGGTGCAAGAAAAAGGTGAAGAGTCTGCTGGCAACAAAAAAACACCTAATTCTTCTACCCCAAGTGGCCGAAAATGCTTCAAATGTCACGGTTTTGGGCATATTGCTTCGGATTGTCCAAATTGGAGGATTGTAACTTTGGTTGAAGATCATAGTGATGGAGGCGAAGATGAAGCTGACGACGAACCAAAATACGATGATGATGAGGAAGAGATTACTTATGCTGATCATGGTTTGTCTATTGTATTGCAACGTAGTTTACAAGTGTCATATGTGGCCGACGATGAAAGTTGGGTGAAAAAAAATGTGTTTCACACTAAATGCACTTCTCTTGGCAAGGTGTGCTTGGTGATCATCGACAGTGGCAGTTTTGAGAACGTGGTTTATTTGGAGATGGTGCAGAAGCTGAAGTTGGATACGATCCCTCATCCACATCCATACCAATTATGTTGGTTGCAAAAAGGAAATGACATCAAGGTAACTAAAAGATGTTTAGTTTCATTTTCTATTGGCAAGTATTATAAAGATAAAGTGTGGTGTGATGTTGCCCCTATGGATGCTTGTCATTTACTATTGGGAAGACCTTGGCATTATGAAAGAAGAGTGTTGTATGATGGTTATAAACATACTTATTCTTTTAAAGTGAATGAAAAGAAGATTATCTTAGCTCCATTACAACCTTCCGAAATCAGTGCGCTAAAGAAGGAAGTTAGTGCTTTTATTTCTTATAGAGAATGCAGATATGAATTGGACAAGGGCGGTCATGTTTTGGCCCTAATGGTAGTAGAGGAGAACGAACAACATAAGGAGACACCGAAAATCATGCAACCAATCCTAGAAGAATTTCAAGATGTTATACCGGAAGAGATTCCACATGGCCTTCCACCTTTGAGAGACATTCAACATCACATTGATCTTATTCCGGGGGCTGTTCTACCTAATAAGGCTGCGTATAGAATGAGTCCTAAAGAACATGAAGAACTTCAAAGGCAAGTTGATGAATTAGTGAAAAAGAGGTTAATTCAGGAGAGCATGAGTCCTTGTGCAGTTCCAGCCTTGTTGGTGCCTAAGAAAGATGGTTCTTGGAGAATGTGCGTGGACAGTCGAACCATCAACAAAATCATAGTAGACTATCGCTTTCCTATTCCAAGGTTAGATGATTTACTTGATCAATTGTGTGGTGCTTATATTTTCTCTAAAATTGATTTGAGGAGTGGCTATCACCAAATAAGAATGAGGCCCGGAGATGAGTGGAAAACAGCGTTTAAAACTAGAGAAGGCTTATATGAATGGTTGGTTATGCCATTTGGACTATCTAATGCTCCTAGCACATTCATGAGATTTATGAATCACATACTTAAGCCATGCATTGGAATATTTGTTGTAGTTTATTTTGACGATATATTAGTGTACAGCAAGAGTGAAGAGGAGCATATGAGTCATCTGAAAGAGATCTTTCTTATTTTGAGGCAGTAAAAACTTTATGCTAATATAAAGAAATGTGATTTCTTTACTTCTAGTGTGGTGTTTTTGGGGTATGTTGTTTCAAAAGATGGAATCATGATGGATCAAAGTAAGGTTGAAGCTATTCTCAATTGGCCAACACCTGCTTCATTACATGATGTGAGGAGTTTCCATGGCTTAACATCTTTTTATAAAAGATTCATCAAGAGTTTCAGCTCTATTGTCGATCCAATCACCGAATGTTTGAAATGTGATAAATTCAAATGGACTAATGAGGCTAATGATGCTTTTGAGCTTTTAAAAAGAAAGGTGACCGAAGCTCCTATCTTAGTTCTACCAAATTTTGACAATGTGTTTGAGATTGAATGTGATGCATCTAATGTGGGAATTGGTGCTGTTTTGAGTCAAGACAAAAAGCCGATTGCATTTTTTAGTGAAAAGCTGAATGATACAAAAAGAAAATACTCTACCTATGATAAGGAGTTCTATGCCATATATCGAGCTTTATCTCATTGGAGTCAGTACCTTCTTGCCAAGTCATTTGTGCTATATTCAGATCATTAAGCATTAAAGTTCATAAATCACCAACACAAGCTAAACAAGAGGCATGCAGCTTGGGTGGAGTTTTTGCAATCTTATAACTTTACAATTAAGCACGAATCTGGTGTTTAAAATGTGGTTGCTGATGCATTGAGCAGAAAGCATTCTTTATTATCAGCAATGGAAGTCAAAGTTATTGGATTTGAGACGTTCAAAGATCTCTATGAGAATGATGTGGATTTCGGCTCAATATGGCAGAATTGCAAATCAGGTTCCTTTCAACAATTTTCGATCTTTGATGGTTTTCTTTTTCGAGCTAATGCTTTATGTGTTCCATCTTGTTCTTTGAGACAAGTAATTCTGACTGAAGCTCATGGTGGTGTTTTGGGTGGACATTTCGGTAGAGATAAAACTTTAGCTCTTATTCAATCAAACTTCTTTTGGCCTAAGATGTTTAGAGATGTGAAAAGACATGTAAAGCAATGTCGAGTGTGTCATTTGGCAAAAACAAGAACTCAAAATTCTGGTTTGTACACTCCATTGCCAGTGCCAAATGCTCCCTGGGAGGATGTGAGTCTTGATTTCATTTTGGGACTGCCAAGAACTCAAAGGAATAAGGATTCTATCATGGTTGTTGTTGACAGATTTTCAAAAATGTCTCACTTTGTTCCATGCAATAAATCAAATGATGCATCTCATATTGCTGATTTATATTTTAAGGAGATTGTTAAATTGTATGGTATTCCAAGAACTATGGAGAACTCTTTAGAGGAAGCTGGGTACTTCTTTGAATTTCAACAGCTCGCATCATCCACAAACCGATGGGCAAACTGAGGTAACAAACCGAAGCTTGGGAAATTTGCTTAGAAGCTATGTTGGCAAGAATATTAAGCAATGAGATGTCATTCTTCCACAAATTGAGTTTGTCTACAATCGTTCTATGCATCATAGTATCGGTAAGAGTCCTTTTGAGGTTGTTTATGGTGCTAATCCTGCTAGTCCTTTGGACTTAATCCCTCATTCTACAACAAAGCAATTTAGTGGAGATGCTGATGAAAGAGCTAAGCAGATAAAGAAGCTGCATGAGGGTGTGAAAGCAACCATTGAGAAGCAAAATGAGAGGTACATGCATGCTGCCAACAAACACAAAAAACATGTAGAGTTTAATGCAGGTGATTTGGTCTGGATTCATCTAAGGAAGGAGAGGTTTCCACCGGGCAAATTTGGAAAATTGAAACCAAAGGCTGATGGTCCATTCAAGGTGCTTAAGAGAATTGGCAGAAATGCTTATGAGATAGCTACTTGAAGATTACGGAGTATCCCCAACATTTAATGTGGCTGATTTGAGTCCTTTTTATAATCATGTTGATGAATCAAACGAAGACTTGAGGACAAGTCTCATTCAACCGGGGGAGATTGACACGGGAGTGTCTAATTTACTACAATCTGATTATATGAGCCTTGATTATGATCTAGTATCTTTTTTAGTCAATAATGATGCCTCATAATCTTTATCTCAGCACACTCAAATATGATAGCTCATCAGCATATTCTCTGCACAAAGTTAAAGCTGTTTCAAGGTGCTTTTCTTCAAGACAAAGGAATGCATTAAAGGAGTTGGTTGGCAGTTGTAAACACTTAATTTTGAAATTCCCTATGCATGAAGGGTTGTTTCATGCACTAGTATTTATTTTGGTGTTTAGGACTTAGAAAGGATTTTAGAAACTGATGATATCTGGGCAGAAGCTCTTAGAGAACCCCTTAAACTCTGTATCTCTTGGATGCGTCCTTGAGTGATGAGTCTTTTATTTTCTAGTTTTGTATCCTCGTTTAATTTTCGTTGGGTGGTGAACTTTCTGTATCCCATTGCGATTTGAAACTTGGTGGTGAGCTACTTTTCGTTTTTATCTAAGCTGCTTCATTAGTGCTTCTGGTATTAGTTCTTCCTTGTCTACTGTGACATTTTCTATCTGAACAAATTTTCTATCGGTGTTATTTGGAAATCCATTCTGCATTTTTACCCTCCTCGGTATCAGATCATTACGTCGAAGCCATATGGGCCTAAATGCCCATGGAAGGCCTATCCTACATATTTTATTTTCTTATAATAGGATTTGGACATGGGATACGTTTATATTGGACTTTGGATTTGAACTTGTATGAGGTTGTTAGATTGAATGTTATACACGTCTTAGAAGGCACCTCGTAGAGGATCTTATAGTAAACACATGTCTTTATCCTATGAATCTTTAACCCTCTCTCTTTTAAAAGGGAGATATGTTGCATTCATGCAAGGGTTGACACTTGTCCTCATCTTATGGATCTCTACCCACCACTCCTCTAGAAGGAGGTATATGGCACTCATCCAAGGGTGGATACTTGTCTCTATCCTATGGATCCCTACTCACTTCTCTTCTATAAGGAGGTATGTGACACTTATTTAAGGGACATCCATCCTTATAAAAGCATTATAGATCTCACATTTTGGAGTTAATGAATGAATGAATTAATTAATTAATGAAGAGCTTAGAGCTTGTAGCCAGAATCTTATGTGAGATGCCTAAGTGAGGAGAGAATCTTTAAGGGTCAAAGTCCCTGCCTTATCTATTGTTTCCCTTTCCCTCCCCTCCCCACTATCCTTCTCCTTTCTCTTCAACCATCACTATCATAGTAGCACCACCACCACCAAAAGGAGTAACAACATCAACTACCAATCGTCGTCAATGCAGCCCTCGTTGACAATCACCACCCTATGCATCACCTCTTCTAAGGTTGATCCGCTTATGGAATGCTAGATGATTGATGATGCCTTATTGTCCGACAGTGATTTTGTAGTCCCAATGGTATATCTGGTCCTTAGACTTGAGACACTAAGGATGTCCTGTATGAATGCTCCATTCTTTGATACCAGACTTGTAGGTTTGGATGTCCTAGATATAGTACAGTCGGTCATCGGGAGTGGCAATCAACCTTATGAGGGCTATTGAGTGTCGATAGAGGATCATCCACTCTCGGTGTCATGAGAGGAATATCTCATATGTTCTTGCTCAAACAAATCCCTAGCTAGGGTCATTCGGATTGAGAGAGAAAGAGTTTTCCAAGAGAATTCGATTAGAGCGAGACTCGAGTAGAAACCGTATGGGTCTGATAGCATCATGCCTGATATACGGTCTTTGATACCAGACTTGCAGGTTTGGATGTCCTAGATATAGTACAGTCGGTCATCGGGAGTGACAGTCAACCTTACGAGGGCTATTGAGTGTCGATAGAGGATCATCCACTCTCGGTGTCATGAGAGGAATATCTCATATGTTCTTATTTAGACAAATCCCTAGCTAGGGTCATTCGGATTGAGAGAGAAAGAGTTCTCTAAGAGAATTCGATTAGAGCGAGACTCGAGTAGAAACCGTATGAGTCTGACAACACCATGCCTGATATACAATTTCTGAGATATTAGATGGATGAGGGACTATAGGTACATGGTAACTAAGGACAGATAGGTCCAATGGATTGGATTCCCTTGTATCATCTAGGGACCGCGATGTAGTGGCCTAGTACGTCCGTAGTCGATGAGTCCAGTGAATTATTATGGAGATAATAATTCACTATGCCAGAAGGAGTTTTGACAAGTATGACTCACGGCTAGCTCGATATTTGGCCTAGTGGGTCATACACATATGGTAGGCATTGCGAGGAGTAGAGGTCCGGATATGCGATATCCGCTAGAGCCCTATCTTATTAGATATCCAATAAGCCCATGAATTATTGGATCCCATGGACGAGATCCAATAAAAGCCCATGAGAGATTATTTGATAGAGATCAACTAATCTAAGAGGCTTGGGTAATTGGATGAAGATCTAATACCCAATAGGGGAGGATCCATTAGGGTTTAGTTGATAGGTTAGAGCTTTTGCTTGCCTCTCCTATTCTCCTCCCCCTCTCCATCGTAGCCCTACTGTGTGGATCGCCGCTAGAGAGGAGGGTGCTTGACCTCCTTCACCCTCTCCTAGAGATCTGCAAGGATTCAGGGGTATATGATCTCCCTAGGTAACACAATCTATTCTATATGCAGTTTTAGGTTTCGCAAATTTTTGTGCACCAATCTTCGCACGACGATGAACATCTCTTTAGGAATAAGGGATTTTGTTTTCTATTCTTCCACTGCGCATGTGATGTCGCCCCTAAAGATTTTCCAATAGTTTACTATACCTCACCGCAACTAGACTGGACATCATGTTTCGCGTAGGACTTTATGATAGGTTTCAATCTAATCCTAAGCTATCTTATCTTAAAGCAGTTAAAATAATTCTTAGATATCTTAAAAGAACCACTAATATAGGATTATGGTACTCAAAATCCAAGAACTTTGAACTAATTGCTTATGTTGATGCAGATTTTGCTGGATGTAGATTAAATAGAAAAAGTATATCCGGAATATGTCAATTCTTAGGTCATGCACTTGTCTCTTGGTCTTCCAAGAAACAAAACTCGATTGCACTATCTACAACCGAAGTCGAATACATAGCTACGAGTGCACGTTGTGCACAAGTTGTGTGAATGAAAAATACTTTAGAGGATTATAAGATTCACCTTAAGAACATTCCCATAAAATGTGATAACACAAGTGCAATATGTTTAAAAAAAAATCCCATTCAACACTCTAGAACTAAACATATTGACATTAGGCATATTGATGTTGGAAGATTGCTGAGAGTTCGTCGGGAATTCGTCGGAAGTTTCGCCGAGAAGTTCGCCGGATGTTCGCCGAAAGAAAAATCGACATATCAGACTTATTGCTTGCCTTAATCGTAGTTAGAACATTAGTTGAGTTAGGATCGGGAGGTAATCCCACAAACTCGGTTAGGGGCCAATTGGGCCATTAATAGGGTTGAATTGGGCCGGATTGAACAACCCATTCAACACCTGAAATCACGTTCGACGGTGGCACCGCTTGGCAGACTTGGTCTCGCAAGTGTTCTGGTCGGTGGTACCGCCCAGACTAGGCGATGGTACCGCCCAGACTAGGCAGTGGTACCGCCAGCAATTAATGCTGCCAACAGTGGTACCGCCCCTGTCAAGTAGTGGTACCGCCAAAGCTCGATCTCCGAGCTCTGTCAAGTGGTCGTACCGTCTAGTGTCATGTGTCAAGCGGTGGTACCGCCTAGTAATAGTGGTGGTACTGCCAATACCCCGGAAAACTAGGATAAGACACTTTTTGGCTCTAATTTTGAAGCCATTGGGGCGTATAAATACCCCACCCTTTTCTGCATGAAAGGGCACGAAAGTATTGGCATAATCTTGAATCTTTGAAGTGTTAAAGTGTTGTAAAAGTGCTAGAGTCATCCTCCTCCCTTTCTAAGTGTTGAGATCATTCAAGAGAGGTGTGAGACTTGTAAGGGTTATCTCCTAAACCCTTGAAAAGGAGAAAGCGCTATAAAGTAGTGGTTGGTCTTCGCCTATTGACGAAAGACCATTAGTGGACGCTAGTGACCTCAACGGAGGAGGAATCGAAAGTGGATGTAGGTCACAACGACCGAACCACTCTAAATTCTGGTTTACTCTTCTATTTATGAAATTTACATTACTGCAAACTTCCTTAACCTTCTCTTTGCACTCTTACAAAAGCTTTTAAGTTTATTTTCTTTCTGAAATGGATTGAATCGAAAAGAATATTTTTCAGAATCAACACTTTTTTCGTTTTATTAATTCACCCCCCCCCTCTTAGTGCCGCTCTTGATCCTAACAACTTTCGAAGATTCAAATTTCAAAAAATGATGATTCATTAATCTAAGGCATAATTCCAATACGAAATAAAGCATGGTAATTTCATTATAGACATTTATCATTTTGATACGAAATCAAACATGATGCTAGAATAAAACATTTATAAGTAATCATGCCACATTACGATACGTTTTAAGCAAACATTTAATATTCTTCAAGTATTTGTATTTGATGATACCAATCATATTTCAAGTATTCATGATAAGATACAAGCATTTACGTTAAGATACATTGCATACATTTATTATGCCAATTTGTTAAAACATACAAGACGATAAGATACATTACATACATTTACAATGCCAATTTGTCATCAATTTATCATATCATATCTCCCCCTTTGTCATCAACAAAAAGGAAAACAATTCAACAATGCAAGTATGATAAAAATTCATGCAATTATCACACTAGTTTATCCAATTTGCATTGTTGCATGGTAACATTCAAAAGTTCTCAACATCAAAAGTTATCAACATTAAAGCAATAGATTCCATCAACTTCTCCCCCTTTGTCATCAAAACATTGTATGAAGAAGAGGAAGGAAGGTAATGAGGGGATCCATTAAGAGCCAAATTTATGAAGTCAAAAACACTAAATAAGTTTTCGTTAAAACATGCTTTAATTAAAGAGAAGGGATTTCATGAAAAGGATCTATATATCCATACAAAATCAAATCCCTAATCTTGCAAGTGATTATCACATACCAAAAATTCATAAGAGTGAAATCCGTGACAGATGCATTTGTCAGTGAATTCTATGTATCAAACATAATTAAGTTTTCATATTTCAGATTTCATGAAAGCCCAAAAAAAAAATGAGAAAGACCAGAAAAGATATACATCAAATTCATGTATTCATTAATATCCCTAACTCTCTTCTAATAAAATTAAATTATTTTTTATTTAAAGGTTTTATAAATATATCGGCTAATTGATGTTTCATATCAACAAATTCTAAAGATATGTCATGGTTATTAATATGATCTCTTATGAAATGATGTCTAATGTTAATATATTTATGAAACGATGTCTAATGACTAGGCGGCTATTGCACTTGTGTTATCACATTTTATGCGAATGTTCTTAAGGTGAATTTTTCATCCACACAACTTGTGCACAAAATGCACTTGCAACTATATATTCGTCTTCGGTTGTAGATAGTGTAACTGAGTTTTGTTTCTTGGAAGACTAAGAGACAAGTGCATGACCTAAGAATTGACATGTTCCAGATGTGTTTTTTATATCTAATCTACATCCAGCAAAATCCGCATCAGCATAGGCAATTAATTCAAAGTTTTCAAATTTTGGATACCATAATCCTGGATTAGTGGTTCCTTTAAGATATTTAAGAATTCTTTTAACTATTTTAAGATTAGATAGCTTAGAATTAGATTGAAACCTAACACAAAGTCCTACGCTAAATTTGATGTTCGGTCTAGTTGCGGTGAGGTATAGTAAATTACATATCATACCCCGATAAGCTTTTTGATCAACGCTTTCGCCACTTTCGTCAATGTCTAACTTAGTGGAGGTACTTATAGGTGTATTGATAGCTTTTGAACTATCTATTTTAAACTGTTTTAGTAAGTCTAATGCATATTTTGTTTGATTAAAAAAATATCATTACTAAGTTGTTTGATTTGTATGCCTAAATAGAAGGTAGTTCACCCATTAAATTCATTTCAAACTCTTTGCTCATACTTTTGGCAAATGATTCATATAGAGATTCATTTGTTGAACTAAAAATAATATCATCAACGTAAATTTGAATAATAAAAAAAATATTTTTAAAATTTTTAATAAACAATGTAGTATCGACTTTGCCTTTAGAGAAATTATTTTGTATAAGAAATGAGCTAAGTCTCTCGTACCAAGCCCTTGGGGCTTATTTTAATCCATAGAGAGCTTTAGTCAATTTAAACACATGATTAGGAAGATAATCGTTCTCAAATTTGGGAGGTTATTCTACATAAACTTCTTTGGAAATAAAGCCATTAAATAAAGCACTTTTGACATCCATTTGAAATAACTTAAAATTATTACTACTATCATAGGCAAGGAGTATCCTTATGGCTTCTAATCGTGCCACAAGAGCGAATGTTTTTTCATAATCGATACCTTTCTTGGTTGAAACCCTTGGTCACTAATTTAACCTTGTTTCTAACCACGATACCAAATTCATCTTGTTTGTTTCTAAACACATATTTAGTACCAATAATTAAATGGTCATTTGGCTTCGGAATAAGCTTCTACACCTCATTTCTCTCAAATTGATTCAACTCTTCTTGTATTGCGATAACCCATGAATCACCTTTCAAGGCCTCATCAATGCACTTAGGTTTAATTTGAGAAAGAAAAGCGGTGTTGGCACAAAAATTTTTAAGAGAAGAACGAGTTTGAACCTGTTTTGATGTATCTCATATGATTAGCTCCTTAGGATGAGCATCTATGTACTTCCATTCCTTGGGTAAGGATGTTTGGGAAGAAGATGCATCCAAGTTGCTAATTGGAGGAGAGGGTTCATTTAAATTCAAAGCATCAAAATTAAGATCATCATCAAACTCATTTTTCTTAGATTTAGAAACTTTATTAAAGACAACATGAATAGATTCTTCGATAATCAAAGTTTTTTTTAAAAAAAATATGAAATGCTTTAGAAATAGAAAAATAACAAAGAAAAATTTCTTTATCGGATTTTGCATTAAACTTTCCTAAGGCATCTTTTTCATTAAAGATAAAACATTTACAACCGAAAACTTTAAAATATGAAACGTTGGGTTTTTTTTTATTACATAATTCATAAGGAGTTTTGGAAAGTAATAGTCTTACTATAACCCTATTCATGACATAGTATGTTATATTAATAGCTTCGGCCCAAAAGTATTTGGGTAGGCTATGTTCGTTCAATATGGTTCTTGCTATTTCTTGTAAATTTTTATTTTTTCTTTCTACTACTCCATTTTGTTGAGGATTTCTCGGAGTAGAGAAATTGTGATTGTATCCATTAGATAAACAAAAATGTTGGAAATCATGGTTTTGAAATTAGCCATCATGATCACTCCGAATTGATGAAATCATAAAGCCTTTTTTATTTTGAACAAGTTTATAAAACTTACAAAAATACCTAAAGCAATCACTTTTGTGTACTAAGAAGTATGTCCAACTGTATCTACTATAATCATCTACAATTACAAAGGCCTATTTGCTACCTCCGAGGCTTGATGTATTGATTGGTCCAAACAAATCCATATGAATCAATTGCAATGGTTTAGAGATGTTTATTTGATTCTTTGGCTTGAAACTATCTTTTATTTGTTTTCCTAGTTGACATGCATTACATACATTGTCTTTAATGAATTTAATGTTAAGAATATCTCTTACAAGTTCTTTAGATGAGATTTGAGAGATTAGTTTCATGCTAGCATGACCTAATCTCCTATGCCAAAGCCAAGTATTGTCATTCAAAACCGAAAAACACATTTCATTACAAAGATCATCAATGTCAATAGTGTATACATTATTTTATTTTAGGACAATCATGAATATGTTTTTGTGTAGTTTTTCAATGCTATAAGTATTGGATTCAAATCTAATGATGTATTCTTTATCACACAATTGAGTAATGCTCAAAAGATTATTCTTTAAGCCATCAACCAATAATACGTCTTCAATCAAAAAGTTAGATTTGTTACCTATGGTTCCTTTGCCAATGATTTTATCCTTGTTATTGTCTACGAAGGCGACATACCCTTCGTTTAGGCTAGTGAGCTTAGAGAATTGAGATGGATCTCCAATCATATGCCTTGTGTTGAATCTCGGATTTTAATGATGAAATCAATTGATGAGTTAATTGATCTAATTCATATTATTGAGTTAAGTGTGTAGGATTAACTAAGATAGCTTGAAAATATAAAACAAGGAAACCAGAGTCAAGTTCGATGGGTGTTTGAGAGTCCGAAGATTCGTCAGAGATGCTGCCGGAGCTAACCGAGAAAAAATCGGGGACGTGTCGGAGTTTTCGACAGTCCGCCGAAAAGATCATCGGAGGTTCGCGGAGATCACTGAGAAGGCTCGGCTACTCACTGAACTTGCCACAAGATCGGAGCCTATTGGGAGTCCACCAGAAGAAATCCGAAGGTGCATCGGAAGTCCGCTGGAAGATCGCCAGAATGCTCGCCGGAACGAGACTCGACGTTTGCCGTTTTAAAACTTTCTTAGGACTATGTTTTTAGTTGCCTAGTTTGCATGTAATTAGGGTTAGGATTAAGGGATAATCCTATATCCTGGTTAGGGGCCAACTGGGCCCGAATGTGACTTGGTTTGGTCCAGACTTGAAGCCCAACAAGTGACCCGTAAGGTTAGGTGGTGGAACCGTCGGACTGGGCGGTGGCACCGCCCAAAGACCAAAGGGTCGGGCGGTGGTGCCGTCGGACTAGGCAGTGGCACCACCCAGCACTCGAGAGTTTGGGCAGTGGCACCGCCCAGAACCCGAGAGTTCAGACGGTGGCACCACAAGAAATCTGTCAATGTTGAAATTGACAGGCGGTAGCACCGCCACCGACAAGCGATGGCACCGCTAGTCACCGGTCAATGACATTGATAGGCGGTGGCACCGCCAGCCTCGGAAACCTAAGAGAATTCAAATTTTAGAGCCCAAATTTGAATTCTCTTAGGGCCTATAAATATCCCTCAATTCTCAGCAGAAAATACAACTTTTGTGAAGCATTAGATTGAGATAAAAGCCTTAGCAAAGTCTTTAGCATGCCCTGTTTTCAATTGCTTAAGTGTTCACCTCCTTCTTTCTCGTTGAAAATTTATAAGAGTGTGAATCACTTGTAAAAGGTTGTAAGAGGGGTATTTGTCCTTCCCCTTTAAAGTGATTTGCTAGTGGAAGTTGGGAGCCTCATCGAAGAAGGCTTCGCAAGTGGATATAGGTCATTTTGACTGTACCACTTTAAATTGGTGTGTCTCTTGAATGTGTGAGTATTTACATTTTTGAACCGTTATTTACATAGCAGCAAGATCTCGTTTTTTTTTCTTCTTCTCACTTTGCTCGAGCTACTTTCTCCAAGATATTCATTATCAAATTCAAATCTCTATGTATTTACGAAATAGTTTTCAAATTTACGAGTTTTAATCTACTGCACTAATTCACCCCCCCCCCCCCTCTTAGTGCCGCTCCGATCCTAACAATTGATATCAGAGCTAGGCTCACTCTCATATTTGGTTTAATACCAAAGAGAGATGGCTTACTCCGGTATGCATGAGGGTCATTCTATTACATGTCCACCTATGTTTAATGGGTCGGATTACACGTATTGGAAGACTCGTATGAGGATCTTCCTCATTTTCATGGATTTCAAGCTTTGGACTATTATTGAAAATGGATTTCAAAAATCTTCTCTTCCGATGAGCGAATGGAATGAATCAGAGAAGAAGGTTTTTGCTTTAAACGCAAAGGCTATGAATGCCTTATTTTGTGCACTAGACAAAAATGAAATTAATCGTGTTTCAGTTTATGATTCGGCTTTTGATATTTGGAGAACTCTTGAGGTCACTAATGAAGGCACTAGTCGAGTGAAAGAGTCCAAAATCAACATTCTTGTGCACTCTTACGAACTTTTCCGAATAAAACCAAGTGAGTCCATCGGAGATATGTACACCCGTTTCACGGATGTCATCAATGGACTCAAAGCTCTTGGTAAAGAATTTTCTAACTTTGAACTAGTAACTAAAATCTTAAGATCGCTCCCAAAAAATTGGGATCCAAATGTTACGGCCATTCAAGAGGCCAAGGACCTTAAAATATTTCCTCTTGAAGAACTTATTGGGTCTCTAATGACCTACGAAATGACATGCCTTGCTCATGAAGAGCTCGAGAACCCCCTTCCAAAGAATAGGAAGGATATGACGCTTAAATCACAAGAAGACCACTTGAAAGGAACATTAAGTGATGAGGACAGTGATGACGACATTGCACTTTTAACTCAAAAATTTAAAAAATTTATAAGAAAGAACAAATTTAAAAATAACACTAAAAATAAACTTGAACATAAAAAGGACCAAGTAATGTGCTACGAATGTAAGAAGTCGGGGCACTTCAAAAATGAATGCCCCCAAGCCAAGAAGAAGCAACCAAAGAAGAAGAAAGCTTTAAAAATGACTTGAGACGATTCAAGTGCTTCAGAAAGCAAAGAAGCTAGCAAAAAAGAGGAGGCAAACTTTGTGCTAATGGCTTTAGGAGAAGAGATATGTGATTTAATTAATAAAGATTTATCTTTTGATGAACTTTCTATCGCTTTTTACGAATTATTTGATGAGTGTAGCACTATTAGTAAGAAGTTTAATCTTTTAAAGAAAGAACATGTCTTACTACAAAATAAGCTTGATAGTCTTCAAACTCCTCCATTCTCTAAGTGCGAACACTTAGAAGCAATCAAAATTGAAAATTTGCTACTTAAAAGACTTTAAACATGTTTAAGGTCAGTAATAAGGGATTGGATATGATCCTTGCAAACAAGGGTCACGTTGCAAATAGAAGTGGAATTGATTTTGTGAGAGGATCTCACCAAAATCCTACCACTTTTATTAAAGGACCCACATTACACGTTTCACCTGGTTTGAAATGTAACTTTTGTTGTAAATCCAGACATGTTTTTTACAAATGTCCATTTAGGAAGATTAGTCCATATAAGTTGATATGGGTTCTTCAAAGAACTATAAATATTTTAATGATGAATAACAAAATTGGTAGATCAATTTTTGAGGCACCCAAAATCAAATGGGTACCTAAAAACTATCCTTTTTGTAGACAAACCCACAAGCTAGGAGCAAGAGATGGTATCTTGATAGTGGATGCTCAAGACACATGACTGGAGATCCATCTCATTTCTCTATGCTCACTAGCAAAGAAGAAGGAACTGTCACCTTCGGAGACAACAACAAAGGCAAAATAATTGACAAGGGAACCATAGATAACAAATCATGTTTTTCAATTGATGATGTATTACTAGTTGATAGATTAAACCATAATCTCTTAAGCATTAGTCAATTATGCGATAAAGGTTATATCGTTAGATTTGAATCTAATGCGTGGATCATTGAAAAACCAAACAATAACTTGTCAATGATTGCTTTAAAACAAAATAATGTCTACACCATCAACCTTGATGAACTAAGTAATGAAATGTACTTCTCCGCTATGAATGATGATGCTTGGCTTTGGCATAGGCGATTAGGCCATGCAAGTATGAAACTAATATCTAAGATCTCATCTAGAGAATTAGTACGAGGGATTCCCAATATAAAGTTTGTTAAGGACAAAGTATGTGATGCGTGTCAACTAGGTAAACAAATAAAAACTAGTTTCAAACCAAAAAATTAAATTAGCACCAATAGACCATTACAATTGATCCATTTGGAATTATTTGGACCAATTGACACGACAAGTCTAGGAGGAAGCAAATATGCTTTTGTAATTGTAGATGACTATACTAGATACACTTATACCTATATCTTGGCTCACAAAAGTGATTGTTTCAAATGTTTCTCTAAATTTTGTAAACTCACTCAAAACGAAAAAGGCTTCATGATTTCATCAATTCGGAGTGATCACGGTGGCGAATTTCAAAACCGTGACTTCCAAAGTTTTTGTGAAGTTAATGGATATAACCACAACTTCTCCACTCCAAGAAATCCTCAACAAAAATGGAGTAGTTGAAAGAAAAAATAGAAACCTACAAGAAATGGCAAGAACTATGTTGAATGAACATAGTCTACCCAAGTATTTTTTGGGCTGAAGCCGTGAATACGACTTGCTACATTATGAATAGGGTTCTAATAAGACCGTCTCTATCAAAAACTCCCTATGAATTATGGAATAACAAGAAACCAAATATTTCTTATTTTAAAGTTTTCAGTTGCAAATGTTTTATTTTGAATGAAAAGTATACCTTAGGAAAATTTGATGCTAAATCCGATTAAGGCATCTTTCTTGGTTATTATTCCGTTTCTAAGGCTTTTCGTGTTTTTAACAAAAGAACCTTTGTTATAGAAGAGTCTATTTATGTAGTTTTTAATAAAATTTTTGAGTTAAAGAAAAATAATTTTGATGATGATCTTGGTTTTGATAATCTAAATTTAAATGAACCCCCTCCTCAAAATAGCAATTTGGATGCATCTTCTTCCAAAATTTTATTACCTAAAGAATGGAAGAGAATGGAAGTATGTAGATGCTCATCTAAAGGAGCTAATTATAGGAGATACATCAAAAGCGGTTCAAACTCGTTCTTCCTTCGAGAATTTTTGTGCTAACGCAGCCTTCCTTTCTCAAATCGAACCTAAATACATTGACGAGGCCTTGAAAGATGATTCTTGGGTCATTGCAATGTGAGAGGAATTGAACCAATTTGAGAGGAATGAGGTATGAAAGTATGTTCCTAGACCTAGTGACCATTTAGTCATTGGTACTAAATGGGTCTTTAGAAACAAGCAAGACGAATGCAGTATTGTGGTTAGAAACAAGGCTAGATTAGTGGCCAAAGGTTTCAACCAAGAAGAAGGTATCGACTACAAAGAAACCTTCGCTCCTGTGGCAAGATTAGAAGCCATTAGGACGCTCCTTGCCTATGCTAGTAGTAATAATTTTAAACTATTTCAAATGGATGTCAAAAGTGCCTTCTTGAATGGTTTTATTTCCGAAGAAGTATATGTCGAACAACCTCTCGGATTTGAAAATTCTCTTCTTCCTAATCATGTATTCAAATTGACTAAGGCTCTCTATGGCTTTCTTATTTTAAATAATTTACTAAAGGCAAGGTTGATACTACATTGTTTATCAAATACTTTGAAAATAATTTTCTTATTGTGCAAATTTATGTTGACGATATTATTTTTGGTTCTTCGGATGAATCACTATGTGAATCATTTGCCAAGTGTATGAGTCATGAATTTGAAATGAGTCTAATGGGTGAATTAACCTTCTTTTTAAGATTGTAAATTAAACAACTTAGTGATGGTATTTTTTTTAATTAATCTAAATATACATTAGAATTGTTAAAACGATTTAAAATGGATGGTTCAAAAGCGATAAAACACTCCTATGAGTACTTCTACGAAGTTAGATATGGATGAAAATGGTGAGAATTTCGATCAAAAAACGTATAGGGGAATGATAGGTAGTCTACTTTATCTCATTGCGACTAGACCGGATATCATGTTTAGTGTAGGACTTTGCATTAGGTTTCAATCTAATCCTAAATTATCTCATCTTAAGAGTGTTAAAAGAATATTTAGATATTTTAAAGAAACTCCCAATTTAGGATTGTGGTATCCGAAATTCGATAAATTCGATTTAATAGCTTATGTAGATGCCGATTTTGGCGGATGCAGGATAGATAGAAAAAGTACATTCGGAACATGCTACTTTTTAGGACATGCACTTGTTTCTTGGACTTCTAAGAAACAAAACTCAGTTGCACTATCTACAGTGGAAGCCGAATACATTACTACAAGTGCATGCTGTGCCCAAGTTGTTTGGATGAAAAATTCATTAGAAGACTATGAAATTCACTTGAAAAATATTCCCATAAAATGTGATAATACAAGTGTCATATGTCTTACCAAAAATCCAATTCAACACTCTAGAACTAAGTATATCGACGTTAGGCATCATTTCATACGCGATCATGTTCTTAACAATAATGTCGTTCTAGAGTTTATTGACATAAAGTATCAATTAGCAGACATCTTTACAAAAGCATTAAATGAAGACCAATTTAAATTCATTATAAGGGAACTAGGCATGTTAAATTATCCCCGAGAATAAGCTTATTTAAATGTATTTTCTAAAAAGTTTTTTCATACTCTTTCCGTTCTTTCGTGGATTTGATTTCCTCCTCTTTCAATTCCAAATGACATATTAAAGTACAACCAAGATCCTATCTTATCTTGAGCCAAACATCGTTGAAAAACAAAAAGGGGAGGAAAGAAACTTTTTTTTCTCTTCCGTGGCATGCCAGCGGTGGCACCGCCAGAACCGGCGGTAGCATCGCCTGAGCGCTCGGGCGCCAGGCGGTGGCACTGCTCGGATTGGCAGTGGCACCGCCCGAGATCCCCTTTATAAAAAGAGGGATTAGGGCCGGCGGTGGAACCACCCCCAACCCGTGAGAAACTAGTTCAAGCTCTCCCACAACTCCTCCAAAACTTCTCTAACGAAATGTAAAATAGATTTAGAGTGGTTTGGTCAATCGTGACCTACATCCACTTTTGGCTTCCTCCTCCGACAAGGTCACCGGCATCCACTAGAGGCCTTCCTTCAATAGGCGAAGGCCAACCACCTTTTACAGCTTTTCTCCTTTGGTCGAGTTTAGGAGACAACCCTTATAAGTTTCACTCATCTCTTGAATGATCTCAACACTTAAAAAGGAGGAGGAGAACTCTAGCATTTACAACACTTTAAGGCTCAAGAACTTAAGATTTGCCAATAGTTTTGTTTTTCTTTTATGCAGGAAAGAGTGGGGTTTTTATAGGCCCCAACGACTTAAAAAATGGAGCCGAAAAGTATCTAATCCCGGATTTTCAAGGTCCTGGCGGTAACACCACCATTACTGGGCGGTACTACTGCCTGACAACTGACACTGGACAGTACTACCGCTCAGTCTGGGCGGTCCTATTGCCTGATAGAACTCGGAGACCGAGCTTTGTCGGTACCATTGCCTGACAGGGGCGATACCACCGCCCAGAATTCCTGGGAGACCGAGTCTCCTAAGCAGTGCCACCGCCGACCGAAAATTTTGGGTCTTGGTTAGCCCTTGAATCCGGTCCAAACCAACCCATTTTAGGGCCCAATTGGCCCCTAATTAAATTAGTGGGATTACCTCCCAATCCTAACTTAATTTATATTCTAACTATGACAACTAAGACATGATTACTATAATTTATGTTCCGATGCGTCAATCGCACTTCCGGCGTACTTCCGATGAACATCCGACGAACTCTTGGCAATGCTTTGGCAGACTCCTAGCAAGCTCTTGGACTTTGCGATGATCTTCTTGGCGAGTTCCGACGAGCTTCTATGGCAAGCTTCTGGACTTCTCAGTTGGTTCCCGTAGAACTTTCGACGAACGTCTGGACTTCCGATGAACTCTCGAACTCTCAACGTGATCTTGATCTTGACTCCGGCACAACACCTACTTCAAGTCTTACTGTCATTATAGTTAATCCTACACACTTTTCTCAACATATAAATTAGATCAAACAAATTACAATTGATTTTATCATCAAAATTTGAGATTCAACAATTTCCCCCTTTTGATGATGACAATCAATTGATGTCAGAGTTAACCTTAACTCCCCCTATCTATATGCCATACTTGAGAAAAGTCATTCTTGAATTCAAAACCTTTTGAATTCAAGAGAAATATTGATAAGTTAAGTTCATTTAAACTTATCAATACATACATCATGATTCCTATCATGATGTAACATTCTGAAAATGATGTCAAGGCATGACATCCATTTTCAAGTCTTGATATTTCAGTTATGAAGGATGACAAATATAGCAATTCATCATTCTAAGATATCACTTTGTAAAATTACAAGTTAAGCTCCAGATATCTTATCATAATGAGAAAAGTTAACATACAAACTTTTCAAGTGTAAAATTGCATACATTTATCATCAATAAATTGCATACTTTTATCATCAATTTATCATATTTTGGTATTAATTCTCCCCCTTTGTCATCAATAAAAAGGAGAACGATTCAACAATAAATGCAAGTGTAGTAAAAATTCATGTCATATTTCAAATTATAAAGAAATTCATACAAATCATATTTCAAGCATTCATGACATGATATCATTCAAAAGTTCTCACATTAAAAGTTATAAATATTTAATGAGATGGCTTCCATCAACTACTCCCTTTTTATTTTTCGTTAAAACTTCGCATGAAGGAGGAAAGTAAGGAGGAAAAACCATTGAGAACCAACTTTGAACGAAATTAAAAACGATAAAAGAGTGTCATTAAATCATAATTCATTTTTCACAAGAATCAAGATATTCATGTGAAATTAAATCCTTGCAAGTGTTCATCAAAAAAAAAAAAATTCTTTCTTCATTAAGAAAGAATTCATGTGAAAGAATTATCACATCAAATCCATTTCTCAATTAAAAATTGACAAGAGATAAATCCATGACAGATGCATTTGTCAATGACTTCTATGTATCAAAAATCAACTTGATATGGCATAAAAGCTCAATTCAAGAAATACATTAAGTGAAAGATAGTTCGGAAAGAAAATATGCATCAAATTTATGCATTTATAAATTGTTTGGTCATAGCTTTTCATCACTTGCATGAGGCAAAATCATTAGTGCTTTGTAGTACTCAAAGATTAAGAATCTGATGTATGATTAAAACTTCTTAATATTCAATCATAATCATGAAAGTAGACATGATATTGCATCACGCTCATCATCATCAAAATTTTTAGCATCAAGGCACAAAATTTCCAATATCAAAGTAAACATGTTATTGAAGCACACAACCTGATCATTATGTAAGATTCGCATCATACAATTATCAGCACATAATTTAAGTGAGTGATCAAAGAATTAAGATAGTCTGAAATTTAACAAATTCACTCATTCAGACATATTAACATTCCTAACTCTCTTCTAATAAAATCAAATTATTTTTCACTTAAAGGCTTTGTAAAAATATCAGCTAATTAATGTTTTGTATTAATAAACTCTAGGATTACATCATGATTAGCGATATGATCTCGTATAAAGCAATGCCTAATGTCAATATGTTTTGTTCTAGAGTATTGAATGAGATTCTTTGTTAAATATATTGCACTTGTGTTATCACATTTTATGGGGATATTTTTAAGATCAATCTTATAATCCTCTAAAGTATTTTTCATCCACACAACTTGTGCACAACATGCACTAGCTGGAATGTACTCGGCTTCAGTTGTAGATAGTGCAATTGAATTTTGTTTCTTGGAAGTCCAAGAAACAAGTGTGTCCTAAAAATTGACATGTTCCTAAAGTGCTTTTTCTATCTAATCTATATTTCGTAAAATCCGCATCAGCATAAGCAATTAGCTCAAAGTTTTCAGATTTTGGATACCATAATCTTAGATTTATGGTTCCTTTAAGATATCTAAGTATTCTCTTAATTGCTTTAAGATGAGATATCTTAGGATTAGATTGAAACCTAGCACAAAGTCCTACACTAAACATGATATCCGGTCTAGTTGTAGTGAGGTAAAGTAAACTTCCTATCATACCCCTATAAGCTTTTTGATCAAAGCTTTCTCCACTTTTATCAATTTCTAACATAGTGGAGGTGCTCATAGGAGTGTTGATAGCCTTTTTAGTAAATCTAAGACATATTTTGTTTGACTAAGAAATATACTATTACTTAGTTGTTTGATTTGTAAGCCCAAAAAGAAAGTTAATTGCCCCATCAAACTCATTTCAAATTCAAGACTCGTACTTTTAGCAAATGATTCACAAAGAGATTCATTCGTAGAATCGAAAATGATATCATCAACATAAATTTGAACAATAAGAAAATTATTTTTAAAATTTTTGATAAACAATGTAATATCGATCTTGCCATTAGAGAAATTATTTTCAATAAGAAATGAACTAAGTCTCTCATACCAAGCCCTTGGGGCTTGTTTTAAACCATAGAGAGCTTTAGTTAATTTAAACACATGATTAGGGAGACTATCATTCTCAAATCCGAGAGGTTGTTAAACATAAACTTCTTCGAAAATAAAGCCATTAAGAAAATCACTTTTAACATCCATTTAAAACAACTTAAAATTATTACTACTAGCATAGGCAAGGAGCATTCTTATGGCTTCTAATCGAGCCACAGGAGCGAAGGTTTCTTCGTAATTGATACCTTCTTGGTTTAAACCTTTGGCCACTAATCTAGCCTTGTTTCTAACCACGATACCAGATTCATCTTGCTTGTTTCTAAAGACCCATTTAGTACCAATAACTAAATGGTTATTTGGCCCAGGAACAAGCTTCCACATCTCATTTCTCTCAAATTGATTTAACTCATCTTGCATTTCAATGACTCATGAATCATCTTTCAAGGTCTTGTCAATGCATTTTGGTTCAATTTGGGAGAGAAAAGCGGAGTTGGCACAAAAATTTTTAAAAGAAGAATGTGTTTGAACCCCTTTAGATGTGTTTCCTATGATTAGCTCCTTAGGATGATCATCTACATACTTCCAATCCTTGGGTAAGGATGTTTCGGAAATAGATGCATCAAAGTTGCTAGATGGAGAAAGGGTTTCATTTAAATTCAAAGCATCAAAATTAACATCATCATCAAAATCATTTTTCTTAATTTCGGAAACCTAATTGAAAACAACATGAATGGATTCTTCTATAATCAAAGTTCTTTTATTAAATATACCAAATGCTTTAGAAATAGAAGAATAGCCAAGAAAAATTCTTTCATTGGATTTAGCATCAAATTTTCCTAAGGCATCTTTTTCATTCAAGATAAAACACTTACACCCAAAAACTTTAAAATATTAAACATTGGGTTTTTTGTTGTTCCACAACTCATAAGGAGTTTTGGTGAGTAAGGTTCTTACTAGAACTCTATTCATGACATAGCATGTTGTGTTTACGGCTTTAGCCCAAAAATATTTGGGTAGGCTATGTTCATTCAACATGGTTCTTGTCATTTCTTGTAAATTTCTATTTTTTCTTTCTACTACTCCATTTTGTTGAGAATTTCTTGGAGTAGAGAAGTTGTGGTTGTATCCATTAGATTCACAAAATTCTTGGAAATCATGGTTTTGAAATTCACTACCGTGATCACTTCGAATTGACGAAATCATAAAATCCTTTTCATTTTGAACAAGTTTACAAAACTTAGAGAAATACCTAAAGCATTCACTTTTGTGTGCCAAAAAATAAGTCCATGTGTATCTACTATAATCATCCACGATAACAAATGCATATATGCTACCTCCTAGGCTTGATGTAGAAATTGGTCCGAACAAGTCCATATGGATTAATTACAAAGGTCTAGAGGTGCTTATTTGGTTCTTAAGTTTGAAGCTACCTTTTATTTGTTTTCCTAGTTGACATGCATCACACACATTATCTTTGATGAACTTGATATGAGAATTCCTCTTACAAGTTCTTTAGATGAAATTTGAGAGATTAGTTTCATGCTAGCATGACCTACTCTCCTATGCCAAAGCCAAGCATCATCATTTAAAACCGAAAAACACATTTCCTTGCAAAGATTATTGATATCAATGGTGTATACGTTATTTTATTTTAATATAATCATAGATGTGTTTTTGTGTGGTTTCTCAATAATGCAAGTATTAGATTCAAATTTAACAATATATCCTTTATCATATAATTGACTAATACTCAAGAGGTTATGTTTTAAGCCATCAACTAGCAATACATCTTCAATAAAGAAGTTGGATTTGTTACCTATGGTTTCTTTGCCAATGATTTTACCCTTGTTGTTGTCTCCGAAGGTGACATATCCTTCATCTATGCTAGTGAGCTTAGAGAATTGAGATGGATCTCCGGTCATATGCCTTGAGCATCCACTATCAAGGTACCATCTCTTGCTCCTAGCTTGTGATGGTAAATATTTCTACAAAAAAGGATGATTTTTAGGTACCCATTTGACCTTGGGTGTCTCAAAAATCGATCTAAATTGCTTATCATGTTGCATTTGGTTATTTGAGGTTCTCTTAGGAATCTAAATCAATTTATGTGGACTACATTTCTTGAATGGACTATGATAAGCTACATGCCCAAATTTACAACAAAAGTTGCATTTCTTTTGGGGTGAAACATGCAAGGTAGGGCCTTTAATAATGGTGGTTGGATTATGGTGAGAGCTACTCACAAATTTGATTCCGCCTTTTCTATGAATGTGACCCTTGTTGGCAAGGATCATGTTCAAGGATTTGCTACTAACCTCAAACTTCTCTAAGGTTTTCTTAAGTAGCATATTTTCCTTTTGAAGTATTTCTAAATCATGACATTTCGTACATGGAGCTAAACTATCATTATGCTCAATTTTTAATTTATCAAAATTACTAACAAGAGAATCATGCTCCTTTTTTAACAATTTATATTTTTTACTAATTGATTTGCATTCATCAAATAAATCATGAAAAGCATTTAATAGTTAATCAAATGATAAATTTGCGTCTAATGAACTTGTTACCTCATCTTCAATGGCCATTAGCACATAGTGAACAACTAGCTCGATGTTAATTGGCTCCTATTCTTTGGATGCGCTTGAGTCATCCTATATTGCTTTGAGTGCCTTCTTCTTTGGTGTCCTCTTCTTGGCATGGGGACATTTACTCTTGTAGTGTCCTAGTTTCTTACATTCGTAGCAAATTACTTGATCTTTCTTAGGTTCAAATTTATTTTTAGTGTCATTTTTAAATTTATTTCTTTTAATGAATTTTTTGAATTTCCTTGTTAAAAGTGCCAAGTCATCACCAAAGTCCTTATCACTTGAGTTTTCTCTCAAGTGGTCTTATTATGTTCTTAGTGCTATATCCTTCCTATTCTTGGGAAGGGTGTCCTCAAGCTCTTCATGAGCTTTACATGTCATTTCATAGGTCATTAGTGACCCAATTAGTTCTTCAAGAGGAAAATTTTTAGATCTTTGGCTTCTTGAATGACCATGACTTTAGGGTCTTCACTCTTTGGAAGGGATCTTAAAACTTTATTAATGAGCTTAAAATCTAAGAAACTTTTATCAAGTCCTTTTAGACCATTGACGACATTCGTAAATTGGGTGTATATATCTCCAATGGTCTCACTCGGTTTTATTCGAAACAATTCATAAGAATGCACTAAAAGGTTAATTTTGGACTCTTTCACTCTATTAGTGCTTTCATGAGTCACTTCAAGTATGTGCCAAATATCAAAAGCCGTTTCACAAATCGACACTCGATGAAACTCGTTTCTATCTAATGCACAAAACAAGGCATTCGTAGCCTTTGCGTTTAAAGAAAAAGTCTTCTTCTCCAACTCATTCCAATCATTCATTAGAAGAGAAGACTTTTGAAATCCGTTTTCTATAATATTCTAAAGCTCAAAATCCATTGAAATAAGGAAGATCCTTATTCTTGTCTTCCAATATGTGTAATCCGTCCTATTGAACATGGACGGACATGTAATTGAATGACTCTCTTGATTTTCGACAAATGTCATCTCTCTTGGGTTTTAAACCAAATGAGAGTTAACCTTGCTCTGATACCAATTGTTAGGATCAAGAGCGCAAACTAAGAGGGGGGGTGAATTAGTGTAATGAAAAACTTATGCGATTTCAGAAAATATTTCGTATATTCGGAGGAAATCGATTCGGAAAGATAATTACTTTAAAATGTAAAAGAGCGTAAGTGTAGTGAAAGCAAGATGAGGAAAAGAAGTACTTTGCTATAAAATGATTTGCAGTTAAAGAAGATTGCTCAAAACGAAATGCAAACCAGATTTAGAGTGGTTTGGTCAATCGTGACCTACATCTACTTTCGGCTTCCTCCTCCGACGATGTCACTGGCGTCCACTAGAGGCCTTCCTTCAATAGGCGAAGGCCAACCACCTTTTACAACTTTTCTCCTTTTGCTGGGTTTAGGAGACAACCCTTACAAGTTTCACTCTTCTCTTGAATGATCTCAACACTAAGAAAAGGAGGAGGAGAACTCTAGCTTTTACAACACTTTAAGGCCCAAGAACTCAAGATTTGCTAATAGGTTTTGTTTTTCTTTCATGTAGGAAAGGGTGGGGTTTTTATAATCCCCAATGGCTTAAAAAATGGAGCCAAAAAGTATCTAATTCCGGATTTCTGGGGTCCTGGCATTACCACTACCATTACTGGGTGGTTCTACAACTTGATATCTGACATTGGGCAGTACTACCGCTTGACAAAGCTTGGAGACTGAGCTCTGGCGGTACCACCGCCCAGAATTCCTGGGAGACCGAGTCTCCCAGGCAGTGCCACCGCTAGCCGAAAATTCTGGGTCCTGGTTGTGCCTTAAATCTAGCCCAAACTAGCCTATCTTAGGGCCCAGTTAGTCCCTAGTTAAGTTAGTGGTATTATCTCCCAATCTTAACTTAATTTACATTCTAAGTATGACAACTAAGGCATGATTACTGCAATTTATGTTCTGGTGTGTCAATCGCACTTCCGACGAGCGTTCGGCGTACTTCCGACGAACATCCGACGAACTCTCGGCAATGCTTCGGCGGATTCCCAGTAAGCTCCTGGACTTTGCGACGATCTTCTTGGCGAGTTCCGACAAGCTTCTATGGCAAGCTTTTGGACTTCTCGGTTGGTTACCGCAAAACTTCCGACGAACATCTGGACTTCCGATGAACTATCGAACTCCCAATGTGATCTTGATCTTGACTCCGGCACAACACCTGCTTTAAGCCTTACAGCCATTGTAGTTAATCCTGCACACTTTTCTCAACATATCGATTAGATCAAACAAATTACAATTGACTTCATCATCAAAATCCGAGATTCAACAATAACCGGATCGGAGGTCCAACGTCGTGAAGACTCGACATCCTTTTAACTTATTGAGAAGTTTATCCACCACTAGTATTGGGTACTTGTCCTTAACGATGATGTCATTTAAAGCTCAGTAGTCGATGCACATCCGCCAAGTTCCGTCCTTCTTATGTACAAGTAGCACCGATGAGGAATAGGGGCTGTAACTTGGCCGAATCACCCCTGTTTCAAGCATCTCCTTTATAATCTTTTCAATTTTATCCTTCTAGAGGTGAGGATATCAGTACGACTGAGTGTTCACTGGTGGCATGCCTAGAAGGATTAGAATCCGATGGTCATGTTGCCGAGTAGGAGGAATACCACATGGCTCTGTAAAAATATTGGCAAATTTAGCAAGCAATTGGGCAAGATTTTGAGTTCAATTTCTATTTTGTTCCCCTCTGGTTGCCGCTAGGGATGCATCAAAAAGCCACCATTTACCTTGTGCAAAACTTTCTCCATTCGTTGGGTCGAAACGATGGTTACGTTGCTTCTGCGCTTCCCGCATAGGATGATCTATTTACCTTTGCAGTAGAATTTCATAATTAATTTGGAGAAGTTACAATAGACATCACCTAGTATCATTAGTCATTCTATTTCAAGCATGGCGTCATAGTCATCAATTGGTTGGAAGAAGAAGTCGATGATAATTTTTTGGTCTTGTAGTAATAGTTTCACCTGCGGACATCTTTGGTCGCACTTTAGGATTCTTCCGTCGGGGACCTTTACATCGAACTTGCTACAACCTTCGATGTGGAGCATCATCCGAGCAGCAACCTTATTGTTTACGAAGTAATTAGTGCTACCCATGTCGATGAGAACAATAATCGATTGTTGTTTAAGAAGGCTTCCAACTTTCATCGTTTGCGGGTTTTAGTAGCCGGCTAGTGCGTGTACCGTAAAGTTATTCGGTTGTGGCTCTTCTTCTGCATCTTCTTCTTCATCTTCAAGGCTCTCTTCTGGATGTTCAATGATCTCTTCTTCTACTGGTTCAATGACAAGAAGTCTCTCATTTTTACAGTGATGCTCGTGGCTCTATGGCTCATTGCAATGCCAACATAACCCCTTCGTAGATCGCTCCTGAAGCTCTTCTCTTATCAATCTTTTTGGTGCATGGGCTCGGTTGATAGTTGGGGGGGCTGAGGGCTTCAGTATTGCTGGTCAGGGAGCGACTCTAGTCCTCTAGGCTTCATGGTTCAATCGCTCCTCTTGAAATCATATGAAAGAGATGGCTGTCATAAGCCTGTACGGTTGTCATGCTTTAACTTTTCCTTGGATCTCTGGCTTCAAACCCTCAATGAAGGTCCCTAATAGCTATTTTTCAGACCAATCATGAGTTTAATTAGATAACCTTTTAAACCTGGTTCGGTACTCCTGAATGGTGGAGGTTTGTTAGATCTTTTCTAGTTGTCCGTCAATATTCTCATAATTGGTTGGTCCGAAGTGGATCAGCAGTCCTTCTTTGAATTATCGCCATGATAGGACTCCATGAGTGTGTTCAAACTAGTCAAACCACTATATGACATCCCCTTCAAGAAGTATTACTGTAATTTCCATGATAGATGCATCTGCGTTTTTGTGGTACCGAAAATATCGCTCCGCGCGCGAGATCCAACCGATCGAATCTCCTTCTTCCCATATAGGGAAGTCCACCCTCGTGCGTGGATAGTTGGGATCAGTCATAGAGCCTCCCATCTTTTGGAACTCATCTCTTAGGGCTTGGTGTGATTAGTCAGAGCTCTCTCCTTGATGTGATTTCTTCGGGCTTGGTGGTCGGCCCAAACTGAGTTAAGTAAAGAGAGTCTGAATCTTATCATCCATTCGCGCCTCGAGGGCTTCGAATTTAGTATTGATTATCTCCTCAGATGCCATAGTATATTCCTCCAAATCTATAATGTTAAGATATCTCTTTTGTTGTCGGGTTAAAGGCATGTATAGGTTCAGAAAAGTGGTGGTTAAAAGGGTTGGTGGGTTGGTGGATGTAGGCTACAGTTTAGGCTTATTTTATGGCTGTTTTGGATGCTGTTTGAGGGTGTGGTTTGGTGGAGTTTTAGGGCTATAATGGTAGTGGATGAAGGTTCGGGAAAAAAGTTTTAGATCTGTGATAGATGGCAGCAAATGTTTGATAGAAATTAGTGGAAGTTACTGCAGATATATGTTGTCTTATAAGAGTAGAATTGTCATCGAAGAAATAGTGGTTTCTCGACAATTTCCAGCAAAAACTAAGAGATTTAAGGAGGAAATTTGATAGCAAAATCTTGGTTTATATAATAGTAAAGATAATCAATTTAATCAAGAAAATTTAGGTAGTATAATAGTAAGTAAATCAGTGCAAGTTGCGATAACAGAATTCTCGTCGAAAAAGAATTTACAGCAACAACAAGAATGTTTTTAGAGATGAATTCTTCAATAGATGAATCTTAGATGGAAGCCAAGATGATCTATGACGTGTATAAGAAATTTCGTTCAGAAAGGGTTACAATTAGATCGGTTAAGGCAACAATATGCGGCTGAAATTTTCTACAGCAATCCTTCATTTGCAAAGATGATAACTTTTGCGATGAAAGGAATTCGCAAGAATATAGGAATAATTTTTTTTAGATTTTCAAATAAGGATAACTAAATTGCAGCAGCAGTAAGGTAGGAAACCATAACATATTACAAGTCACGGAAAGATCAAAGGATGATCCGCGGTGGTAGAGATGATGGCGGAATTCGATGATGATCTTTTAAGAAATTGTGTGAATTGCTTTGGGCAGCTGTGGAGGGCTAATGGATGGCTGTGGAAGGGCAGCGAGATACCAAAAACGTTACTCTAATACCAAATGATAGAACCCTTGTAGATTCTAAGCTTTGGGTTGATCTCTTTAGGGGATCGGCCTCCTTGAAACTCTATAGGGGTTCCTTCCTCCAAATTGCTGCTCAAAGGCTACAGAAAAGATTCATTTATTACTTATTAAAAGAGGATGAATACTTGGCTATTTATAGGGCTTCTAAACCCTAACTCCTAATAGGACTTCTACTCAAGACTCATATTCCTTTACAACTCCTAATGCTTCTCTAAGAACAACTCCTAATAGGACTCCTACTCAAGACTCCTATTTCTTTACAACTCCTAATGCTTCTCTAAGAAATAGCCTCCTAACCCTAGCCGGCCTCTTCACCTCTTTAATAGGAGTCGGCTAGGTAGGTTAACATGAATGCCCCTCTCAATTAGGACTCTCCTAGCTAGA
Source organism: Musa acuminata AAA Group (assembly GCF_036884655.1). Lineage (NCBI taxonomy): Eukaryota > Viridiplantae > Streptophyta > Magnoliopsida > Zingiberales > Musaceae > Musa > Musa acuminata. The sequence goes on from NC_088340.1 coordinate 24,686,131, forward strand.
GTCCTAACATAGTGGCCACAATGCAGAGGTAGGGAAGGGGTTTAGGTTTTTTGGCAAAAGATATTTTTGCCCCTATGAATTTTAAAAATTCCATAGTATATCCCTTCTATCCAAATTACATGAAAAACTTTCATAATTCATAAAATTCCTTGTATATCTTGAATTTTAAAAAAAAATTACTTAATTAAAAGGTTTAATTAACTATTATTATTTATCTAGTAGTCCTATATATTGACATGTATATGTAATGTATGATGTGAACAAATGATCATGGATCATGTGATGTGATGTATGTGAGTAATTTTATTATAATCATTATTATTATTGGGGCTTGTGAGTCTTCAATATTTATCTCATTTATTGTCTGGCTTACATGCTTATGATTATATTGTAATTCCATGAGCAAGCACACCGAGAGATGTGATAGTAGGACCCATGAGAATGAGACGAACGATCGCGACACATGGAGATGCGCCGAGATGCCGACAGAACCGACGAGGATGAGATGGATGATCACAGGGCATGGAGATGTGCTGCTGCACATATAGATCTTGATGTGAGTGATTGGGCCCACTAGCTCATGCTCGATCACATTAGGTTGTGGTCCTTAATCATCTGATGTGATTGCTTATGTGATGTGTGATTATCTATACACCTGCTATATATATATATATATATATATATATATATATATATACACATGCGATGTACATATATATTAAATATGTATGTATGTGACACATCATGTTAGGTAGTCGAATCAAAATCTCCTCTCTTAATAAAATTATGTCGATAAACGTGAGACAATTAGATTGACCTATGTGGTCTTCCATCATTTTATGTACAAACTGATTTCTGAATTAGGTTGAGTTGGTCGAGTCCTTTAAGGCTCACCTATATCACGATTCGATATCTTGCCTATGACATAAAGATTATTGAATCTCGAATTTTGATGATAAAATCAATTGATGGGTTAATTGATCTAATCCATATTATTGAGTTAAGTGTGCAGGATTAACTACGATAACCAGAAAACACAAAGCAAGAATACCGAAGTCAAGTTCAATGGACGTTTAAGAGTCCGAAGAATCGTCGGAGATGTTGTCGGAACCAACTGAGAAGAAATCGGGAACCTGTCGAAATTTTCGGAAGTTCGCTAAAGAGATCGTCGGAGGTTCACGGAGATCACCAAGAAGGCTCAGCTACTCGTTAAAGTCATCACAAGATTGGGAGCTTGCTGGGAGTCCGTTGGAAGAAGTTCGTCGGAAAGCTCGCTGAAACAAGACTCGACGTTCGTGGTTGAAAACTTGCTTAGGATGTTTTTAGTTATGTAGTTCACTTGTAGTTAGGATTAGGATTAAGAGAAAATCCTATATCCTGGTTAGGGGTTATCTGGGCCCAAAATTAGACTTGGTTTGGGCTAAATTTGAAGCCCAACCAGTGAACCAAAGGGTCTGGCGGTGGCACCGCCCAGCACCCGAGAGCCAGGCGGTGGCACCGCCCAGCACCCAAGAGCTGGGCGGTGGCACCGCTTGACTGGGCGGTGGCATAGCCAGTCCACTGTTAGTGTTAGACACTAACAGGCGGTGGCATCGCCACTAACAGGCGATGGCACCGCCACTGACAGGCGGTGGCACCACCAGCATCGAAAACCAAAGAGAATTCAAATTTTGGAGCCCAAATTTAAATCCTCTTGAGGCCTATAAATACCCCTCAAATCTCAACTGAGATTAAAACTTTTTGAGAAGCAATTGATTGAGAAAAGGTCTTAGAAAAGTCTTAGATAGTCTTGTTTTCAATTTGCTAGTGTTCACCTCTTTCTTTCTTGCTGAAAATCTGTAAGAGAGTGAACTGCTTGTAAAAAGTTGTAAGAGGGGTATTTACCCTTCCCCTTCAAGAGATTTGCTAGTGGAAGTTGGGAGCCTCATCGAAGAGGGGCCTCGCAAGTGGATGTAGGTCATTTGACCGAACCACTTTAAAATCGGCGTAATCTCTGGTTTGCATTTCATTACTGCTATTTTCATTACTGCAAACCTTCTTACTTGCTTTATTTCCTCATTACCTTTGCTGCACAACTTTGCGAATACGCCATCAAGTTAAGCACTTTTGAGTTCGGTTTTTTTTATCGTACGAAAGATTTGTCAAAATCGAAGTTTTAATCCGCTGCACTAATTCACCCCCCCCTCTTAGTGCCGCTTCGATCCTAACAATTGGTATCAGAGCTAGGCTCACTCTCATATTTGGTTTGATACCTAAGAGAGATGGCTTACTCCGACATACATGAGGGTCATTCCATCACACGTCCACCCATGTTTAATGGGTCGGATTACACTTATTGGAAGACTCGTATGAGGATCTTCCATATTTCCATGGATTTCGAGCTTTGGACTATTGTTGATAACGGATTTCAAAAATCTTCTCTTCCGATGAGCGAATGGAATGAATCGGAGAAGAAGGTTTTTGCTTTAAACGCAAAGGCTATGAATGCCTTGTTTTGTGCACTAGGCAAAAATGAATTTAATCGTGTTTCAATTTGTGATTCGGCTTTTGATATTTGGAGAACTCTTGAGGTCACTCATGAAGGCACTAGCCGAGTGAAAGAGTCCAAAATCAACATCCTTGTGCACTCTTACGAACTTTTCCGAATGAAACCAAGTGAGTCCATCGGAGACATGTACACCCGGTTCACGGATGTCATCAATGGACTCAAAACTCTTGGTAAAGATTTTACTAACTTTGAAATAGTAACTAAAATCTTAAGATCCCTCCCGAAAAGTTGGGATCCAAAAGTTACGGCCATTCAAGAGGCCAAAGAACTTAAAACATTCCCTCTTGAAGAACTCATTGGGTCTCTAATAACCTACGAAATGACATGCCAAGCTCATGACGAGCTCGAGAACCCCCTTCCAAAGAACAGGAAGGATATGGCACTTACATCACAAGAAGACCACTTGAAAGGAACATCAAGTAATGAGGACAGTGACAATGACATTGCACTTTTGACTCAAAAATTTAAAAAATATTTAAGAAAGAATAAATTTAAAAATAATGCAAAAAATAAATTCGAACACAAGAAGGACCAAGTAATTTGCTATGAGTGCAAAAAACTGGGACACTACAAGAACGATTGTCCTCAAGCCAAAAAGAGCACATCAAAGAAGAAGGCGCTTAAGGCAACGTGGGATGATTCAAGCGCGTCCGAAGAAGAGGAGTCCAACACCGAGCAAGTTGCTCATTACGCCCTAATGGCCATCGGAGAAGAGGTAACAGATTTAACTGATGCAGATTTACCTTATCATGAATTATTAAATGCTTTCCATGAGTTATTTGATGAATGTAAGATAATTAGTAGAAAATACAAATTGCTAAAAAAGGAGCATGATAGTCTCACTTGTGATATCGATAAATTAAAAACTGAATATCATGATAGTTGAGCTCCATGTATAAAATGCCATGATCTAGAATCTCTCCAAAAGGAGAACTTGCTACTTAAGGACACCTTGAAGAAATTTGAGGTTGGTAGCAAATCTTTGAACATGATCCTTACAAATAAGGGTCACGTTCCTAAAAGAAGTGGAATCGGATTTATGAGAAGTCCTCACCAAAATCCAACCACCTTCATTAAAGGCCCCATCTTACATGTTCGGCACCAAAGCAATTGTAACTTTTGTTGCAAATATGGACATAAAACTTATAAATGTCCATTCAAGAAAATTAGTCCGAATAAACTAATTTGGGTTCCTAAAGGAACCATGATCAATTCTATACAATATGATGAACAAGTAAAATCAGTTTTTAAGGCACCCAAAAGAAAATGGGTACCTAAAAATAATCCCTTCTTGTAGAAACATACACCATCACAAGCTAGGAGCAAGAGATGGTATCTAGATAGTGGATGCTCAAGACATATGACTGGAGATCCATCTCATTTCTCTATGCTCTCTAGCAAAGAAGAAGGGTACGTCACCTTCGGAGACAACAACCAAGGCAAAATCATTGGCAAGGGAACCATAGGTAACAAATTAAAAATTTCTATTGATGATGTCTTACTAGTTGATAGATTGAAACATAATCTCTTGAGTGTTAGTCAATTATGCGATAAAGGTTATATCGTTAGATTTGAATCAAATGTGTGTATTATTGAAAAATCAAACCATAACATAACTATGATTGCATTAAAACAAAATAATGTCTACACCATCAACCTTGATGAACTAAGTAATGAAATGTGCTTCTCCGCTTTAAATGATTATGCTTGGCTTTGGCATAGGAGACTAGATCATGCAAGCATGAAACTAATATCTAAGATCTCATCTAGAGAATTAGTGCGAGGAATTCCTAATATAAAGTTTATTAAGAACAAAGTATGCAATGCATGTCAACTAGGTAAACAAATAAAAACTAGTTTTAAACCAAAAACTCAAATTAGCACTACTAGACCATTGCAATTGATTCATTTGGACTTATTTGGACCAATTGACACGACAAGTCTAGGAGGAAGCAAATATGCGTTTGTAATTATGGATGACTGTACTAGATACACTTGGACCTATTTCTTAGCTCACAAAAGTGATTGTTTCAAGTGTTTCTCTAAATTTTGTAAACTCACTCAAAACGAAAAAGGTTTCATGATTTCATCAATTCGGAGTGATCATGGTGGCGAATTTCAAAACTGTGACTTTCAAAATTTTTGTGAAGTTAATGGATACAATCACAATTTCTCCACTCCGAGGAATCCCCAACAAAATGGAATAGTTGAAAGAAAAAATAGAAACCTACAAGAAATGGCAAGAACGATGTTAAATGAACATAGTCTATCCAAGTATTTTTGGGCCGAAGCCGTAAATACGGCTTGCTACATCATGAATAGGGTCCTAATAAGACCATCCCTATCAAAAACTCCCTATGAATTATGGAATAACAAAAAACCAAATATTTCCTATTTCAAAGTTTTCGGTTGTAAATGCTTTATTTTGAATAAAAGGGATGCCTTAGGAAAATTTGATGCTAAATCCGATGAAGGTATCTTTCTTGGTTACTCTTCCGTTTCTAAGGCTTTTCGGGTTTTTAACAAAAGAACCTTAGTAATAGAAGAGTTTATTCATGTAGTTTTTAATGAAATTTCTAATTTAAAGAAAACTGACTTTGATGATGATCTTGGTTTTGATAATTTGAATTTAAATGAACCCCCTCCTCAAAATAGTAACTTGGATGCACCTTCTTCCGAAATTTCGTTACCCAAGGAATGGAAGTATATAGATGCTCATCCAAAGGAGCTAATTATAGGAGATACATCAAAAGGGGTTCAAACTCGTTCCTCTTTCAAGAATTTTTGTGCTAACGCCGCCTTCCTTTATCAAATCGAACCTAAATGTATTGACGAGGCCATAAAAGATGATTTTTGGGTTATTGCAATGCAAGAGGAATTAAATCAATTTGAGAGGAATAAGGTATGGAAGCTTGTTCCTAGTCCTAGTGACCATTTAGCCATTGGTACTAAATGGGTCTTTAGAAACAAGCAAGACGAAAATGGTATCGTGGTTAGAAACAAGGCTAGATTAGTGGCCAAAGGTTTCAACCAAGAAGAAGGTATCGATTACGAAGAAACCTTCGCTCCCGTGGCTCGATTAGAAGCCATAAGGATGCTCCTTGCCTATGCTAGTAGTAATAATTTTAAATTGTTTCAAATGGATGTCAAAAGTGCTTTCTTGAATGGTTTTATTTCCGAAGAAGTATATGTCGAACAACCTCCCGGATTTGAAAATTCTTTTCTTCCTAATCATGTATTCAAATTGACTAAGGCTCTCTATGGCTTGAAACAAGCTCCTAGAGCTTGGTATGAAAGGCTTAGTTCCTTTCTTATTTTAAATAATTTTACCAAAGGCAAGGTTGATACTACATTGTTTATTAAACATTTTGAAAATAATTTTCTTATTGTGCAAATTTATGTTGATGATATTATTTTTGGCTCCACGGATGAAACACAATGTGAATCATTTGCCAAATGTATGAGTCATGAATTTTAAATGAGTTTAATGGGTGAATTAACTTTCTTTTTAGGATTACAAATCAAACAACTTAGTGATGACATATTTCTTAACCAATCTAAATATACATTAGAATTGTTAAAACGATTTAACATGGATAATTCAAAAGCAATAAGCACCCCTATGAGTACTTCGACTAAGTTAGATATGGATGAAAATAGTGAAAATTTTGATCAAAAAACATATAGGGGAATGATAGGTAGTCTACTCTACCTCACCGCGACTAGACCGGATATTATGTTTAGTGTAGGACTTTGCGCTAGGTTTCAATCTAATCCTAAATTATCTCATCTTAAGAGTGTTAAAAGAATATTTAGGTATCTTAAAGGAACTCCAAATTTAGGATTATGGTATCCAAAATCTAAAAAATTTGATTTAATAGCTTATGCAGATACCGATTTTGGCGGATGCAGGATAGATAGAAAAAGTACATCCGGAACATGCCAATTTTTAGGACATGCACTTGTTTCTTGGACTTCCAAGAAACAAAATTCAGTTGCACTATCTACGACGAAAGTTGAATACATTGCTGCAAGTGCATGATGTGCACAAGTTGTTTGGATGAAAAATACATTAGAAGACTATGGAATTCACTTCAAAAATGTTCCCATAAAATGTGATAATACCAGTGCCATATGCCTCACCAAAAATCCAATTCAACACTCTAGAACTAAGCACATCGACGTTAGGCATCATTTCATACGCGATCATGTCCTTCACAATAGTATTGTTCTAGAATTCATTGACACAAAGCATCAATTAACAGATATATTTACAAAAGCTTTGAATGAAGACCAATTTGAATTCATTAGAAGGGAATTAGGTATGTTAAATTGTCCCTAAGAATAAACTTATTTGAATGGATTTTCCGTAAAGTTTTTCATCCTCTCTCCGAAACGTTAGATTACCTTATCCTATCTTGAGTCAAACACCGCTCCCATCTGATCAAGAATGATTTTATGACATTTTGTGAATCTCGAAATTGATTTTGATGGCTTGATTATGAGTTTCAAGTTGACGATTTGAATTTGAATGAGTTTGTATTCGATTTATGATCTTGACTTATTGGAGTTACTACTTGAAATTTTTTTTTAATCACAATCTCTTCTTTGTACACCTACAATTTTTGTTCTTTATAGAAAGAAGAGATTTAATAAAATGGATGAATGCTGAATTTTCCTTTAAGATGAACTCTGCGTAGATATTTTAGCTCACTTAAATTTGAATGATGAATTTTTGTATGATCAATGCTGAATTCCTGATGTTATTATGTGCTTCAAGTCTCATTCCCTTTTTGTTGATGACAAAGGGGGAGAAGTGATGACTAAGTGATGACTTATACCATTTCAATAGCATTACTTAATAAAAATGTCTTATGTGCATTGATAACATGACTAATATGAATTACAAAAGCTTGTGTGATATGAATGTCTTATATGTCTTGCAAAATATTTGAGAATATCGCAAGACTGATTGATCATATTGAAAGCATGCCTTACATTTATATCATGAAATTCATGTTGAAAATCTTTATCTCTTATCGTAGTAAAAATTGTCTCTTATCATACGACTTGAAAATGATTTTCATCGAAGTTTCGTATTTACTATTGCTTAATGAGAATAATGAAAAGTTCTACGATTAGAACTTATGGGTTTATGCTTGAATTCAATGGATGGAATTCAAGTGTTTTCATCTTCTCATAATATGGCATATAGATAGGGGGAGTTATGTTTAACTCCGTCATCAATTGATTGTCATCATCAAAAAGGGGGAGATTGTTGAATCTCGGATTTTGATAATAAAATCAATTGATGGGTTAATTGATCTAATCCATATTATTGAGTTAAGTGTGCAGGATTAACTACGATAACTAGAAAACACAAAGCAAGAATACCATAGTCAAGTTCGATGGACGTTTAAGAGTTCGAAGAATCATCGAAGATGCTGCCGGAACCAACCTAGAAGAAATCGGGAACCTGTCGGAATTTTCGAAAGTTCGCCGAAGAGATCGTCGGAGGTTCACGGAGATCACCGAGAAGGCTCGGCTACTCGTTAAAGTCATCACAAGATCGGGAGCTTGCTGGGAGTCCGTCGGAAGAAGTCCGTCGCTAGCTTCGGAAACCGAAGAGAATTCAAATTTTGGAGCCCAAATTTGAATCCTCTTGAGGCCTATAAATACCCCTCAAATCTCAACTGAGATTACAACTTTTTGAGAAGCAATTGATTGAGAGAAAGGTCTTAGAAAAGTCTTAGATAGTCTTGTTTTCAATTTGCTAGTATTCACCTCCTTCTTTCTTGCTGAAAATCTGTAAGAGAGTGAATCGCTTGTAAAAAGTTGTAAGAGGGGTATTTACCCTTCCCCTTCAAAAGATTCGCTAGTGGAAGATAGGAGCCTCATCGAAGAGGGGCCTCGCAAGTGGATGTAGGTTATTTGACCGAACCACTTTAAAATCGGTGTAATCTCTGGTTTGCATTTCATTACTACTATTTTCATTACTACAAAACTTCTTACTTGCTTTCTTTCCTCATTACCTTTGCTGCACAACTTTGCGAATACGCCTTCAAGTTAAGCACTTCCGAGTTCGATTTTTTTTATCATACGAAAGATTTGTCAAAACCGAAGTTTTAATCCGCTGCACTAATTCACCCCCCCTCTTAGTGCCACTCCGATCCTAACAAAGATGTCATCGATGATTTGAAGACATGGCATGTTTAGCCAAGTCCCTTGTGTTGAATCTCGGATTTTGATGATGAAGTCAATTGTCATTTGTTTGTCTAATTTGTGTGTTGAGATAAGTGTGCAGGATTAACTACGATGAAAGTAAGACATGCAGCAGGAGTTGCGCCGGAGTCATGACAATGATCACGTTGGGAGTTCGAGAGCTCGACGGAAGTTCGGACAGTCGTTGGAGGTTCTACGGGAACAAATCTGAGAAGTCCAGAAGCTTGCCAAAGGAGCTCGTCGGAACTTGCCAAGTGGATCGTCGCAAGTCCAGGAGTTTGCTGGAAGTCCGCAGGAGGATCACCGAGGGTTCATCGGATGATTGACGGAAGTTCGCCGGAAACTCGCCGGAAGAAGCGATTGACGCACCGGAGCAAGCTGCAGAATATGTCTTAGGAAATAATCGTAGTTAGCACATTGATTAAGTTAGAAATGGGAGGTGATCCCATTAGCTTAATCTTGGGGCAATTGGGCCCCTGAAAGAATCAAATTGGGCCGAATGGATTAACCCATTCGGACCCTGATTGCTGTGGGAGGTGCAACCGCCCAAGCCAGGAGGTAGCACCGCCCAGGCTATGTCTCCCAGCGAGACTGGGCGGTGCAACCGCCCCAGCCAAGAGGTGGCACCGCCCTGGGCTCAGTCTCTGAGCGAGATTGGGCGGTGCAACCTCTTCTGTCAAGAGGTAGCACCGCTAGAGCTCAAGTTTCGAGCTCTGCAAGGCGGTGCAACCTCCCCAGTCAGGCGGTGCAATCGCCTAAGCTCGGTCTTCGAGATCTGGCAGAGAGGTGCAACCGCCCCTGACAGAGGTGGCACCGCCCAAAGGCTCAGTCTTCGAGCTCTGTCAGGCGGTGCAACCGCCCCAGTCAGGAGGTGCAACCGCCTAATCCCGGAATTCCGGGAATTGACAGATTTGAGCTCCAAATTTGAACTGGGTTGGGGCCTACAAATACCCCACCCATTCAGCACTGAAAGCATAGAACACACACTCGAAATCTTGCTGTCTTTCTGTGGTTCTTAGAGCTCAAAACTGCTAGTTCTCCTCTTTCTGTTCTTCAAAGTTTGAGTTGTAAATAGAGGAGAGAAAACTTCTGTAAGGGTTGTCTCCTAAGCCCGTCAAAAGGAGTGAATATGTAAGAAGGTGGTTGGCCTTCGCCTATTGAAGGAAGGCCTCTAGTTGACGTCGGTGACCTCATCGGTGGAGGAAGCCAAAAGTGGAATAGGTCAAGATTGACCGAACCACTCTAAATCTCGGTTTGCATTTCCTTTAAGCATTTTACCTTCACTGCAAACTTCTCAATAGTTACTGCCCTCTACGATTTTATAAACAAGTTTCAACGTTTAGACGTAAATATGCGTTTAGACGTAAATATGCATTTAGACGTAAATCTCCGTTTAGACGTAAATATGCTTTTTCGTATGATCATCATATTGCATATTGCATTTACGTTTGGAGCTTTGCCAATAATGCACACTGCCATTATACTCTTGCTTAAACTGCGTCTTATCTAATCAAGTGATTTACGAATCAGCATTTAGACGTAAATCAGTTTCTTCGTACGAACTTCGGATTTCAGTTTGCGCCGATATTCTGGTTTTCATCATAGCTGCAAACTGCCTGCTTAGTTTGACATTAACATTGATTAGTATCAACTTTCATACAGAAGTTGTTTTTATCGGTCGAACGCAACTTTCGATTTTAATCGCAGAAAGTTTTTCGCTACACTAATTCACCCCCCCCTCTTGGTGCTCTCGATCCTAACAATTGGTATCAGAGCCCGGTTAACTCTCAAACGGATTAAAACCAAAGAGAGATGGCTTACGCCGGAAACCAAGAGGGCCATTCTATTGCATGTCCACCCATGTTTAATGGGACGAACTACACCTATTGGAAGACCCGAATGAGGATCTTTCTTATCTCTATGGATGTTGAACTTTGGAATCTTGTCGAAAATGGTTTTTCGAAGTCTTCTCTTCCAATGATCGATTGGAATGATTTGGAGAAGAAGGCTTTCGCTCTCAATGCAAAGGCTATGAATGCCTTATTTTGCGCACTTGATAAAAACGAGTTTAATCGTGTTTCTATTTGTGAAACTGCACTCGATATTTGGCACACACTCGAAGTGACTCATGAAGGCACAAGTAGAGTGAAAGAGTCAAAAATCAATCTTTTCTTACACTCTTTCGAACTTTTCCGAATGTAACCGAGTGAGACTATTGGCGACATGTTTACCCGTTTCACGGATGTCGTCAACGGTCTAAAAGGACTCGGAAAAAGTTTTTCGGATTTTGAGCTCGTAAATAAGATTCTAAGATCCCTTCCTAAGAGTTGGGATCATAAAGTCACTGCTATTCAAGAGGCAAAAGATCTAAACAACTTCCCTCTTGAAGAACTAATTGGGTCATTAATGACCTATGAGATGACTTGCAAAGCTCATGAAGAGCAATAAGACATCCTTCCAAAGAACAAGAAGGATATGACACTTAGAACTTTGGAAGACCACTTAAAAGAAAACTCAAGTGATGAGGACTGTGATGATGACTTGGCACTTCTAACAAGAAAATCTAAAAAATTCATTAAAAGAAACAAGTTTAAGAATGACACTAAAAATAAACTTGAACCCAAGAAGGACTAAGTTATTTGCTATGAGTGCAAAAAGCCGGGACACTACAAGAGTGATTGTCCCCAAGCCAAAAAGAGAACAACAAAGAAGAAGGCGCTCAAAGCAACATGGGATGATTCGAGCGCATCCGAAGAAGAGGAGTCCAACACCGAGCAAGTTGCTCATTATGCCTTAATGGCCATCGGAGAAGCGGTAACGAATTTATTAGATGCTAATTTATCTTTCGATGAATTATTAAATGCCTTCCATGACTTATTTGATGAATGCAAGATTATCAATAGAAAATACAAATTGCTAAAAAAGGAGCATGATAGTCTTACTTGTGATTTTGATAAGTTAAAAACTGAATATCATGATAGTTTAAATTCATGTATCAAATGCCATGATCTAGAAACTCTCCAAAAAGAAAACCTGCTACTTAAGGACACCTTGAAGAAATTCGAGGTTGGTAGCAAGTCATTGAACATGATCCTTGCAAACAAGGGTCACGTTCCAAAAAGGAGTGGAATTGGATTTGTGAGAAGTCCTCACCTAAATCCAACCACCTTCAGAAAAGGCCTCATCTTACATGTTCAACACCAAACCAAATGCAACTTTTGTTGCAAATTTGGACACAAGACGCATTATTGTCCATTCAAGAAAATAAGTCCAAACAAACTGACTTGGGTTCCTAAAGGAACCATGATAAACTCTATGCAACATGATAAACAATGTAGATCTATCTTTGAGGCACCCAAAAGCAAATGGGTATCTAAAAATCATCCTTTCTTGTAGAAACCCACACCATCGCAAGCTAGGAGCAAGAGATGGTACCTTGATAGTGGATGCTCAAGGCATATAACCGGAGATCTATCTCAATTCTCTAAGCTCACTAGCATAAACGAAGGCTATGTCACCTTCGGAGACAACAACAAGGGTAAAATCATAAATGCAACCTAGATACAATCCTGTTTAACTTTTCAGAATTAGAAACGTATGATTCCCAAATTCACATATCCCTGGATTTTCGAACCCATCAATTTCATCCGTTCATAACCTTCGAATTTAACTCTGTATCATGAAATGACTAACTCTGTCATGAACTTGCAAGACTTATCAACTTGAAGAAACTATCACAAACATGTGTACGACATTAAGAATATGCACGTTAAAAATCTACCTTGATCGTGCAAAAGTCCTTGTCTTAAAATGAAAATTGTTACGTAATTACGTAAGTAAAGTTGATTGCTGTGAATGAAAATTCTCCTCAAGACAGAAAAATTCTCAGATCAGAACAAGTGCTCACCAGGCGGTGGCACCGCCCCAGCTGGAGGTAGCACCTCCAGCTGTCACGTGTTGCAAGCGGTTGCACCGCTCCAGCCAGAGGTGCAACCGCCCGCAACTCTGCCCCTTTATAACTCAAGCTAGGGCCGGCAGTGAAACCGACCCCAACTCATTTCCTTCCCTCCTCTACTCTCCCAAGCCTCCTCTATCCCCATTTCCCCCATCTTAGCATCCCAAATACCCTTCATTTCGAAGCAAAGCATCAACATTCCTTCCCTCTCTTGAAGATCCCTCTCTTGAAGATCTCATTAAGGTACTCTCTAAGAAGCCCTTAAACTCTGTTTCTTGATTCATTTACTTTTGCTCATCACTATTATTCTAAACAGCAGTAGTTATGGGATCTAGAAGATCCTCAAGGGACAAAGGAAAGAGGAGATTAGTAGAAGACTTTGATTCCACCCTTTTCAATTCAAAATACCATGCTGAAAAATTTTCCTCTTTTGAACTTAGGAGTGTCAACAAGGGAAATACGTAGAGTTAAGTGAGCTAAGAGACTTAGAGACAATCCAGTGGTTTGCAAACTTAGATCTACTCCCTATCTTACAAATTAATGAACCCATCTATCCAAGACTAGTAAGATTGTTTTACAACAACATACTAGTAGATGAAGAAGAAAGGATGTCCACCTATCTCTTAGGACAACACATTTCAATTACAGATAGATTCATTTGCGACATGATAGGCATTCCCATGAAAAGAAGAGGACTTTACTTTAGAGGATCATGGGATGATGAAAATGTTGGAACAACATACGTTGAAGCCCTACAAATAATTTTTGCCAATCCGAACTTAGCATTTGTTCCTAAAAGTTGTGAACATTTATTGCCTCTAAACACTAAGGTACTTCATCACATCCTAACTAGCATCATTCTTTCTAAACAATATCATCATGATGAAGTAAGCCAATTAGAATTAGGAACTATGTATATGATCATGAAAGGACATGACATCTGTCTTGGTTATCTTATCCATCAAAACATGTTAGAACTATCTAAGAAAGACATGATGCTCCCATATGGTGGTATAATAACTAAAATAATGAAAGCCTACGATATTCTAATACCAACGGAAGAAGAAGTAATAAAAGTAGATAGATTCAGCATAATTAATAAAAATCTACTTCACCGACTAAGATGTTTTTATAGAAACGATAACTAGGTTAGAATGCAAAGAAGAACTGATCCCCCTCAACCTGAACCAGAACCGGAAACACTAGTCTTTAGGGGTACCCAATCTCCTCCGATCTGTCCCTTTGAGGAAACACATCCATTTGAGCAAACTCACACATCATCTGTCGAAGATATTGGGATTCGGATGGACCGATTCGAACAAAGACAAGAACGGTTTGAACATCGACAAGATCAAATCCTAATTGAGCTGCAGCAAATTCATCGACAATTTGACTCTTTATTTAGGCACTTTAACTTTCCACCTCATGAATGAGCTTGTATGAACACAATCATCCGTTGTTGTTATAAACTCCTCATGATGGACTTTGTCTTTAATATGACATGTTGTAAACTCCGTATGTTACTCTTTATTTACCTTGATCTGTGAGCATATGCAAAGTTACAAACATCTCTTGTTGTTTATCTCGGATTTTACATTGAAACTAAATGTTTTGAAAACCTTGTGCCTTGATAAATATAAAGTGACATACCAATGTAGTTGATAAGTCAGTAATATGACATTGATACGAAACATCAACTAGCTGATATTTTTACAAAACCTCTAAGTGAAGAACAATTTGATTTTATAAGAAGAGAATTAGGAATGTTGATGTATCCGAATACTTAAACTAGCTAAAATTATTTTTCGGACTTTATTGAATGATCAAATCACTTGATTAGTATTACATGCTTTGGTATCACTTGATCAAATAACATGTTAGAAATTATATTTTGGAAAAGTTCATTTCATTTTCGGATTTGCTTAACTATTTGAATGTTAAAAATCGGATTTTCCTGTACACTCTTATGTAAATTTTTTTTGGAAAAATGAGTTTCCTCCTTCATGCACAAAGAATTATAACATACAAGGAGAAGAGGTATTCAAAGCATTATACGTGTCATGCCTTCCTTTATGTGCTTTATAACCTGCTTATCCTTTATGTGCTTTATAACCTGCTTATATTGTTCTCCTGGAATCACATCTACCATGCTTTTTGTTGATGACAAAGGGGGAGAAATATATGAATTGATATGTTTGCTATCACTGATGTTGATATGGTTGCTATCACTAATGCTGATATGTTTGCTATCACTGATGTTGATATGATTGCTATCATTGCTATGATTAGGCCATACTTGCATCACCAAGAAATATATGATTGCTATCATTGCTATATGCACTGTATCAAGATATCAAACAAAAATTTGCATTTTACGAGCTGATATCTTACCATGTGATGCAATGCTACACTTGCTAAAATATTCGAAATGTGTACATCATGTAATGATATCAAAATCTTGCTTCACAACTTTACATGTCGATATCTTACAATATGATGAATTGCTACAATAACCATTATTCAAACTTGTTATATTTGAAAATGAATGTCAAGCCTTGACATCATCTTCAAAGAGATACATCATGATAGGAATCATAATGGGAATATGTCTCTTGAATTTATAAAGTTTTTAAATTCAAGAAGTATGGCATATAGACAGGGGGAGTTAAGGTTAACTCCATTATCAATTGATTGTCATCATCAAAAAGGGGGAGATTGTTGAATCTCGGATTTTGATGATGAAGTCAATTGTCATTTGTTTGTCTAATCTGTGTGTTGAGATAAGTGTGCAGGATTAACTACGATTAAAGTAAGACATACAGCAGGAGTTGCATCGGAGTCATGACAATGATCACGTTGGGAGTTCGAGAGCTCAACGGAAGTTCGGACAGTCGTCGGAGGTTCTGCGGGAACAAATTCGAGAAGTCCAGAAGCTTGCCAAAGGAGCTCGTCTGAACTTGCCAAGTGGATCGTTGCAAGTCCAGGAGTTTGCCGGAAGTCCGCAGGAGGATCACCGAGGGTTCGTCGGATGATCGATGGAAGTTCATCGGAAACTCGCCGGAATAAGCGATTGACGCACCAGAGCAAGCTGCAGAATATGTCTTAGGAAATAATCGTAGTTAGCACATTGATTAAGTTAGAAATGGGAGGTGATCCCATTAGCTTAATCTTGGGGCAATTGGGCCCCTGAAAGAATCAAATTGGGCCGAATGGATTAACCCATTCGGACCCTGATTGCTGTGGGAGGTGCAACCGCCCAAGCCAGGAGGTAGCACCACCCAGGTTATGTCTCCCAGCGAGACTAGGCGGTGCAACCGCCCCAGCCAAGAGGTGGCACCGCCCCGGGCTCAGTCTCCGAGCGAGACTGGGCGGTGCAACCTCTTCTATCAAGAGGTAGCACCGCCAGAGCTCAAGTTTCGAGCTCTGCCAGGCGGTGCAACCTCCCCAGTCAGGCGGTGCAACCACCTGAGCTCGGTCTTCGAGCTCTGGCAGAGAGGTGCAACCGCCACTGATAGAGGTGGCACCGCCCAAAGGCTTGTTGAATCACGGATTTTGATGATGAAATCAATTGATGGGTTAATTGATCTAATCCATATTATTGAGTTAAGTGTGCAGGATTAACTATGATAACCAGAAAACACAAAGCAAGAATACCAGAGTCAAGATCGATGGACGTTTAAGAGTCCGAAGAATCGTCGGAGATGCTGCCGGAACCAACCGAGAAGAAATCGGGAACCTATCGAAATTTTCGAAAGTTCGCCGAAGAGATCGTCAGAGGTTCACGGAGATCACCAAGAAGGCTCGGCTACTCGTTAAAGTCATCACAAGATCGGGAGCTTGATGGGAGTCCGTCGGAAGAAGCTCGTCGGAAAGCTCGCCGAAATAAGACTCGACGTTCGCGGTTGAAAGCTTGCTTAGGATGTGTTTTTGTTATGTAGTTCACTTGTAATTAGGATTAGGATTAAGAGATAATCCTATATCCTGGTTAGGGGCCAACTGGGCCCAAAGTCAGATATGGTTTGGGCTTAAATTAAGCCAAACCAGTGAAATTGGAGTGCCAGGCGGTGGCACCGCCCAGCACCCGAGAGCTGGGCGATGACACCTCCTTGGCTGGGCGGTTGCACCGTCCAGCACCCGAGCGCTGGGCGGTGGCACCGCCTGGCTGGGCGGTGGCACCTCCAGCACCGGGAACCCTAAGAGAATTCAAATTTTGGAGCCCAAATTTGAATCCTCTTGAGGCCTATAAATACCCCTCAAATCTCAGCTGAGACAACAACTTTTGAGAAGCATTTTGATTGAGAGAAAAGTCTTAGAAAGTCTTAGCAAGTCTTGTTTTCAATTTGCTAGAGAGTTCTCCTCCTTCTTTCTTATTGAAAATTTGTAAGAGGTTGAACTGCTTGTAAAAGGTTGTAAGAGGGGTGTTTACCCTTCCATTTCAAGATATTTGCTAGTGGAAGGTGGGAGCCTCATCGAAGAGGGGCATCGCAAGTGGAGTCGGTCATTTGACCGAACCACTCTAAAAATCGGCGTAATCTCTGGTTTGCATTTTATTATTGTCATTTACATTACTGCAAATCTTCTTACTGCTTTAGTTCCTTATTACCCTTGCTGCGCAACTTTAAGAATACGCTTTCAAGTTAAACTTTTCAAGTTCCGTTCTTATCGTACGAAAGATTTTGTTAAAATCGAAGTTTTAATCCGCTACACTAATTCACCCCCCCCTCTTAGTGCCGCTCCGATCCTAACAAGGCTTAGTCTTCGAGCTCTGCCAGGCGGTGCAACCGCCCTAGTCAGGAGGTGCAACCGCCTGATCCCGAAATTCCGGGAATTGACAGATTTGAGCTCCAAATTTGAACTGGGTTGGGGCCTATAAATACCCCACCCATTCAGCACTGAAAGCACAGAACACACACTCGAAATCTTGCTATCTTTCTGTGGTTCTTAGAGCTCAAAACTGCTAGTTCTCCTCTTTCTGTTCTTCAAAGTTTGAGTTGTAAAGAGAGGAGAGAAAACTTCTGTAAGGGTTGTCTCCTAAGCACGTCAAAAGGAGTGAATCTGTAAGAAGGTGGTTGGCCTTCGCCTATTAAAGGAAGGCCTCTAGTTGACGTCGGTGACCTCATCGGTGGAGGAAGCCAAAAGTGGAGTAGGTCAAGATTGACCGAACCACTCTAAATCTCGGTTTGCATTTCCTTTAAGCATTTTACCTTCACTGCAAACTTCTCAATAGTTACTGCCCTCTGCGATTTTACAAACAAGTTTCAACGTTTAGACATAAATCTGCGTTTAGACGTAAATCTACATTTAGACGTAAATCTACGTTTAGACGTAAATATGCTTTTTCGTATGATCATCATATTGCAGATTGCATTTACGTTTGGAGCTTTACCAATACTGCACACTGCCTTTATACTCCTGCTTAAACTGCGTCTTATCTAATCAAGTGATTTACGAATCAGCATTTAGACGTAAATCAGTTTCTTCGTATGAACTTCGGATTTCAGTTTGCGCCGATATTCTGATTTTCATTATAGCTGCAAACTACCTGCTTAGTTTGACATTAACATTGATTAGTATCAACTTTCATACAGAAGTTATTTTTATCGGTCGAACGCAGCTTTCGATTTTAATCGCAGAAAGTTTTCCGCTGTACTAATTCACCCCCCCCCCCCCCCCTCTTAGTGCTCTCGATCCTAACACCTTGAGGGTATATCATCAAATAAAACTTATCTTGTAACGATGGTGATGAGTTAACCAAACACCATGGTTGATCGAGTCCCTCGAGGCCATGGTGGTTCGGGAGTTGAACAGGATGAAAATCACAAAGAGTTATGATTGGCAAGAGTTGCCTACCTTTACGAGCTTAGCGTGATTGGTCGAATCTCTTGAGGTTACATTAAGATGCCGATTGGATCCCGATCCCTACTAAAGATCTGCCGAGGGTCTTTGATTCACATACCAAAGGGAGTTATGTGTTCCGCGACAAAATAGTGGGAATATATTAAGAAAGAAATCCTTATCTTAATTATTTATTTTTGTAAAATTTTTATGTTATTTATTTCTACCACATCTTTATTTTCGAAAATAAGTCACTTTCCAATTCATTATGTGACATACTTAATGTCAACCACTTCACTAGTCCAAATTATATATATTAGCTCCATAACCTGAGAATCATTCTCATGGTAGAGAAGATCATGTATGTCCTTGATAAAATGATGCCTACACCCAAGAAAGGGGCAAGCGCATGAGATCGCTCGCTATGTAAAGTATATAGATGGTTGCACTCTTGTTCAGTGTTACATGTTGGGCTCCATGACTCTTGAGTTACAGAGATAGCATGAAAAAATGAATGTCAAATGCATTCTCCTATATGTCCACAAATTGTTTGAGAAATAGGGAATGATTGAATGATATAGGATATCTAATAGTCTCTTCCGTGTAAGGATAACTAAGGGAACACCGGTTCAAAACTATGTCCTTAAGATAATTGAGTGGATAGAGAAACACATTGGTCTCAGAATGGTCCTAGAGGAGAGCTTGCATGTGGATCTTATGCTTCAGTCCTTATTTCTTTTCTCAACTTGAGTGACTCTCCCTAAATTCCACAATATGTTGAGGGAGGCTGAGAGCACTATGAAGAAAGAGAAGCCAGTTCTCTATACTAGTGAAATTAGAAAGAAAAGGAAGGTAGAAAAGTCCTTTAAGAAGGGCAAGGGCAAGGGCAAGGGCAAGGGCAGATAGAGAAAAGCAAAGGCTGCTAAGAAAGACTTGACAAAGGATAAAGGCCAATGCTTCCACTACGACAAAATTGGGCACTAAAAGAGGAACTATAGCGAGTAGCTTATATAGAGGGTGAAACAAAAGCTTGGAGAAGCTTCAGGTATATTTATAATCAGTCTCCATTTGTTAGAATCTTATAATAACATATGGGTATTGGATACCGGTAGTGCTTATCACATCTATAATTCATTGTAGGTTCTAGCAAAACCTAAGCGATTGGTGAGAGATAAGATAGACCTCAAGATGGGCAATAGAGCAAAAGTTATTATAGTGACTATTGGCGAGGTCACCCTTCATCTGCTTGGTGGAGCTGCTATTGTATTGAATGCATGCTATTTTGTTCCTTTTATTATCAAAAATATTTTTTGTAATTTATGTTTGGCATTGAATGATTATAAATTAGTTTTTGAGAATAATAGTTATTCAATATTATTAGATGATAAGATCATCACGAAAGGAACATTGTATAATAGTTTGTTTATGCTAAATATTGCTACACATATCATGAATGTAAGTGAGTCCAAGAGAAAATGAGATGAGGTGAATAATACATACCTATGACATCGTAGGCTAGGTCATATCTATGAGGGAAGGATTCAAAAGTTGCTAACGAATGGATACCTAGATCTATTCGACTATAAGTCGTATATAATTTGTAAGCCTTTTCTTTATAGAAAATTGAACAACTCTCTATTTAATGGAAAGAGAGTCACTAAGAATTGAGCGAGATTTGAGAACCTAAATTGTTAGAACTCATACATAGTGATGTGCATGGTTCTATGTCAACTCATGCCATAGGTGATTACTCATACTTCATTATTTTTATTGATGATTTCTCAAGATATAGACATGTGTATTTGATGAAGTACAAATCCGAGGCCTTCGAGAAATTCAGGGAGTATAAGAATGAAGTGGAGAACCAGACTGGATAGAGTATCAAGACTCTTCGATCATATTAAGGAGGTAAGTACTTGAGTAAGGACCATGGGATTCTATCCCAATGAACATCTTCTTATACGCCTTAACTCAATGGTGTATTTGAGATAAGGAATCACACACTGTTAGATATAGTGCGGTCTATGATGAGTTTCATCGACCTATCTATCTCATTCTAAGGATACGCCCTAGAGACCGCAGCTTACCTTCTGAATAAAATATCAATTAAGTCGGTAGTGTCTACTTCATATGAGATATGAAAATGGAAGAAGCCAGATCTTAAAGTTGTTAAGATTTGGGGCTGCCCTGCTCACATCAAGAGACACAACCCCGACAAGTTGGAATCTAGGATGGAGCGGTGTAAGTTCATGGGATACCCCAAGGAAACTTATAGGTAATATTTCTATCACCTCGAGGATCAAAAGGTCTTTGTAGCCAAGAGAGCAATGTTCCTTGAGAGGGAATACATTCTTGACGGAGATAATGAGAGCACAATAGAGTTGAGCGAAATTTGAGAACCTAGCTCAAGCACCACTCTACAACCTAAGTCTGTTCAGGTACCTAACCCATAAGTTCTAACTTTACATAGATATGATAGAGTATCACATCATCCTAAGAGATATATGAGACATATTAGAGGAGAGGATGTTGAGGATATTGATTCTTAGACCTTCAAAGAGGCTCTTATAAGTAAAGACTCTGGGAAGTGGTAATAAGCCACAAATTCTAAGATGGATTTAATGTACTCCAACAAGGTTTAGAGTACATCAAGTAGGTTCCAATACCCTTGGGTACATCAAGTAGGTTCTAAACCTTGTTGACTATGTCGGTAGAGACCATTCTTAACAATGTCAAGAAAGGTGGAGACCTAAAAGCAAGGCTAGTGGCTAAGGGATATCGTTAAAGACATGGTATTGACTATGACGAAACCTTCTCACCCGTAGCCATGCTAAAATCTATCCTAATTCTGTTGGCTATTGTAGCACGCTATGATTATAAGTTCTAGCAAATTGATGTGAAAACTGTGTTCCTCAATGATAACCTATAATAGGAGGTGTATATGATACAACTTGAGGGATTTTTATCTAAAGATAGTCTAAATAAGGTGTATAGCTTGCTTATATCCATTTATGGATTGATACAAGCTTTCTAAAGTTGGATCATAAGATTTGATGAGGCGATCAAATCTTATGACATTGTTAAGAATGAAGTTGAGCCTTGTGTGTATAGGAAGATAAGCGGGAGCACTATCACCTTCTTGGTGTTACATGTGGATGATATCCTAATCATTGGAAATGATATAGGAATGCTCCCCATAGTAATGGTTGGGTTATTGAGACACTTCGCTATGAAGGACTTAGGAGAAGAATCTTACATCTTGGGGATTCAGATCTATAGAGATAGATCCAAGAGGATACTTGGCTTGTCCCGATCTAGGAACTTAGAAATCATTGTGTTAGGACTCTAGCTAGGAGAGTCCTAATTGAGAGGGACATTCATGTAAAACCTATCTAATCCGACCCCTATTAAAGAGGTGAAGAGGCCAGCAAGGGTTTTGAGGTTATCTCTTAGAAAAAAATTAGGAGTTGTAAAGGAATATGAGTCTTTAGTAGGAGTCCTATTAGGAGTTGGTTAGAAGTAGGAGTCATATTAGGAGTTAGGATTTAGAAACCCTATAAATAGTCATATATTCATCTTCTTTTGAAAAGCAATAGATGAACCTTTTCTGCAGCCTTTGAGCAGCAACTTAAAGGAAGGAACCCCTATAGAGTTCCAAGGACGCTGATCCCCTAAAGAGATCAACACCAAGCTTAGAATCTGCAAGGGTTCTAACACCTGGTATCAAAGCAGTATTCTTGGCATCTCGCTACCCTTCCATCAGCCCTCCACAGCTGCCCAAAGCAATTCCCACAATTGCTTAAAAGATCATCGCCAAATTCCACCATCATCTCCACCATCACGGATCATCCTTTGATCTCCCCATGAATTGTAACAGGTTCTGGTTTTCTACCTTACTGCTACTGCAATTTAGTTATCCTTATTCAAAAATCTAAAAAAAATTATTCCTATATTGCTGCATAAACTTTTCGTCACAAAGTTTTCATCTCTACAACGAAAGATACATTGCAAAATTCCAGTCACATAGCACAGTCTGTTTGATCTTGCTATTGTATTTTTTCTATCCAAATTTCTATGAAATTTTTATGACACTTTGACACTTCCTAATAGCAGATTTTTCTTTGGTTTTGTTAAAAAATTCTTAATATAAACCATTTATCTTTTACGTCTAATATGCTATTCTTGAAAATCTGTACTGTAAAATTTCAACCGTATAGTATTGTTTGTTTAATCTTGATACTATGTTTTTTCTGTCCAAATTGTTGAATCTCGTATTTTGATGATGCAACTACTTGATATATGTTTATGATTTAATCTGCGTTTTGAGTGACGCAGGATGCTTTGATCAGGATGAGACAATTAAAGCAGGAAAATCATGTTGTGCCGGAGGAACATGTCAGAAGATTGGACGTCGGGCCGGTGGATCGGTCGACGTATCGACAGAAGGCTTCGGGCCGTGGACTCGGGCATCGGGCCAAGAAGAGCGGGTATTGTGCCAAGGATATCGGAGTTGCGGAGTCAACTGGCCGATTGGGCAATAGGCCGCAGGAGAGGACGATGCGCCGAAGAATCAGACGAAGCGTCGAGGGACCAATGACATGCCGGACAACTTGGTTAATTGCTAAGGATTAATTGTCTCGATCGAAGTTTTGTTTTAATTGTGCAGGATTAACTATTATAACGATGAAGACATAAAGCGAAACAAAGTGTCGGAGTCAAGCGCGAAGGATTTGTTGCGAGTTCGAGAGTTCGACGGAAGTTCGAAGATTCGTTGGGAGTTCGCGGAGCTCGCCGAGAAAGATCGGAGCTTGCCGAAGAAGCTCGTTGGAACTCGCTAAGAACAAATCGTGAAGTCTAGGAGCTTGCCGGGAGTCCGCAGAATGGTTTCCGAGAGTTCATCGGAAGACCGCCGGAAGTTTGCCGGAAGCTCGCCAAAAGAAGTCTTGACTTGCGGACTTTGTAAAAGCTTAGAAAATGTCTTTAAATTCATAGTTAGCACGTTAATTAGGGTTAGGATTAGGTGTTAATCCTATAACCCAAGTAGGGGCCAATTAGGCCCAAGTTCGGACTGGTTTGGACCAAGTTTGGAGCCAAACCAAGTGAGCTGGAATAGTGAAAGAGGTGCCACCGCCAGGGTTGGAGGTAGCACCGCCCAGGCTATGTCTTCCAGCGAGGTTGGGAGGTGCAACCGCCCCAGCCAGGAGGTGCAACCGCCAGGGCTGCGAGGCTGGGAGGTGCAACCGCCCCAGCCGAGAGGTGCAACCGCCCAGAGCTCAGTCTTCGAGCTAGACTGGGCGGTGAAACCTCCTCTGCCAAGAGGTAGCACCGCCAGAGCTCAAGTTTCGAGCTCTGCCAGGCGATGCAACCACCGAGCTCAGTCTTCGAGCTCTGGCAGAGAGGTGCATCAGCCTGAGCTCAGTCTCGAGCTCTGCCAGGTGATGCAATCACCGAGCTCAGTCTTCGAGCTCTGGCAGAAAGGTGCATCAGCCTGAGCTCAGTTTCGAGCTCTGCCAGGTGATGCAACCACCGAGCTCAGTTTCGAGCTCTGCCAGGTGATGCAATCACCAAGCTCAGTCTTCGAGCTCTGCCAGGTGATGCAACCATCGAGCTCAGTCTTCGAGCTCTGGCAGAGAGAAGCAATCGCCCGAGCTCAGTCTTCGAGCTCTGCCAGGCGGTGCCACCTCTCCAGTCAAGAGGTGCAACCGCCTGATCCCAGAATTCTGGGATTTGATCGATTTGATCGTTTTGAGCTCCAAATTTGAACTGGGTTGGGGCCTATAAATACCCCACCCATTCAGCACTGAAGAGATACAGATCCACACCGAATTCTTGATCTTTTCAGTGATTCTAAGAGCTCAAATTTGTGTAAAGTCCTAAAGTTCTCCTCCTTCTGTTCTTCAAGTCTTGAGTTGTAAAGAGAGGAGAGAAAGGATCTGTAAAGGTTGTCTCCTGAGCCTGTCAAAAGGAGAGAAACTGTAAAAGGGCAGTTAGCCTTCGCCCATTGAAGGAAGGCAGCTAGTTGACGTCGGTGACCTCGTCGGAGGAGGAAGCCAAAAGTGGAGTAGGTCAAGACTGACCGAACCACTCTAAATCTCTGGTTTGCTTTTACCTTGAGCACTTTATCATTACTGCAAACCTCCTACATTGCTACTGCCCTCAGCGCCTTTACGAACGAGTTTTTAAGCTCTGATCTTTCAGAATCTGCATTCAAACGTAAATCGTGTTTTCGTACGATCTTCACACTGCAGTTTACGCTTACATTCGGATTCCATTTATAACTGCAAATTGCTTTCTACGTAAAACGCTTTTCAAGGTTCAAAACTGCTTTTAGACGCAAAACTACATTTAGACGTAAAATTACGTTTAGACGTAAAACTGCGTTTAGACGCAAAACTGCGTTTAGACGTAAAACTGCGTTTAGACGTAAAACTGCGTTTAGACGCAAAACTGCGTTTAGACGTAAAACTGCGTTTTGACGTAAAACTGCGTTTGGACGTAAAACTGAGTTTAGACGCAAACTGCGCTTAGACGCAAACTGTGCTTAGACGCAAACTGCGCTTAGACGCAAACTGTGTTTAGACGCAAACTGCGCTTAGACGCAAAACTGCGCTTAGACGCAAACTGCACTGTGATTCTGCTTTTATATCGAAATCATTTTTTATCGGACGAACGCAGCTTTAGCTTTTAAATTGCTGTAAGATTTCCGCTGCACTAATTCACCCCCCCCCTCTTAGTGCTCTCGATCCTAACAATTGGTATCAGAGCGGGGTATTTCTCATTTCGGATTTACACCCGAGAGAAATGGCTCTTCAAGAGGGCTATTCGGTCTTTCGTCCACCGTTCTTTAACGGATTGGACTACACTTACTGGAAAACTCGAATGAGAGTTTTCTTGATTTCTCTAAATCTGGATTTATGGAATATCATTGAAAACGGTTTTCAACTTCCCTCTAAACCAACAAACGAATGGTCGGATTTGGAGAAGAAGTATTTTTCTTTAAACGCAAAGGCTATGAATGCCTTATTTTGCGCTTTGGACAAAAATGAGTTCAATCGGATTTCTACGTGCGAAACGGCTTTTGACATTTGGCGAACACTTGAAATCACACACGAGGGAACTAGTAGAGTCAAAGACTCGAAAGTTCACTTTTTATTGCATGATTTTGAGCTTTTTCGAATGCAACCAAGCGAGACTATAGGCGACATGTACACCCGTTTCACGGATGTCGTCAATAGTTTAAGAGCTCTTGGAAAATGTTTTTCGGATTTTGAACTCGTAAACAAGATTTTGCGTTCTCTTTCTAAGAAGTGGAATTCAAAAGTAACTGCAATACAAGAAGCTAAAAACCTAAACAACTTACCACTTGAAGAACTAATTGGTTCGTTGATAACATACGAAATGGTGCACAATGAACATGATGAACATGTTGAACACAATCACCTTCCAAAGAACAGGAAGGATTTGGAACTTCGGACAAATGAATGCCACTTGAGCGATGACTCAAGTGATGAGGACAATGATGAACAAAACAACCTTCCAAAGAACAGGAAGGATTTGGGACATAGAACATTTGAAGACCACTCGAGCATAAGCTCAAGTGATGGTGAACTTAAACTACAAATGAAACGAAAATTAAAAAGCAAAAAGAATGGAACTACTTGCTTTAAACGCAAGAAGAAGAACAAAAGTTGGGATGAATCGAGCTCCTCCGAAGACGAAGAAAAAATCAACAAAAGCGAGGTGGCAAACTACGCCTTAACAGCCTACGACGTTGAGGTAATTAGAATGCCTTTGATTTATTTTGAAATTACTTGACGCTTTCATGATGTATTTTCTTTTTAGTTTAGAATTAATTTTCTTGAAAATTACATGATCATGCTAGTAATTTCGAAAATGATAATATTGCATATGCTATAATAAATAAATAAAATGATCTTGATTGAAAATATGAAATCATGGTTAAGAAGTAAAAATGTGTATTACGTTGATTTCCATTGATATTTCTCGACTTTAATTAAAGATCATGTTTGATTTGAAGAAATGCATAATGATGAAATTAAATATTTTGATTAACAATTTTATGCATGAGGTTTTAAGCCAATGATAAGCATGTGTTATTCTCATGAGTATATTTGAAAAACTATGGCAAAAATGTGCTCGAATGCATGAACGTGTTAAGATTATTTTTCGGACATTCTTGATTCAATGTTCAAATCACTTAATTGCCATGATGATTTTACACTATAACATGTTGGAAATTATATGTTTTGGATACATAAATTTTTATGATCATGAGCATGTTTTATCTTCATAATTGAACTTGAAAATCTATAGCAAAATCTTATCCGAATGCATGAAAGTACTAATTTCATTTTCGGATTCACTTAACAATTGGTATCCTAACAATCGGGTTTTCTCATACACTTATGAAAAATATTTTTCTAAAATGGATTTGATGAAATGATTCCTGCTTATAAATTCCATCTTAAAATATGAATGATAGTGTCTTTGCTTGCAAAGATTTGTTTCACATACATATCTCCTATGATTCATGTGCAGAAAAAGAATTTATAAATCATAATACAATGAGAATTCTAATGCAAAAATAAAGTGCTTTTGTGATTCTTTGCTAAAGAGAATAATTATTAAAATCATGATCTTGATAATTATAACATGAAGCTCTTTATAAATCAAGATCGTTCATTATGCTCCCTAGATTTATCAAAAAGGAGTTCTTCAAATGAAATGCAACTTGTCTTTTGATTTCATGATATTTTGTGAATCTCGAAATTAATTTTAATGACTTGATTATGAATTGATTTGAATAAGTTTTATTTAAATCATAATATTGATCTTGCAAAATTGAAGTCACAAATAATATCTTGTGGTATTCATGAATTGATACTCACAATATGAAAGCATTGATATTCATGACTTGGATTGGATTGAAACATTGTGTGCTTAAATTAATCATTCTCCTATGTTTCAAAAATTCCTTAAATGTCTTATGTGATGATTGAAAACTAACTTGATTTATGATGAATCATGAATCATGACTTGATCTATGATGTAAATGCCTTGAAATAATTGAAATATTTAACACTTTTATGCTCTTACCCCTACCTTCTTCTTGTTTTCAATGATAAAATGGGGAGAAGTTTTGATCATGCATGGTAGGATATAATTTGACAAAATTGATACCATCATGATATGAAACATTTATGATGTGCAATTATGCATGCAATACTTGCTTTCTAATTATGATGTGATGTATTGCATATGATGTAAATCATGATCTAAAATGCTATGAGTGCCAAGTTACACATTTTGAGAAGAAATTGCTATATTGAAACATTAATGTAATTATGAATGGTGATATGATATCGTGCATGTAATACTTTAACTTATGATAATGATGCATGCAATGATAAAATATTCATGATGAAAAATTGTCCTGACATTCATAACTTGATTATTCATCCTTTGTCATGATTTTGAAATCGTTGTAAAAGGAAAAAAGAAGTACAAAACTGTATTCTCTCTTCCTTTTTTACAATGACAAAGGGGGAGATAGCTAGCTTGTACAAGTCAAGAAGATGCAAAAACTTGACTGCTTGCTTGCATATCTTAAGCAGCAAAGATTGCTAACTTGCTCATTTCAAGAAGAAAAATTGTCTTCTTGAACATCACTATCTTGAATATCTTAGTTGAAGCAAAACTTGCAATTTGCACATTGCAATAGGAAGCAAGAATCATGAGCTTACACAAGAAAGCTATCTTGTATTTGCTTTCGAAATTTTTGCTAGCTTATATATTGTGAAACTTGTATATCGTAAAAATTGCTAGCTTGTTGGTCTAAAGAGAAGCAAAAAGTTGCTATCTCAAAAGAGGCAAAAATGCTAACTTGCGCATCTAGCAAAGTGAGCAAAATTTTCAAGAAGCAAGAGTTGCCTTCTTGAACATCTCTAATTTGCTAGCTTACATGATGTAGAACTTGCTATCTCATATGCTATAAAACTTGCATATCTAAAACTTGATAGCATGAATGTTCTAAGCATGATGAAATACTTGCTAAATCTTCTAGCTCCAAAGATTGCATTATGATAAAACTTGATACTATGTTTTTCATGCAATAAATTGAACCAATATCACAAACACTTGATTGTGGTACTTCTCCTTTTTGTTGATGACAAAGGGGGAGAAGTATGTTGATGACATGACATGTGATGCATAAGTTTATGCATATGTTCATGTTGATGTGTTGCAAGTATTCATGATGAATATTGCAATGACTTGAATTCAGGTTGAATTCAAGGTTCTATCAATATGGCATATTGATAGGGGGAGTTTGTTTAAACTCCGGGAGTTAAGTTTAACTCCGTCATCAAGTGGTTGTCATCATCAAAAAGGGGGAGATTGTTGAATCTCGTATTTTGATGATGCAACTACTTGATATATGTTTATGATTTAATCTGCGTTTTGAGTGACGCAGGATGCTTTGATCAGGATGAGACAATTAAAGCAGGAAAATCATGTTGTGCCGGAGGAACATGTCAGAAGATTGGACGTCGGGCCGGTGGATCGGTCGACGTATCGACAGAAGGCTTCGGGCCGTGGACTCGGGCATCGGGCCAAGAAGAGCGGGTATTGTGCCAAGGATATCGGAGTTGCGGAGTCAACTGGCCGATTGGGCAATAGGCCGCAGGAGAGGACGATGCGCCGAAGAATCAGACGAAGCGTCGAGGGACCAATGACATGCCGGACAACTTGGTTAATTGCTAAGGATTAATTGTCTCGATCGAAGTTTTGTTTTAATTGTGCAGGATTAACTATGATAACGATGAAGACATAAAGCGAAACAAAGTGTCGGAGTCAAGCGCGAAGGATTTGTTGCGAGTTCGAGAGTTCGACGGAAGTTCGAAGATTCGTTGGGAGTTCGCGGAGCTCGCCGAGAAAGATCGGAGCTTGCCGAAGAAGCTCGTTGGAACTCGCTAAGAACAAATCGTGAAGTCTAGGAGCTTGCCGGGAGTCCGCAGAATGGTTTCCGAGAGTTCATCGGAAGACCGCCGGAAGTTTGCCGGAAGCTCGCCAAAAGAAGTCTTGACTTGCGGACTTTGTAAAAGCTTAGAAAATGTCTTTAAATTCATAGTTAGCACGTTAATTAGGGTTAGGATTAGGTGTTAATCCTATAACCCAAGTAGGGGCCAATTAGGCCCAAGTTCGGACTGGTTTGGACCAAGTTTGGAGCCAAACCAAGTGAGCTGGAATAGTGAAAGAGGTGCCACCGCCAGGGTTGGAGGTAGCACCGCCCAGGCTATGTCTTCCAGCGAGGTTGGGAGGTGCAACCGCCCCAGCCAGGAGGTGCAACCGCCAGGGCTGCGAGGCTGGGAGGTGCAACCGCCCCAGCCGAGAGGTGCAACCGCCCAGAGCTCAGTCTTCGAGCTAGACTGGGCGGTGCAACCTCCTCTGCCAAGAGGTAGCACCGCCAGAGCTCAAGTTTCGAGCTCTGCCAGGCGATGCAACCACCGAGCTCAGTCTTCGAGCTCTGGCAGAGAGGTGCATCAGCCTGAGCTCAGTCTCGAGCTCTGCCAGGTGATGCAATCACCGAGCTCAGTCTTCGAGCTCTGGCAGAAAGGTGCATCAGCCTGAGCTCAGTTTCGAGCTCTGCCAGGTGATGCAACCACCGAGCTCAGTTTCGAGCTCTGCCAGGTGATGCAATCACCAAGCTCAGTCTTCGAGCTCTGCCAGGTGATGCAACCATCGAGCTCAGTCTTCGAGCTCTGGCAGAGAGAAGCAATCGCCCGAGCTCAGTCTTCGAGCTCTGCCAGGCGGTGCCACCTCTCCAGTCAAGAGGTGCAACCGCCTGATCCCAGAATTCTGGGATTTGATCGATTTGATCGTTTTGAGCTCCAAATTTGAACTGGGTTGGGGCCTATAAATACCCCACCCATTCAGCACTGAAGAGATACAGATCCACACCGAATTCTTGATCTTTTCAGTGATTCTAAGAGCTCAAATTTGTGTAAAGTCCTAAAGTTCTCCTCCTTCTGTTCTTCAAGTCTTGAGTTGTAAAGAGAGGAGAGAAAGGATCTGTAAAGGTTGTCTCCTGAGCCTGTCAAAAGGAGAGAAACTGTAAAAGGGCAGTTAGCCTTCGCCCATTGAAGGAAGGCAGCTAGTTGACGTCGGTGACCTCGTCGGAGGAGGAAGCCAAAAGTGGAGTAGGTCAAGACTGACCGAACCACTCTAAATCTCTGGTTTGCTTTTACCTTGAGCACTTTATCATTACTGCAAACCTCCTACATTGCTACTGCCCTCAGCGCCTTTACGAACGAGTTTTTAAGCTCTGATCTTTCAGAATCTGCATTCAAACGTAAATCGTGTTTTCGTACGATCTTCACACTGCAGTTTACGCTTACATTCGGATTCCATTTATAACTGCAAATTGCTTTCTACGTAAAACGCTTTTCAAGGTTCAAAACTGCTTTTAGACGCAAAACTACATTTAGACGTAAAATTACGTTTAGACGTAAAACTGCGTTTAGACGCAAAACTGCGTTTAGACGTAAAACTGCGTTTAGACGTAAAACTGCGTTTAGACGCAAAACTGCGTTTAGACGTAAAACTGCGTTTTGACGTAAAACTGCGTTTGGACGTAAAACTGAGTTTAGACGCAAACTGCGCTTAGACGCAAACTGTGCTTAGACGCAAACTGCGCTTAGACGCAAACTGTGTTTAGACGCAAACTGCGCTTAGACGCAAAACTGCGCTTAGACGCAAACTGCACTGTGATTCTGCTTTTATATCGAAATCATTTTTTATCGGACGAACGCAGCTTTAGCTTTTAAATTGCTGTAAGATTTCCGCTGCACTAATTCACCCCCCCCCTCTTAGTGCTCTCGATCCTAACACAAATCTCTACAAAATTTTTATGATAGCTTTGACACTTCCAAATAGTAGATTTCCTTTTAGTTTTGTCAAAAAATTCTCAATATAAATCACTAATCTTTTACGTCCAATCTGCTACACTTGAAAATCTATGCTGTAGAAAATTTCAACCGCACATTATTGCCTTAACCCATCTATTTGCAATCTTTTTTGAAAAAAATTTCTTATACACTTCATAGATCATCTTGGCTTCCATTTAAGATTGATCTATTGAGGAATTCATCTCTAAAAATAATTTTGTGTTGTTACAAATTTTCGTCATAAACCGCTAAAATTTTTCAACGAGAATTCTGCTATCACAACTTGCACCAATTTTCTTGTTATTACTGCCAAAATTTTCTTGATTAAATTGGACATCCTTGCTGTCATATAAACTGAAATATTGCTGTCAATTCCCTCCTCAAATCTCTAGAGTTTTTGGTGGAAATTTCGTCGAGAAATCGCTATTTCTTCGACGATAATTCTACTCTTACAAGACAACACAATTTTGCACCATACTTCCACTAATTACTATCAAACCTTTGTTGCCGTCTACTATAGATCTAAAACTTTCATCTATAGCCCTAAAACTCCACCAAACCACACCCTCAAACTACCTCCAAAACAGCCACAAAACAAGCCTAAACCATAGCCTACATCCACCAATCTACCAACCCTTTCGACCATCACTTCTCTCAACCTATATATGCCTTTAACCCGACATCAAAAGAGAGATCTTAATATTACAGATTGAGAGGCATATACTATGGCATCTAAAGAGGCAATTAATGCTAAATTCGAAGCCTTCGAGGCACGAATGGAGGATAAAATTTGGACTCTTTTTACTGAACTCAGTTTGGGCCAACCACTAAGCCCGAAGAAATCACATCAAGGAGAGAGCTCTAACCAATCGCATCAAGCCCAAAGAGATGACTTCCAAGAGAGGGGAGGCTCTATGACCAACCCCAACTTCTATGCATGAAAGTGGACTTCCCTATATGGGAAGAAGGAGACCCGATTGGTTGGATATCGTGTGCGGAGCGATATTTTCGGTATCATAAAACTACGAACGCATCCATGGTGGAAATTATGGCTATACATCTTAAAGGGGATTCCATACAGTGGTTTGACTAGTTTGAACACACTCTTGGAGTCTTTTCATGGTGATAATTCAAAGAAGGACTACTGATCCACTTCGGACCAACCGATTACGAGAAAATTGACAGACAACTAGCAAAGATCCGACAAACCTCCACCATTCAGGAGTACCAAACCAGGTTTGAAAGTTTATCAATCAAACTCATGATTGGTCTGAAAAACAGCTATTAGGAACCTCCATTACAATAAGTTCGATGTAAAGGTTGTCGACGGTAGAATCCTAAAGTGCGACCAAAGATGACCGCAGGTGAAACTATTATCGCAAGACCAAGAAATTATCACTAACTTCTTCCTCCTACCAACTAATGACTATGAGGCCGTGCTTGGCATAGAATGTCTGACTATGCTAGGTGATGTCTCTTGAAACTTTTCTAAATTAATTATGAAATTCTACTGCAAAGGCAAACATATCATCCTACTTAGGAAGCACAAAAGCAACGTAACCACCGTTTCGACCCAACGAATAGAGAAAGTTTTACACAAGGTAAATGGTGGCTTTTTCATGCATCTCTAGCAGCAACCAAAGGGGAAGAAAATAGAAATTGAAGATCAAAATCTTTCCTAATTGCTTGCTAAATTTGCCGACATTTTTGCTAAACCGCGCGGTCTTCCTCCTTCTCGGCAACATGACCATCAGATTCCAATCCTTCCAAGCAAGCCACCAGCGAACACTTAGCCATACTGATATCCTCACCTCCAACAGGATGAAATTGAAAAGATCATAAAGGAGATGCTTGAAACAGGTGTGAATCGGCCAAGTTGCATCCCCTATTCCTCACCGGTGTTACTTGTACGCAAGAAGGACGGAACTTGGTGGATGTGCATCAACTACCGAGCTTTAAATAGCATCACTGTCAAGGACAAGTACCCAATACCAGTGGTGAATGAACTTCTTGATGAATTAAAAGGAGCTTGAGTTTTCATGAAGTTGGATCTCCGATCCGGTTACCACGAAATTCAGGTATGTGAAGATGACATTCCAAAAACTACATTCCACACACATGATGGCCATTATGAATTCTTGGTAATGCCTTTTGGACTCACTAATGCACCTTCAACCTTTCAAAGTCTCATGAATGATATTTTTTGGAGCTTTCTTCGTAAATTTATGTTGGTATTTTTTGATGACATCCTCATGTACAGCCCTTCTCTTGAGACTCAATTCCGGCATTTACAGATTGTTTTGATGATCCTTCGGGAGAATACTCTTTTTGTTAAGCAACCAAAGTGCAGCTTTCTTTAGCAAAAAGTAGAGTACCTTGGGCATATAATATCAGAAGGAGTGGTGGTAGACCCAAAAAAAATTAAGGCAATACAAGGCTGGTCGAAACCTACAAACGTGAAATTACTACGCGGGTTCCTTAGACTAACAGGCTACTACCAAAAATTTTTTAAGGACTATGGGAAGATCAATGCACCCCTCACCTCTCTACTAAAAAAAGATGCATTCCAATGGTCAGACAAAGCCTCCACTACTGATAAGACCCTAAAGTCTTATCGTGGAAGAAAGGGGAGAAATGAGGATGCTCTGATACCAAATGATAAGACCCTAAAGTCTTATCATCGCTCTGATACCAAATGATAAGGCCTTAAAGTCTTATCGTAAAAGAAATAGAAGAAATGATAGAAGAGGGGATGAAATAGAGGGAATGATAATGATCGCTTCGAGGGGATCGGCCTCCTTAATCGTTTCGAGGGGATCGGCCTCCTTGATCGCTTCGAGGGGATTGGCCCTCCTTGATCACTTCGAGGGGATCAACCTCCTTGGGTTTGTCCACAGAGTGGAATAATATTTCATTGTTTGATTGATTGATTCATTGATTCCAAAAGAAAGGGTTACATCACTATTTATAGAGTTCCATCTCGAGTCCACCAGGACTTGGACTCTTAATAATAAATAAATGTTAAATAAACTTCTACCGGACTCTAACTGAACTCAATAAACAATTGAACTAAACAGACTCAATAAGCATTATTCAAAAGCTCAGAAAAAGGATCCTAACAGTTCCTCCCTCTTCAAATCAGCCTTGTCCTCAAGGCTGAGCAGCATCAATCTCGGGGAGCTTCTCTTTCAGCACATTAGTCATAGACTATCTGCAACACATCACAACCCTTTGATCAAGTATGATATCCACTGTTTGATAGTGTAAGCAATAGGTCGGTCTTTCAGTGTAAGAATCATTGCAAGAAACTTCTGGCCCTATATAATCAATTTTATCTTTGAACCTTTGCTATCACAAGTGAAAATCCGTCTATCAACGATCTTTACTTCAAATCTGTCATAGTCTTCAATGTGGTGGGCCAATCGGTCAATAGTCTCACTGTCCATAAAATTGTTAGTGCTACCAGTATCAATCAAAACTATAATAGGCTGATGCTCCAAAGTTTCGCCAACTTTCATAGTTTGCGGGTTAGAGTAGTTGGCTAATGTATGCATTGTATGTATGGTAGGTTCAACGTCTTCAATAGAATTTATACCTTCATGATCAGAGTCTACATTCTTAGCTTTCGGCTCCTCTCCAATTGGTTCAATCATCAGAAGTTGCCCTTGTTTACATCGGTGCTCCATACTCCATTTTTCATCATAGTACAAACCCCTTGCTGATCTTTCCTTGCTAATTTTTTTCTCATGTAGATGTGCAAATGAGATCGCAGCTATCATAGTGCGGGGTTGACGAGCCATAACTTCACACCAGATCTCCAGATTAAGCCCTTCAGTAAATATATCCAGAAGCTATCGGTCTGACCAATCTCTAGCTTGATTTGATAATCTTTCAAACCTACTCTGATATTCCAACACTGTAGAAGTTTGATGAATTTTGGTGAGCTGGCCATCAACATTCTCATATTTGAATGGGCCAAATCGAACAAGAAGCCCTCTTTTGAACTTCTCCCATGAAGGAACTCCGTAAACAGTTTCATACCAATCGTACCACTGGAGTGCATCTCCATCGAGCTGGATTGAGGCTATTTCTACCTTGGATTCTTCTGGAGTTATGTGAAAATGGAAAAAATTTTTTGCCCTAGAGATCCAACTGGTCATATCTCCATCTTTCCATCTCGGAAATTCCACCTTCATGTGTAGGTAGTTTATGTCACAATCTTGGGGCCTTTTTCTTATATTTTCATATCTGTGCAACGTAGAACTTGAGCCCCTATTTTGTTGAAATTTGCTGAGGCTCTCCAGTAGGCTCTTTTTGAAATCAATAAATGTTTCTTATAGTCGATTTTCAATTCTGATTTTCAATGCTTCTATTTGTGCTTTTACCGAGTTATCAGTGGCCATTGCTAAAATTGCAAATATGTAATCTCAACTCCTATTTTTGGTGTCGGTCAAGGGCATCAACACTATCGATGCGGAGTTGCTGAGGAGGTGGACGCCGAGGGCAGTGTCATGGTCACTGTGTTGGAGGAAGAGTTGCTGCCCTATTTCTATCGCTGCATGGGGTGAGAGCGCCGGGGTTGAAAGGCGATTGCGTTGATGTGGCTGCAGCTGCTGCGACGCAAGGGGCGATCGCTGAGCAACGGGGTTGAGGCTGCAGTGATGGCAAACTATGGTGATGGCAACCTACGGTTGTGGCAGAATATGCTAAGCAAGGGGGAGGCGGCGTTGAAGCGGCCGAGGTTGAGAAGAAGAATCGGTGTTGTGTGCACTACTGGGGTTGAGGCAAGGCAGCGTACTTGCTGCGGTTGCTGCGTTCGTTGTTGGAGGGTGGCTGCTGCAGAACGAGGGGTTGGTCATTGGCCAGGAGCAGTGGCGGCAGTGGTTGCTAGCCGGGAACTACAGTGATTGGTGGCTGCGGCAAAAAAAATGCAAAGTTACTCTGTTGTGGTCGTCACTTGGAGGGGAGGTCGAGCGGCTGTGGCTGCGATGGTTGCGACCCAAGGGAAGGCAGCGATGGTGGTGCGGCTAGGGATAGCGCTGCCAAGGGCTCACCACCGCGGTGGTTACGATGATGCGGATAGGAGGAAACGATGCTTGTCTATGTCGCATTGCGGAAGGAGGCACTGGAGACGCCGAGGAATCGCGTGCGGTTGAGGAGACAGTAGTGGCTACGACGGTCATGGTTGCCTTGTTTTGATCGCTACGAAGAAGGATGATCAAGCGACTGTAGTTGCAACCCAAGGGTAGGCAGCAATGGTGGCATGGTTGGGGGCAGCGGAGGCAGCGATGGTGGTGCGGTTGGGGGCAGCGTCGCCAATGGTAGAAGTGACGAGGGGGTTGGTCCGCTGGCTGGGAAGCAGCGGCCGTGGTCCTTCTCGCTCGAGCAGGGTGGAGCAGCAAGGAGGAAAGACTGCTGGCTGGGGAGCAGCGACGACGGTGGTCACCGATCGGAAAGCAGCGGCAATGGTGGGGCTCACCGAAAGCAGGGGAAGTAGGGGCCCCTTTCGACCAGATGGGCTTCGGATGGGAGAAGATGTGGTTGTGGCAGTTATGGCACAACGAGGAGGGGAGGTTGCTGGTTGAGGGCTGGGAGGCTGCGTGCAAGTTGAAGGCTAGGTGGTTACGGTGGTGTTTGATAAGATCGAGAGGTAGTAGAGGGTCCGGTGGCTGCGGTAGCAGAGGATGCTTTGTTGTTGATGCTAGTGCAGGAGAGGTCGAGTGGCTACGCTGTGATGCAAGGGGAGGCGGGCGGCGTTGGAGAAGGAGGCAGCGGTGGTGGCTCGTGTGGGAGGCGATGGGCAGCATTGGCCTCTGGCCAGGAAGCGGGGCGATGGTGGTCGCTGGCCGGATAGTAGCAGTGGCGGGTGGGCTGGCCGAAAGTAGGGGAAGGCTGCGGCTTGGGAAGTAGGGGAGTGGCTGTGGGCGTTCTTTTTTTTTTTTTTTGGAAGATAGCTACGGCAATACTACAGCGCGAATGCCAATGATCGCCACTCTGATACCAATTGATAAGACCCTAAAGTCTTATCGTCGCTCTAATACCAAATGATAAGACCCTAAAGTCTTATCGTTGCTCTGATACCAATTGATAAGACCCTGTAGGGTCTTATCGTGGAATAAAGGGAGAAAAAGGAATGCTTTGATACCAAATGATAAGACCCTAAAGTCTTATCATTGCTCTGATACCAATTGATAAGACCCTATAGGGTCTTATCGTGGAAAAAAGAGGAGAAAAGGGAATGATAATGATCGTTTCGAGGGGATTAGCCTCCTCGATCCCCTCGAAGTCATCAAGGAGGGCTGATCCCCTCGAAGCGATCATTATCCCCCTTGAGGCTACTACCTCTATATACTGGCAAAAGATCCAGACCAAATACCACTCTTACAACCTTCTTACAAGTGGTTCACACTCTTATAGATTTTTCAAAGAGAAAGAGAGAGGTGAACACTTAAGCTATTGAAAACAAGACTTTGCTAGAGCTTTTTCTCACTTTCTAACTTGTCAAAGAGGTGTATTCTCTATTGAGAATTGAGGGGTATTTATAGACCCCAAGAGGATTCAAATTTGGGCTCCAAATTTGAATTACTTTTGGGTTTCTCAGTGTTAGCGGTGCCACGGCCTGTTAGTGTTTGACACTGACAGTGTACTAGCGGTGCCACCACCAGACCTCTAGAGTATTGGGCAGTGCCACTGCCTAGTCTGGCATGCCACCGCCTAAACTATTCCAATTCACTAGTTGGGCTCCAAACTTGGCCTAAACTAGTCCAAACTCGGGCCCAATTGGTCCCTAACCGGGTTATAGGATTAACCCTTAATCCTATCCCAAATTATATGCAAACTATAAAATTAAGACATAACCCTAAGTAAATTTTTAACTGGTAACGTCGAGTTTCCTTTCGACGAGCTTTCCGACAAACTTCCGGCGGACTTCCGATACTCCCTCGGATTTCTTCCGACGGACTCCCAGCAAGCTCCCGGTCTTATGGCGAGTTCAATGAGTCTTTGGCAAGTATTCGAACCTTCTTGGTGATCTTGGCGAACCTCTAACGATCTTTTCAGCGTACTTTGATAATTCTTCGGACTTTCGGCGGACTCTCGAACACCCATCGAACTTGGCTCCGATAAACTTATTTTATGTCTTAGTATTATCGTAGTTAATCTTGTATACTTAACTAAATAATATGGATTAGATCAATTAACCCATCAATTGACTCCATCATCAAAATCCGAGATTCAACAATCTCTTCCTTTTTAATGATGACAATCAATTGATGACGGAGTTAATCATAACTCCCCCTATCTATATGCCATATTATGAGAAGATAAAAACACTTGAATTCAATCCCTTTGAATTCAAGCCTAAACCGATAAGTTCTATTCGTCGAACTTATCGTTATTCTTAATAGACATGAGCAAATATGAAACTTCATATTTCTCATAATTTCAAGGCATGAAAATTATTTTCAAGCCGAATGATAAAAGACAATTATCATTTCGACAAGAAATAATAATAATTTGAAATTTCCACATGGATCTCATGATATAAATGCAAGGCATGATTTCATATGATCATGAGATGATAAACATGACACGACAACCAATCTAAAAACGATTTCATCGTGCTTTTGATCGAACTTTCCAAAATGGTTTTCATCGAAAACGATTTCATCGTATGAACATCGTTTTAATCGACGAAAATTTTTCGCTGCACTAATTCACCCCCCCTCTTAGTGTTTTTGATCCCAACAATTGGTATCAGAGCCTTGTTATTTCTCAGTTGGTTTAACACCCAAGAGAAATGACTCATTTCGGCTTTCAAGAGGGTTACTCTCTCATTCATCCTCCCTTTTTCAATGGGATGAACTATACTTATTGGAAAACTCGAATCAGAGTTTTCTTGCTTTCTTTGGATTTGAATTTATGGCACATAGTTGAAAACGAATTTGAAATGTCTTCTCTTCCATGAACCATTGGAATGATTTGGAGAAGAAAACGTTTTCTCTAAATGCAAAGGCTATGAATGCCTTATTTTGTGCCTTAGACAAAAACGAATTTAATCGAGTTTCTTTGTGCTAAACGACTTTTGATATTTGGCACACTCTTGAAATTACACACGAAGGCACAAGTAGTGTAAAATATTCTAAAGCAAATGTTATGATGCATGATTTTGAGATGTTTTATATGAAACCAAGAGAGACTATTGGAGACATATACACCCTTTTTACGGATGTTGTCAATAGTCTAAAAGCACTTGGTAAAAGTTTTTTGAACTTTGAACTTGTGAACAAGATTTTGCGTTCTCTTTCTAAGAAGTGGGATTCAA
Source organism: Musa acuminata AAA Group (assembly GCF_036884655.1). Taxonomy (NCBI): domain Eukaryota; kingdom Viridiplantae; phylum Streptophyta; class Magnoliopsida; order Zingiberales; family Musaceae; genus Musa; species Musa acuminata. Next base: position 24,725,979 of record NC_088340.1, read on the forward strand.
AAGTAACAGCTTTACAAGAAACAAAAAATTTAAATATATTTCCACTTAAAGAATTTATCGGTACATTGATGATATATGAAATGGTGCACAATGCACTTGATGAACATGATGAACAAAACCACCTTCCAAAGAACAAGAAGGATTTGGGACATAGAACATTTGAAGACCACTCGAGCATAAGCTCAAGTGATGGTGAACAAGAACTACTCACTAAGAAATTTAAAAAGTTAATGAAACAAATATTAAAGAACAAAAAGAACGAAACTACTTGCTTTGAACGCAAGAAGAAGAACAAAAATTAGGATGAATCAAGCTCTTCCGAAGACGAGGAGAAAATCAAGAAAGGCGAGGTGGCAAACAATGCCTTAACGACATTCAACAATGAGGTAATCGAAACCCCCTTAATTTATTTTGAAATTACTTGATGTTTTCCATGATGTATTTTCTTTTTTTAATAATTATTTTTCTTAAAAATTGTATGTTTAAAAAATTAAAAATACAAGAATATGATCATTCTCGTAATTTTAAAAATAATAATAATAATTATATATTTTATGTTAATGAAATAAAATGTTATATTTAAATCTAATGATCATATGTATGTTTTTCTTAAGAAGAAAAAATGTGTATATTGATGATTTCCAATTTTAATTGTAACCATGCATGATGTTTTATTGAAAATATTAAGAAGTTTAATATCATGCTTAATGATGATGCATGGCTTTTGTATGGAAAACTAACCATGAAAAGATAGATTCACCTAAAAAGAAAAATGCATGACTACAACAAATAACAAAATAATTTTCGTTGTAAATATCTTATGCTCAATGAAACTATGATTGATGAATATGTTTTATGTTTAATGATTTCTTTGCCTTGCATGTCTTATCATGATGAATATTTTAAAAATAAATGAAATTATGTTTGATTTGAAGTAATACATAATGATCATGCTTAATGAGTTTTCTTTCGAAATGATACATAATGATTTTTATGATTTATGGATTATCAATTTTCACGATAACAAAAGTGGCTTTTTCGGTTAAAAAAAAAATGATGCTTGTTTTGATTTGACATAAATGAAATAGGCATGCTTATATGAAATAGTGTAAGTGTCACGACGATTGTATACTTAATGATGCATATTTTTTTAAAGTTGTAATGAAAATATTGAAATTTTGATACCATGATTTGATGATTTTATGCATGAGATTTTAAAGTTAAACATGATGATTTTTTAGGTTTATTGATCTTAATGGTTTTTATGATGAAATTTATTTTTTGATCCTAAACGATTAATGATATATATTTGTGTTGGCACAAAAAGGACAAAGGCATGCTTGTATGAAACAATTAAATAAAGAAATGTATTTTTCTTGAAAATTCTTTTTCTCTATCTTATTGACTTTGATGAATCTATTTTATCATCTTTTTATGAATATCTTGAAAATGATTTTGATTTGATGATTTTAATTTGAATGAGCTTTATCTTGATTTTTTGAGATTTATAACTTGAGATTTACTCTATAAAAATTGAGATCTTTTATCCTCAATGTTTCTTTTTGCCATCTTGTTGAATCTCGGATTTTGATGATAAAATCAATTGATGGGTTAATTGATCTAATCCATATTATTGAGCTAAGTGTGCAGGATTAACTACGATAACCAGAAAACACAAAGCAAGTATACCGGAGTCAAGTTCGATGGACGTTTAAGAGTTCGAAGAATCGTCGGAGATGTTGCTGGAACCAATCGAGAAGAAATCGGGAACCTGTCAGAATTTTCGGAAGTTCGCCGAAGAGATCGTCGGAGGTTCACGGAGATCACCGAGAAGGCTCGGCTACTCGTTAAAGTCATCACAAGTTTGAGAGCTTGCTGGGAGTCCGTCGGAAGAAGTTCGTCGGAAAGCTCGCCGAAACAAGACTCGACGTTCACGGTTGAAAGCTTGCTTAGGATGTATTTTTATTATGTAGTTCACTTGTAATTAGGATTAGGATTAAGAGATAATCCTATATCCTGGTTAGGGGCAACCTGGGCCCAAAGTCAGATTTGGTTTGGGCTAAAATTAAGTCAAACCAGTGAAATCGGAGAGCCAGGTGGTGGCACCGCCTGGCTGGGCGGTAGCACCGCCCAGCACCCGAGAGCTAGGCGGTGACACCTCCTGGGCTGGGCGGTTGCACCGTCCAGCACCCGAGCGCTGGGCGGTGGCACCGCCAGCATCGGGAATATAAGAGAATTCAAATTTTTGGAGCCCAAATTTGAATCCTCTTAAGGCCTATAAATACCCCTCGAGTCTCAGCTGAGAATACAACTCTTTGAGCAGCAAGTGATTGAGAGAAAAGTCTTAGAAGAGTCTTTACCTTTATTGTTTTCAATTTGCTAGAGAGTTCTCCTCCTTCTTTCTTGCTGAAAATTTGTAAGAGGTTGAACTGCTTGTAAAAGGTTGTAAGAGGGGTATTTGCCCTTCCATTTCAAGAGATTTGCTAGTGGAAGGTGGGAGCCTCATCAAAGAGGGGCCTCGCAAGTGGATGTAGGTCATTTGACCGAACCACTCTAAAATCGGCGTGATCTCTGGTTTGCATTTCGTTATTGCTATTTACATTACTGCAAACCTTCTTACATGCTTTAGTTCCTTATTACCTTTGCTGCGCAACTTTAAGAATACGCTTTCAAGTTAAGCTTTTCAAGTTCCGTCCTTATCGTACGGAAGATTTGTCGAAACCAACGTTTTAATCCGCTGCACTAATTCACCCCCCCTCTTAGTGCCGCTCCGATCCTAACAATTGGTATCAGAGCAAGGTTATCTCTCATATTTGGTTTAATACCCAAGAGAGATGGCTTACTCCAGCATGCAAGAGGGCCATTCTATTGCACGACCACCTATGTTTAATGGGTCGGATTACACATATTGGAAGACTCGCATGAGGATCTTCCTCATTTCTATGGACTTTGAGCTTTGGTCTATTGTCGAGAATGGATTTCAAAAATCTTCTCTTCCGATGAGCGAATGGAATGAATCGGAAAAAAGGGTTTTTACTTTAAATGCAAAGGCTATGAATGCCTTGTTTTGTGCACTAGATAAAAATGAATTTAATCGCGTTTCAATTTGTGATTCGGCTTTTGATATTTGGAGAACTCTTGAAGTCACTCATGAAGGCACTAGTCGAGTGAAAGAGTCCAAAATCAACATCCTTGTGCATTCTTACGAACTTTTTCGAATGAAACCAAGTGAGTCCATCGGAGACATGTACACCCGGTTCACGGATGTCATCAATGGACTCAAAGCTCTTGGTAAAGGTTTTACTAACTTTGAACTAGTAACTAAAATCTTAAGATCTCTCCCAAAAAGTTGGGATCCAAAAGTTATGGCCATTCAAGAGGCCAAAGACCTTAAAACATTCCCTCTTAAAGAACTCATTGGGTCTTTAATGACCTACGAAATGACATGTCAAGCTCATGATAAGCTCGAGAACCCCCTTCCAAAGAACAGGAAGGATATGGCACTCACATCACAAGAAGACCACTTGAAAGGAACATCAAGTGATGAGGACAGTGACAATGACATTGCACTTTTGACTCAAAAATTTAAAAAATATTTAAGAAAAAATAAATTTAAAAATAATACAAAAAATAAATTCGAACACAAGAAAGACCAAGTAATTTGCTATGAGTGCAAGAAACCGGGACACTACAAGAATGATTGTCCACAAGCCAAAAAGAAAGCATCAAAGAAGAAGGCGCTCAAGGCAACATGGGATGATTCAAGCACGTCCGAAGAAGAGGAGTCCAACACCGAGCAAGTTGCTCATTACGCCCTAATGGCCTTCTAAGAAGAGGTAACGTATTTAATTAATGCAGATTTACCTTATCATGAATTATTAAATGCCTTCCATGAGTTATTTGATGAATGTAAGACAATTAGTAGAAAATACAAATTGCTAAAAAAGAAGCATGATAGTCTTACTTGTGATTTTGATAAATTAAAAACTGAATATCATGATAGTCTAGCTCCATGTGCTAAATGCCATGATCTAGAAACTCTCCAAAATGAGAACTTGGTACTTAAGGACACCTTGAAGAAATTCTAGGTCGGTAGCAAGTCCTTAAACATGATCCTTACAAATAAGGGTCACGTTCCTAAAAGGAGTGGAATCGGATTTGTGAGAAGTACTCACCAAAATCCAACCACCTTCATTAAAGGTCCTATCTTACATGTTCAACACCAAAGCAATAGCAACTTTTGTTGCAAATATGGACATATAACTTACCAATGTCCATTCAAGAAAATTAGTCCGAACAAATTGATTTGGGTTCCTAAAGGAACCATGATCAAGTCTATGCAACATGATAAACAAGTTAGGTTAGTTTTTGAGGCACCCAAAAGTAAATGGGTACCTAAAAATAATTCCTTCTTGTAGAAACATACACCATCACATGCTAGGAGCAAGAGATGGTATCTTGATAGTGGATGCTCAAGGCATATGACCGGAGATCCATCCCAATTCTCCAAGCTCACTAGCATGGACGAAGTCTATGTCACCTTCGGAGACAACAACAAAGGCAAAATCATTGGCAAGGGAACCATAGGTAACAAATCAAGTTTTTCTATTGATGATGTGTTACTAGTTGATGGATTGAAACATAATTTGTTGAGCATTAGTCAATTATGCGATAAAGGTTATATTGTTAGATTTGAATCAAATATGTGCATTATTGAAAAACCAAATCATAACATGACTATGATTGCTTTAAAACAAAATAATGTCTATACCATCAATCTTAATGAACTAAGTAATGAAATGTGTTTCTCCGCCATAAATGATGATGCTTGGCTTTGGCATAGGAGATTAGGCCATGTAAGCATGAAAACAATATCTAAAATCTCATCTCAAGAATTAGTACGATGGATTCCGAATATGAAGTTTATTAAGGATAAGGTATACGATGCATGTCAACTAGGCAAACAAATAAAAACAAGCTTCAAACCAAAAAATCAAATTAGCACCACTAGACCGTTACAATTGATCCATTTGGACTTATTTGGACCAATTGATACAACAAGTCTAGGTGGAAGCAAATATGCTTTTGTAATTATGGATGACTACTCTAGATACACTTGGACCTATTTCTTAGCTCACAAAAGTGATTGCTTCAAGTGTTTCTCTAAATTTTGTAAACTTACTCAAAACGAAAAGGGCTTCATGATTTCATCAATTCGGAGTGATCACGGTGGTGAATTTCAAAACCGGGACTTTCAAATTTTTTGCGAAGTAAATGGGTACAATCACAACTTCTCAACTCCAAGAAATCCTCAACAAAATGGAGTAGTTGAAAGGAAAAATAGAAACCTACAAGAAATGGCAAGAACTATGTTAAATGAACATAGTTTACCCAAATATTTTTGGGCCGAAGCCGTAAATACGACTTGTTACATCATGAATAGGGTCCTAATAAGACCATCTCTATCAAAAACTCCCTATGAATTATGGAATAACAAAAAACCAAATATTTCTTATTTTAAAGTTTTTGGTTGTAAATGCTTCATTTTAAATGAAAATGGCGCCCTAGGCAAATTTGATGCTAAATCTGATGAAGGCATTTTTCTTGGTTACTCCTCCGTTTCTAAAGCCTTTCGTGTCTTTAACAAAAGGACCTTAGTAATAGAAGAGTCTATTCATGTAGTTTTTAATAAAATTTTTGATTTAAAGAAAAATGATTTTGATGATGATCTTGGTTTTGATAATTTAAATTTAAATGAACCCCATCCTCAAAATAGCCATTTGAATGCATCTTCTTCCGAAATTTCTTTACCCAAAGAATGGAAGTATGTAGATGCTCATCCAAAGGAGCTAATTATAGGAGATACAACAAAAGGGGTTCAAACTCGTTCTTCTTTCAAGAATTTTTGTGCTAACACCGCTTTCCTTTCTCAAATTGAACCTAAATGCATTGACGAAGCCTTAAAAGATGATTTTTGGGTCATTGCAATGCAAGAAGAATTGAACCAATTTGAGAGGAATGAGGTATGGAAGCTTGTTCCTAGACCAAGTGACCACTTAGTCATAGGTACTAAGTGGGTCTTTAGAAACAAGCAAGACGAAAATGGTATCGTGGTTAGAAACAAGGCTAGATTAGTGGCCAAAGGTTTCAACCAAGAAGAAGGTATCGATTACGAAGAAACCTTCGCTCCCGTGGCTCGATTAGAAGCCATAAGGATGCTCCTTGCCTATGCTAGTAGTAATAATTTTAAACTATTTCAAATGGATGTCAAAAGTGCTTTCTTGAATGGTTTTATTTCCGAAGAAGTATATGTCGAACAACCTCCCGGATTTGAAAATTCTCTTCTTCCTAATCATGTATTCAAATTGACTAAAGCTCTCTATGGCTTGAAACAAGCTCCTAGAGCTTGGTATGAAAGGCTTAGTTCCTTTCTTATTTTAAATAATTTTACCAAAGGCAAGGTTGATACTACATTGTTTATTAAACATTTTAAAAATAATTTTCTTATTGTGCAAATTTATGTTGACGATATTATTTTTGGCTCTTCGGATGAATCACTATGTGAATCATTTGCCAAATGTATGAGTCATGAATTTGAAATGAGTTTAATAGGTGAATTAACTTTCTTTTTAGGATTACAAATCAAACAACTTAGTGATGGTATATTTCTTAACCAATCCAAATATACATTAGAACTGTTAAAACGATTTAACATGGATAATTCAAAAGCAATAAACACCCCTATGAGTACTGCGACTAAGTTAGATATGGATGAAAATAGTGAAAATTTCGATCAAAAAACATATAGGGGAATGATAGGTAGTCTACTCTACCTCACCGCGACTAGACCAGATATTATGTTTAGTATAGGACTTTACGCTAGGTTTCAATATAATCCTAAATTATCTCATCTTAAGAGTGTTAAAAGAATATTTAGGTATCTTAAAGGAACTCCAAATTTAGGACTATGGTATCCAAAATCAGATAAATTTGATTTAATAGCCTATGCAGATGCCGATTTTGGCAAATGCAGAATAGATAGAAAAAGTACATCTGGAACATGCCAGTTTTTAGGTCATGCACTTGTTTCTTGGACATCTAAGAAACAAAATTCAGTAGCTCTATCTACGGCCGAAGCCGAGTACATTGCTGCAAGTGCATGTTGTGCGCAAGTTGTCTGGATGAAAAATACACTAGAAGACTATGGAATTCACTTGAAAAATATTTCTATAAAGTGTGATAATACTAGTGCCATATGTCTCACCAAAAATCCAATTCAGCACTCTAGGACTAAACATATCGACATTAGGCATCATTTCATACGTGATCATGTCCTTAACAACAATGTGGTATTAGAATTTATTGACACAAAGCATCAATTAGCATATATTTTTACAAAAGCCTTAAATGAAGACCAATTTGAATTCATCCGAAGGGAATTAGGCATGTTAAATTGTCCCTAAAATGAGCTTCACGAAAAATGACTCGTCCTTTTCCTTTCTTTTGTGAATTTGATTTCTTCCTTTTTCTTCAATTCAAAATGATCCATTAAAGTATAACTTATTATCTTGAGGGAAGAAGCTAAACAAAAGGGAGGAAGAAAAATTTTTTTTCTTTCCTCCGCGGGATGCCAGCGGTGGCACCGCCAGATCCGGCAGTTGCACCGCTTGAGCGCTCGGGCGCCAGGCGGTGGCACCGCTCGGTTTGGCGGTGGCACCGACCGAGCGACCCTTATTAACCCGAGGGGTTAGGGCCGGCAGTGACACCGCCCCCAACCCGAAGAAAAAGCTCTCAAAACCCTCTCCCATTTCCTCTAACCCTCATTTTAACTCTTAGAAGTATTGGAGAAGGATTCTTGGTGGTCCAAGCTCTCCATCTCTCAACATAATCTCCATAAGGTAACACTTGAAATCCCTCTTTTCTTTTCTCTTTCCCTTGCTTATTTTTCACAATTTCATCATCATCTTGTCTAGATAATGGCTCCTAAGAGATCAAAAGGAAAAAGGATTGAAGGAGATTCATATGACCATGATCTTTTTAGATCAAAAGAGGTAGCCCTTAGCTTTCCAAAATTTGAAACACGATATATCCATAAGGGAAAATACGTTGATCTGGATGAACTAGAGGACTTAGAACCCACTAGGTGGTTTGCACACCTAGAAACTCTACCTCTACTACAATTAGATGAACCAATCTATCCGCGGTTAGTTAGATTGTTCTATGCCAACCTATATGAGGACAACGATAGCCTAAGCACTTACCTTCTAGGAACACCCATTAGAATATTTGACAGTACTATTTGTGAGCTAATTGGCATACCTGAAAAAGATAGGGGATGCTATTTTAAAGGTAAATGAGACGTCAACACAATAGGAGCAACCTATACCGAAGCCGCAGAAACAATTTTTGCAAATCCAAACCTTGGCTTCCTACCCAAGAGCTGTGAACACTTATTGCCTTTCAACTCTAAAATTCTTCATCACATTATCACAAGCATCATATTCCTCAAACAATTTCATCTTGACGAAATAAGTCAAATAGAGATAAGTACCATGTATTGGATTATGACCGGTCAAAATAATTATTTTGGATACTCAATTCGGCAACACATGCAGGATATTATGGCTAAAGATACTATGTTGCCATATGAGAGGTTAATCACTAGAATTCTTCATGCCTATGACATTTGCATCCCACCCGATGAAGAATCTATTCAAAATGATCGATATAACATAATAAATAAAAACCTACTGAAGAGACTTAGGTGCACATTTAGCAATGGCATATGGGTTAGGCAGCCTATAAAGACTGATCCAATTCCTCCACCAATAGAACACCCCGAAACACCAATTCTTATGGGAAATGAATCTCCTCCTCCTAGTCCTTTTGGCGCAACACCTTTAGCTCCTCTTTCCTCCTCTGAAGATCTCATTATGGCGGAACTGTCTCAGATCAAATCACAGCAAGAACAAATTCAAAATCAACAAGTTGAAATTTTGATGACACTACGACAAATGAATGAAAAAATAGATATCATGTATCATCACTGTGGATTACCTCCTAAGGATTAAATTGATGTATCTTTTTATTCTGTTCTGTTTACTTTTAACAACAAGTTCAAAGTTTGTCATCGTTTGAATGATAACTGATCCTTTTAGATAACTACTGTTTTGATCTGCATAAATGATGATTTCTTTTAGATAAACTATTTTTGGCAAATTTGAATGATGAATTTTGTTTACTATTAAATGCTAAACTCTTTTAATGATTTAATGATCATTTTCAGCGAATTCTATGATCATCAATTAGTTGGCTTGTCTCTTTTTGTTGATGACAAAGGGGGAGAAGTGATGACTAAGTGATGACTTACACCATATCGATAGCATGACTTATATGAATTACAAAAACTTGTGTGATATGAATGTCTTATATGCCTTGCAAAATCCTTGAAAATATCACAAGATTGATTGATCATATTGAAAGCATGCCTTACATCTATATCATGAAATTTATATTGAAAATCTTTATCTCCTATCGTAGTAAAAATCATCCCATATCATTTGACTTATGATTTTCATCGAAGTTTTGCATTTACCATTGCTTAATGAGAATAACGATAAGTTCTGCGGTTAGAACTTATCGGTTTAGGCTTGAATTCAATGGATGAATTTCAAGTGTTTTCATCTTCTCATAATATGGCATATAGATAGGGGGAGTTATGTTTAACTCCGTCATCAATTGATTGTCATCATCAAAAAGGGGGAGATTGTTGAATCTCGGATTTTGATGATAAAATCAATTGATGGGTTAATTGATCTAATCCATATTATTGAGCTAAGTGTGCAGGATTAACTACGATAACCAGAAAACACAAAGCAAGTATACCGGAGTCAAGTTTGATGGACGTTTAAGAGTCCGAAGAATCGTCGGAGATGTTGCCGGAACCAATCGAGAAGAAATCGGGAACCTATCGAAATTTTCGGAAGTTCGCCGAAGAGATCGTCGGAGGTTCACGGAGATCACCGAGAAGGCTCGGCTACTCGTTAAAGTCATCACAAGTTCGAGAGCTTGCTGGGAGTCCGTCGGAAGATGTTCGTCGGAAAGCTCGCCGAAACAAGACTCGACGTTCGTGGTTGAAAGCTTGCTTAGGATGTGTTTTTATTATGTAGTTCACTTGTAATTAGGATTAGGATTAAGAGATAATCCTATATCCTGGTTAGGGGCCAACTGGGCCCAAAGTCAGATTTGGTTTGGCTAAAATTAAGCCAAACCAGTGAAATCGGAGAGCCAGGCGGTGGCACCGCCTGGCTGGGCGGTAGCACCGCCCAGCACCTGAGAGCTGGGCGGTGACACCTCCTGGGCTGGGCGGTTGCACCGTCCAGCACCCGAGCGTTGGGCGGTGGCACCGCTTGGCTGGCCGGTGGCACCGCCAGCATCGGGAACATAAGAGAATTCAAATTTTTGGAGCCCAAATTTGAATCCTCTTGAGGCCTATAAATACCCCTCAAGTCTCAACTGAGAATACAACTCTTTAAGCAGCAAGTGATTGAGAGAAAAGTCTTAGAAGAGTCTTTGCCTTTCTTGTTTTCAATTTGCTAGAGAGTTCTCCTCCTTCTTTCTTGCTGAAAATTTGTAAGAGGTTGAACTGCTTGTAAAAGGTTGTAAGAGGGGTATTTGCCCTTCCATTTCAAGAGATTTGCTAGTGGAAGGTGGGAGCCTCATCAAAGAGGGGCCTCGCAAGTGAATGTAGGTCATTTGACCGAACCACTCTAAAATCGGCGTGATCTCTGGTTTGTATTTCGTTATTGCTATTTACATTACTGCAAACCTTCTTACATGCTTTAGTTCCTTATTACCTTTGCTGCGCAACTTTAAGAATACGCTTTCAAGTTAAGCTTTTCAAGTTCCGTCCTTATCGTACGAAAGATTTGTCGAAACCAACGTTTTAATCCGCTGCACTAATTCACCCCCCCCTCTTAATGCTGCTCCGATCCTAACACATCTACCATCCAAATGAATCATGATTGGTATCATTGTTATATTTCTTCTGGTCGTGTACTAAAGAGAAAATTTTCCTAAATGAATCATAATTTTTCGGAACCACAATTTTTTTATGATTCATAATTAATTGAGAAATTTTATATGCTTGAATTAATATCTTGTTCTCTTGTAAGATTGAATGAATTTTATCTATATCATGATCTCCTAAGAATTTCTTTCATTTATTTTAAAGAGGAGATGTGTCAAAATGAATCATGCCTTTGGGTATTCACATGATTTTATCTTTTCATGATATAATTTTTATGTAATTCCTTTTGTTCATGAAATATTTATCTCATCACCCAATAATTCTTCTTGATATTTCTTATGTGATGATATGAATATATGAAATATTCATTAATTTGTTTTGATGTATACAAATAAGAAGTTTCAATCATACATGGTAGGATATAATTTGTCAAAATTGGTACCATCATGATGTGAAATAAATGATGATTTGAAATCACGCATGTAATGATGATTTTATATACATAATGATTTGGAATTATGCATGCAATACTTTAACTTATAATAATGATGTATGCAATGATGAAATATTCATGATAAAATACTTTAACTTATATTTCAAGAAGCAAGAGTTGCTTTCTTGAACATCTCAAAATTGCTAGTTTGTGTGTTTTAAAATGTTGAATTTGTTTTTTTGCTAGCTTGTGTTTTGATGATAGCAAACTTGCATGATGGTAAAAATGGATATTATGTTTTTCATGCAATGAGTTGAACTTATATCACAAACACTTGATTGTGGTACTTCTCCTTTTTGTTGATGACAAAGGGGGAGAAGTATGTTGATTATATGTCATGATTTTATCATGACATATTGCTTGAATTTTTGAACCCAAGAGTTTCTATCAATATGGCATATTGATAGAGGGAGTTTGTTTAAACTCCGGGAGTTAAGTTTAACTCCGTCATCAATTGGTTGTCATCATCAAAAAGGGGGAGATTGTTAAATCTCATATTTTAATGATGAAATCAATTGATAATTGTGTTTATGTTTTAATCTGCATTTTAAGTGATGCAGGATGCTTTAATTAGGATGAGACAATTAAAGTAGGAAAAATCATGTTAGGCCGGAGGAACATATCAGAAGATTGGATGTCGAGCCGATGGATCAGTCGACGTATCGACAGAAGGCTTTGGACCGTGGATTCAGGCATCGGGCCAAGAAGAGCGGGTATTGCGTCAAGGATATCGGAGTTGCGGAGTCAACCGGCCGATTAGGCAATAGGACGCAGGAGAGGATGATGTGCCGGGCCAAAAAGGTGGTTGGCCTTCGCCTATTGAAGGAAGGCCTATAGTGGACATTAGTGACCTCAACGGAGGAGGAAGTAAAAAGTGGATGTAGGTCAAGATTGACCGAACCACTCTAAATCTCGGTTTGAATTTACATTCTGCTCCTTATCTTAACTGCAAACTACCTCTGTTGCTTTACGTCAACTATACTTCCGTTTACTCTTAAGTTGAAGAACTTTCTGACACAGTTTTCATCGAAAATGATTTCATCGTACGAACGTCGTTTTAAACAATGAAAGTTTTTCGCTGCACTAATTCACCCCCCGCCCCTCTTAGTGCTTTTGATCCCAACAGAACCAACTATGAAGTCCAGGAACTTACCAAAGAAGCTCATCGGAACTTGCCAAGATTCTCGTAAAGTCCAGGAGATTGCCGGGAGTCTGTCGGAGCATTGCCGAAAGTTCGTCGGATGTTTGCTGGAAGCACTCCGAAAGAGCAATTGACACAACAAAATAAAAAGTGTTGTGATCATGTCTTAATTATCGTAGTTAGAGTGTAAATTAAGTTAGGATTGGGAGGTAATCCCACTAACTTAATTAGGGGCCAACTAGGCCCTTAATAGGGCTGATTCAGGCTGGATTGAATAGCCCAATTAGTCCCTAAAAACATGGCCAGCGATGGCATCGCTAGGGCCAGTGGTGGCACCACCCAGAAGACCCAGTCTCCCAAGTGGTCTGGGCAGTCGTACCACTGGCAATTCTTGCTGCAAGCGGTGGTACCACCCCTATCAAGTGGTGGTACCACCATAGCTCGATCTCCGAGCTTTGTCAGATAGTGGTATCACCTAGTATCAGATTGTAGACGATAGTACTGCCTAGTAATAGTGGTGGTACCGCCAGGACCCCGGAAATCCATGATTAGACACTTTTTTGCTCCATTTTTGAAGCCATTGGGTCTATAAAAATCTCACCCTTTTTTGCATGAAAGGGCATGAAGCATTGAGATACTCTTGAGTTGTGGGGGTGTAAAAGTATTGTAAACAAGTGCTAGAGTTCTCCTCCCTTTTTAAGTTTTGAGATCATTCAAGAGATATGCGAGACTTGTAAGGGTTCTCTCCTAAACCCGTAAAAAGGAGAAAACACTATAAGAGGTGGTTGGTCTTCACCTATTGAAGGAAGGCCTTTAGTGGATGTTAGTGACCTCGACGGAGGAGGAATCCGAAAGTGAATGTAGGTCACAAAGATCGAACCACTCTAAATTCTGGTTTACTTTTCAATTTGTGTAAGTTTCATTACTACAAGCTACATTACCTTCTTACTGCCTTCTCTACACTCACATACACTTTCAAGTTAAACTCCTTATGAAATGATTTTCGTCGAAATAAGTTTTAATCGAAACGTAGACTTTTGAAATCGTAAAAGTTTTCCGTTACACTAATTCACCCCCCTTCTTAGTGCCGCTCTTGATCCTAACAATTGGTATCAGAGCACGGTTCATTCTCATTTGGTTTAAAACCCAAGAGAGATGACATTAGTTGGTAACCAAGAGGGTCATTCAATTACACGTCCGTCCATGTTCAATGGGACGGATTACACATAGTGGAAGACTAGAATAAGGATCTTCCTAATTTTAATGAATTTTGAATTATAGAATATTGTAGAAAATGGGTTTGAAAAGTCTTCTCTTCTAATGAATGATTGGAATGAGTTGGAGAAGAAGACTTTCACTTTAAATGCCAAGGCTATGAATGTCTTGTTTTGTGCATTAGATAAAAACGAGTTTAATCAAGTATCAATTTGTGAAACGATTTTTGACATTTGGCAAACACTCGAAGTGACTCATGAAGGCACTAGTAGAGTAAAGGAGTTAAAAATTAATCTTTTGGTGCATTCTTATGAGTTGTTTTGAATGAAACCGAGTGAGATCATTGGAAACATGTACACTCGATTTACGGATGTTGTCAATGGTCTAAATGGACTTGGTAAAAATTTCTTGAATTTTGAACTTATTAATAAGATTTTAAGATCCCTACCAAAAAGTTGAGACCCTAAAATAATGGCCATTCAAGAGGTCAAAGATCTAAATATTTTTCCTCTTGAAGAACTAATTGGGTCACTAATGACCAATGAAATGACATGTAAAACTCATGAAAAGCTTGAGGACACACTTCCAAAGAATAGGAAGGATATGACACTGAGAACACAAGAAGACCACTTGAAAGAAAACTTAAATGATGAGGACTTTGATGATGACATGGAACTCTTAACAAAGAAGTTTAAAAGATTCATAAAAAAAATAAATTTAAAAATGATACTAAAATTAAATTTGAACCTAAGAAAGAATAAGAGATATGTTATGAATGCAAGAAGCCAGGATACTTCAAGAGTCAATGTCCCAAAGCAAGGAGGAGGCAAACAAAGAAGAAGGCTCTCAAAGCTACATGGGATGACTCAAGTGCTTCCAAAGAAGAGGAGCCAACCAACACTGAGCAAATTGCTCACTATATGCTAATGGCTATCGGAGATGAGGTAACAAGTTCATTAGATGCAAATTTAACTTTCGATGAGCTTTCAAGTGCTTTTAATAAATTATTTGATGAATGTAGAATCTTGAGTAAAAAGTATAACTCTTTAAAAAAAGAACATGCTTCTCTTATTAGCGACTTTGATAGAGTAAAGATTAAGCATGAAAATAGCTTAGCTTCCTGTGCAAAATGCCATGAACTAAAAATACTTCAAAAGGAAAACTTGCTACTCAAAGAAACCTTGAAGAAATTTGAGGTTGGTAGCAAGTCCTTAAACATGATCCTTGCCAATAAGTGTCACATTTAAAAATAAGATGAAATCGGATTTATGAGTAACTCTCACCAAAATTCAACTACCTTTATTAAAGGCCTTACCTTGCATGTATCACCTCACACCAAATGTAACTTTTGTTGCAAACATGGACATATTGCGTGCAAATATCCATTCAAGAGATATAGTCTACATAAATTGATTTGGCTTCCTAAAAGAACTTCAAATGACTCAATGCAACATGATAAAAATCATCTATTTGGATGATTTTGAGGCACCCAAGGTCAAATGGGTACCTAACAATCATCTCTTTTTGTAGAAAAATGCACCATCACAAGCTAGAAGCAAGAGATGATACTTTGATTTTGGATGCTCATGACTTATTGCCAGAGATTCAAAATAAATCATAAAGTTCTCTAGCCAAAATAATAAAAAAGGGGATCATAAGAATTAAAACTATCAGTTACAAAATGATACTTATAAGATTATTATGTAATAATTATTTGAAATCTTATGTGATAAACACTTGATTTTGATCTCTCAAACCTGAGAATTCTTATGCATCAGTTCCATTTCTCACTTCTTCCGGATTTCTAAATTTCTCGGATACATTCCCTCAATTTTTTTTCGGGATCAAATTCTATCCAACAAGATCATGAATTTGTTAAATTTTGTTTTTATACTTTACTTGATTCTTTGGATCACTCACTTAAATCATAATCTTATAGTGTGCGCAATGAGCCATATACATTTTTCCATATGAGTTGTTACGATGCTTGCGTGCAAATTTTATATGTTGAATCATGAAATTATAGTATACATTATTTTTTATACAAGTTCTATATAATGTTTAAGTATGGTATGCATTTTATATGATAAATCATGAACGTACAATCTTCAATACGAATCTTCTCCTCTTATGATGCAAATTTTACATGATGATGTAAATAAGGTTGTGTGCTTCACAACAATAAAAATCTTGCAAAATTGGAATCACCTATGACAGCAACACACACTAATGTGAGCAATGCTCACTGCCCGTAGGCGATGGCATCGCCCAGCTGGCGGTAGCACCACCAGTTGTCACGGGTGGCAGGCGGTAGCACCGCCCAACTAGCGGTGCCACCGCCTGCAACCTTTGCCCTATATAAAGGCACTTATGAACGATGGTAGAACTGACCCCAAGCCCTCCTACATTCCTCCAAACACCTCTAAACACCTCTCCACCCCTCATTCTCCTTGATCCTCCTCTAGAAACTCAAGGAAACCCTCCTCTTCTTCAAATTCAAGGATCAATCTCAATCTTTCAAGAAGATTGGTAATTCTCAAACCTCTTCTCTCAATTTATCAATAGATCTTGCCTCTTATATGTAGTTCTTAGTATCATTTATGTGTTTAGTCTCATGGCTTCTAGAGGATCCTCTAGGGACAAAGGGAAGAGGAGATTAGATGAAAATTATGACTCCCTACTTTTCGATTCTAATCAACATGCCCTAAAATTTTCATCAATAGAGTCTAGACATGTTCATAAGGGTAAATATGTTGATTTAGACAAATTAATTGATTTGGAACCTATTCAATGGTTTGCTAATCTAGACATTCTCCCAATCCTTCAAATGAGTGAACCTATCTATCCTAGATTTGTTAGACTATTTTACAACAATTTACATATAGATGAAGATGAAAGGGTATCTATCTATCTATTAGGACATCATATACCCATTAAGGATAGAATCATTTGCAATAGCATAGGAATTCCGATAAAAGAAAGAAGGTGTTATTTTAGAGGATAATGGAATGATGAAACAGTTGGGACTACTTACGTTGATGCCTTGGAACAATTTTTGGCAATCCTAACTTAACGATTCTTCCAAAAAGCTACGAATACTTACTACCTTTAAGCACCAAAATACTTTATCACATCTTGATAAGTATAATTCTCCCTAAACAATATTATCATGATAAAGTAAGTCAAATGGAACTAGGTACCATGTATTGAACTATGAAGGGACATAACAATTGTTTTGGTTACCTAATCCAACAAAACATGTTTGAACTATCAAAAAAGGACATGATGCTTCCATATGGTGGCTTAATCATAAGACTACTCCATTTCTATGATATTTCCATTCCACCCGATGAAGAAGTTATAAAACTAGACTTATTTAGTATCATAAATAGAAATCTACTTCGATGGATGAGATGTACATTTAGAAATGGTATATAGACTAGATTGCCTAGAAGGATTGATCCCCTCTAACTAGAACCAGAACCTAAAACACTAATTTTTACGGGTAATCTATCTCCTCCAATTGGTCCCTTTGAGGAATCATCTTTGGTAGAGTAAGCACCTCCCTCATCTATCGACGACATAGGGACTCAGATGGATCATTTTGAATAACGACAAGATCGACTTGAACAATGCTAAGATCAAATCTTATCTAAGTTACAACAGATTCAACGATAGTTTAATACTATGTTTAGATATTTTAACTGACCACCACCTGAATGAGCAGTGGATGAAATCTCTCTATTGTATTATGCTTACTTTTATGTTGTAATCTTATGTTACCTACTTTGATGGTGAAATTCTGTGCTTACTTTGATGAATGTATCAATCTAAGAATTAGACTTGATAAATCTTTTAACTAAATAAATTCCTTGATACATTCAAAATTTGGTATTTATAACCTGACTCATTATTTGATGATCATTTGCGAAGTTAGGAATGTTAAATTATCCGAATGCATGAATTTGGTGAATTTCTTTTCTTGACTATCTTCTTGAATGGAACTTCCATGCGTTTAATGTTATATCAAGTTTATTCCATATCCTTGCTCCATTATGTAATAATGTTGGATACATGAAATTCATTGACAAATGCATCTCTCACGGATTTCACTCTTATGAATGTTTTTATGAGAAATGGGTTTGATGTGATCATTCATGAAATTTCTTTTATTCTTTCACATGAATTCTTTCTTAACGAAAGAAAAATTTATATGAATTTTTTAGTATGAGATGAACAATTGCAAGAGTGAGGATTTGATTTCACATGAATATCTTGATCCTTGTGAAAATTGAAACATGATTTAATGAATCTCTTTTATCATTTTTGACTTGATTCAAATCATTTCATAAAGTTGGTTTTTAATGGATTTCCTCCTTTCTTTCCTTCTTCATATAAAGTCTTGATGAAAAAAAAAGAGAGAAGTTGATGGAAGCTATCGCTTTAATGTTGATAACATTTAATGTTGAGAACTTTTGAATGATACCATGTCATGAATGCTAGAAATATGATTGGTATTGTCAAATACAAATTGAAATGTGGCATGAATCTTTACTTGCATTGTTGAATTGTTCTCCTTTTTGTTGATGACAAAGGGGGAGAAATGATACCAAAATATGGTAAATTGATGACAATGTATGCAATGCATCTTATTATAAATGCTTATGTGCTTATCATTTGAAACATATTGAAATATGGAAAAAACATATATTATCATATCAAATTGATAAATGTCTTTCATATAAGATATCATGAGTTAAAATATAGCAAAAACATATCTTATCGTATCAAATTGATAAATGTCTTTCATATAAGATATCTAGAGCTTAACTTGCAATTTTAAAAATGATATCTTGCCATGATGAATTTCTATCTTTATCATCTTTCATATTTGAAATATCTTACTTGAAAATGGATGTCATGACTTGACATCATACTTGGCATCGTCTCTTGAGAATGTTAGATCATGATGTGCATGTTGCTAAGTTTAAATGAATCTAACTTATCAGTTTGATACTTGAATTCAAAGGCTTGGAATTCAAGAGTGTCTTTTCTTAAGTATGGCATATAGATAGGGGGAGTTAAGGTTAGCTCTATCATCAATTGATTGTCATCATCAAAAAGGGGAAGATTATTGAATCTTGAATTTTGATGTTGAAGTCAATTATAATTTGTTTGATCTAATCTATATGTTGAGAAAAGTGTGCAGGATTAACTACGATAGTAGTAAGACATAAAGCAGATGTTGTTCCAGAGTCAAGATCGAGATCATGTTGGGAGTTTGAGAGTTCATCGGCAGTTCGGACGTTCATCGGAAGTTCTGCCGGAACCAACCGAGAAGTCCAAGAGCTTGCCAAAGAAGCTCATCAGAACTTGCCAAGAAGATCATCGTAAAGTCCAGGAGCTTGTTGGGAGTGAGTCAAAAATATTAGTTATCAAAAATATGTTTGGCATTGAATGATTATAAATTAGTTTTTGAGAATAATAGTTATTCAATATTATTAGATGATAAGATCATCACGAAAGGAACATTGTATAATAGTTTATTTATGCTAAATATTGCTACACATATCATGAATGTAAGTGAGTCCAAGAGAAAATGAGATGAGGTGAATAATACATACCTATGACATCGTAGGCTAGGTCATATCTATGAGGGAAGGATTCAAAAGTTGCTAACGAATGGATACCTAGATCTATTCGACTATAAGTCGTATATAATTTGTAAGCCTTTTTTTCATAGAAAATTGAACAACTCTCTATTTAATGAAATTGGAGAGAGAGTCACTAAGTTGTTAGAACTCATACATAGTGATGTGCATGGTTCTATGTCAACTCATGCCATAGGTGATTACTCATACTTCATTACTTTTATTGATGATTTCTCAAGATATAGACATGTGTATTTGATGAAGTACAAATCCGAGGCCTTCGAGAAATTCAGGGAGTATAAGAATGAAGTGGAGAACCAAACTGGATAGAGTATCAAGACTCTTCGATCATATTAAGGAGGTAAGTACTTGAGTAAGGACCATGGGATTCTATCCCAATGAACATCTTCTTATACGCCTTAGCTCAATGGTGTATTTGAGATAAGGAATCACACACTGTTAGATATAGTGCGGTCTATGATGAGTTTCATCGACCTATCTATCTCATTCTAAGGATACGCCCTAGAGACCGCAGCTTACCTTCTGAATAAAATATCAATTAAGTCGGTAGTGTCTACTTCATATGAGATATGAAAATGGAAGAAGCCAGATCTTAAAGTTGTTAAGATTTGGGGCTGCCCTGCTCACATCAAGAGACACAACCCCGACAAGTTGGAATCTAGGATGGAGCTGTGTAAGTTCATGGGATACCCCAAGGAAACTTATAGGTAATATTTCTATCACCTCGAGGATCAAAAGGTCTTTGTAGCCAAGAGAGCAATGTTCCTTGAGAGGGAATACATTCTTGACGGAGATAATGAGAGCACAATAGAGTTGAGCGAGATTTGAGAACCTAGCTCAAGCACCACTCTACAACCTGAGTCTGTTCAAGTACCTAACCCATAAGTTCTAACTTTACATAGATATAATAGAGTATCACATCATCCTAAGAGATATATGAGACATATTAGAGGAGAGGATGTTGAGGATATTGATTCTTAGACCTTCAAAGAGGCTCTTATGAGTAAAGACTCTAGGAAGTGGTAATAAGCCACAAATTCTAAGATAGATTTAATGTACTCCAACAAGGTTTAGAGTACATCAAGTAGGTTCCAATACCCTTGGGTACATCAAGTAGGTTCCAAACCTTGTTGACTATGTCGGTAGAGACCATTCTTAACAATGTCAAGAAAGGTGGAGACCTAAAAGCAAGGCTAGTGGCTAAGGGATATCGTTAAAGACATGGTATTGACTATGACGAAACCTTCTCACCCGTAGCCATGCTAAAATCTATCCTAATTCGATTGGCTATTGTAGCACGCTATGATTATAAGTTCTGGCAAATTGATGTGAAAACTGTGTTCCTCAATGACAACCTATAATAGGAGGTGTATATGATACAACTTGAGGGATTTTTATCTAAAGACAGTCTAAATAAGGTGTATAGCTTGCTTATATCCATTTATGGATTGATACAAGCTTTCTAAAGTTGGATCATAAGATTTGATGAGACGATCAAATCTTATGACATTGTTAAGAATGAAGTTGAGCCTTGTGTGTATAGGAAGATAAGCGGGAGCACTATCACCTTCTTGGTGTTATATGTGGATGATATCCTAATCATTGGAAATGATATAGGAATGCTCCCCATAGTAATGGTTGGGTTATTGAGACACTTCGCTATGAAGGACTTAGGAGAAGAATCTTACATCTTGGGGATTCAGATCTATAGAGATAGATCCAAGAGGATACTTGGCTTGTCCCGATCTAGGAACTTAGAAATCATTGTGTTAGGACTCTAGCTAGGAGAGTCCTAATTGAGAGGGACATTCATGTAAAACCTATCTAATCCGACCCCTGTTAAAGAGGTGAAGAGGCCAGCTAGGGTTTTGAGGTTATTTCTTAGAAAAAAATTAGGAGTTGTAAAGGAATAGGAGTCTTTAGTAGGAGTCGTATTAGGAGTTGGTTAGAAGTAGGAGTCATATTAGGAGTTAGGATTTAGAAACCCTATAAATAGTCATATATTCATCTTCTTTTGAAAAGCAATAGATGAACCTTTTCTGCAGCCTTTGAGCAGCAACTTAAAGGAAGGAACCCCTATAGAGTTCCAAGGACGCTGATCCCCTAAAGAGATCAACACCAAGCTTAGAATCTGCAAGGGTTCTAACACCTGGTATCAAAGCAGTGTTCTTGGCATCTCGCTACCCTTCCATCAGCCCTCCACAGCTGCCCAAAGCAATTCCCACAATTGCTTAAAAGATCATCGCCAAATTCCACCATCATCTCCACCATCACGGATCATCCTTTGATCTCCCCATGAATTGTAACAGGTTCTGGTTTTCTACCTTACTGCTACTGCAATTTAGTTATCCTTATTCAAAAATCTAAAAAAAATTGTTCCTATATTGCTGCATAAACTTTTCGTCACAAAGTTTTCATCTCTACGACGAAAGATACATTGCAGAATTCCAGTCACATAGCACAGTCTGTTTGATCTTGCTATTGTATTTTTTCTATCCAAATTTCTATGAAATTTTTATGACACTTTGACACTTCCTAATAGCAGATTTTTCTTTGGTTTTATCAAAAAATTCTTAATATAAATCATTTATCTTTTACGTCTAATATGCTATTCTTGAAAATCTGTACTGTAAAATTTCAACTGTATAGTACTGTTTGTTTAATCTTGATACTATGTTTTTTCTGTCCAAATCTCTACAAAATTTTTATGATAGCTTTCACACTTCCAAATAGTAGATTTCCTTTTAGTTTTGTCAAAAAATTCTTAATATAAATCACTAATCTTTTACATCCAATCTGCTACACTTGAAAATCTATGCTGTAGAAAATTTCAACCGCACATTATTGCCTTAACCCATCTATTTGCAATCTTTTTTGAAAAAAATTTCTTATACACTTCATAGATCATCTTGGCTTCCATTTAAGATTGATCTATTGAGGAATTCATCTCTAAAAATAATTTTGTGTTGTTACAAATTTTTGTCGTAAAACGCTAAAATATTTCAACGAGAATTCTGCTATCACAACTTGCACCAATTTTCTTGTTATTACTGCCAAAATTTTCTTGATTAAATTGGACATCCTTGCTGTCATATAAACTGAAATATTGCTGTCAATTCCCTCCTCAAATCTCTTAAGATTTTGGTGGAAATTTCGTCGAGAAATCGCTATTTCTTCGACGATAATTCTGCTCTTACAAGACAACACAATTCTTCACCATACTTCCACTAATTACTATCAAACCTTTGTTGCCATCTACTATAGATCTAAAACTTTCATCCACAGCCCTAAAACTCCACCAAACCACACCCTCAAACTACCTCCAAAACAGCCACAAACCAAGCCTAAACCACAGCCTACATCCACCAATCTACCAACCCTTTCGACCATCACTTCTCTCAACCTATATATACCTTTAACCCGACATCAACAGAGAGATCTTAATATTACAGATTGAGAGGCATATACTATGGTATCTAAGAAGGCAATTAATGCTAAATTCGAAGCCTTCGAGGCACGAATGGAGGATAAAATTTGGACTCTCTTTACTGAACTCAGTTTGGGCCAACCACTAAGCCCGAAGAAATCACATCAAGGAGAGAGCTCTAACCAATCGCATCAAGTCCAAAGAGATAACTTCCAAGAGAGGGGAGGCTCTATGACCAACCCCAACTTCTATGCATGAGAGTGGACTTCCCTATATGGGAAGAAGGAGACCCGATTGGTTGGATATCGCGTGCGGAGCGATATTTTCGGTACCATAAAACTACGGACGTATCCATGGTGGAAATTATGGCTATACATCTTAAAGGGGATTCCATACAGTGGTTTGACTAGTTTCAACACACTCTTGGAGTCTTTTCATGGTGATAATTCAAAGAAGGACTACTGATCCACTTCGGACCAACCGATTACGAGAAAATTGACGAACAACTAGCAAAGATCCGACAAACCTCCACCATTCAGGAGTACCAAACCTAGTTTGAAAGTTTATCTAATCAAACTCATGATTGGTCTGAAAAACGGCTATTGGGAACCTCCATTACAATAAGTTCGATGTAAAGGTTGTCGACGGTAGAATCCTAAAGTGCGACTAAAGATGACCGCAGGTGAAACTATTATTGCAAGACCAAGAAATTATCACTAACTTCTTCCTCCTACCAACTAATGACTATAAGGCCGTGCTTGGCATAGAATGTCTGACTATGCTAGGTGATGTCTCTTGAAACTTTTCTAAATTAATTATGAAATTCTACTGCAAAGGCAAACATATCATCCTACTTAGGAAGCACAAAAGCAACGTAACCATCGTTTCGACCCAACGAATAGAGAAAGTTTTACACAAGGTAAATGGTGGCTTTTTGATGCATCTCTAGCAGCAACTAAAGGGGAAGAAAATAGAAATTGAAGATCAAAATCTTTCCTAATTGCTTGCTAAATTTGCCGACATTTTTGCTAAACCGCGCGGTCTTCCTCCTTCTCGGCAACATGACCATCAGATTCCAATCCTTCCAAGCAAGCCACCAGCGAACACTTAGCCATACTGATATCCTCACCTTCAACAGGATGAAATTGAAAAGATCATAAAGGAGATGCTTGAAACAGGTGTGAATCGGCCAAGTTGCATCCCCTATTCCTCACCGATGTTACTTGTACGCAAGAAGGACGAAACTTGGCGGATGTGCATCAACTACCGAGCTTTAAATAGCATCACTGTCAAGGACAAGTACCAAATACCAGTGGTGGATGAACTTCTTGATGAATTAAAAGGAGCTTGAGTTTTCATGAAGTTGGATCTCCGATCCGGTTACCACGAAATTCAGGTATGTGAAGATGACATTCCAAAAACTACATTCCACACACATGATGGCCATTATGAATTCTTGGTAATGCCTTTTGGACTCACTAATGCTCCTTCAACCTTTCAAAGTCTCATGAATGATATTTTTTGGAGCTTTCTTTGTAAATTTATGTTGGTATTTTTTGATGACATCCTCATGTACAGCCCTTCTCTTGAGACTCAATTCCGGCATTTACAGATTGTTTTGATGATCCTTCAGGAGAATACTCTTTTTGTTAAGCAACCAAAGTACAGCTTTCTCTAGCAAAAAGTAAAGTACCTTGGGCATATAATATCAGAAGGAGTGGTGGTAGACCCAAAAAAAATTAAGGCAATACAAGGCTGGTTGAAACCTACAAACGTGAAATTACTACGCGGGTTCCTTAGACTAACAGGCTACTACCAAAATTTTTTTAAGGACTATGGGAAGATCAATGCACCCCTCACTTCTCTACTAAAAAAAGATGTATTCCAATGGTCAGACAAAGCCTCCACTACTGATAAGACCCTAAAGTCTTATCATGGAAGAAAGGGGAGAAATGGGGATGCTCTGATACCAAATGATAAGACCCTAAAGTCTTATCGTCGCTCTAATATCAAATGATAAGACCTTAAAGTCTTATCGTAAAAGAAATAGAAGAAATGATAGAAGAGGGGATGAAATAGAGGGAATGATAATGATCGCTTCGAGGGTTCGGCCTCCTTGATCGCTTCGAGGAGATCGGCCCTCCTTGATCACTTCGAGGGGATCAACCTCCTAGGGTTTGTCCATAGAGTGGAATAACATATCATTGATTGATTGATTGATTCATTAATTCCAAAAGAAAGGGTTACATCACTATTTATAGAGTTCCACCTAGAGTCCACCAGGACTTGGACTCTTAATAATAAATAAATGTTAAATAAACTTCTACCGGACTCTAACTGAACTCAATAAACAATTTAACTAAATAGACTCAATAAGCATTATTCAAAAGCTCAGAAAAAGGATCCTAACAGTTCCTCCCTCTTCAAATCAGCCTTGTCCTCAAGGCTAAGCAGCATCAATCTCGGGGAGCTTCTCTTTCAGCACATTAGTCATAGACTATCTGCAACACATCACAACCCTTTGATCAAGTATGATATCCACTGTTTGATAGTGTAAGCAATAGGTCGGTCTTTCAGTGTAAGAATCATTGCAAGAAACTTCTGGCCCTATATAATCAATTTTATCTTTGAACCTTTGCTATCACAAGTGAAAATCCGTCTATCAACGATCTTTACTTCAAATCTGTCATAGTCTTCAATGTGGTGGGCCAATCGGTCAATAGTCTCACTGTCCATAAAATTGTTAGTGCTACCAGTATCAATCAAAACTATAATAGGCGGATGCTCCAGAGTTCCGCCAACTTTCATAGTTTGCGGGTTAGAGTAGTTGGCTAATGTATGCATTGTATGTATGGTAGGTTCAACGTCTTCAATAGAATTTATACCTTCATGATCAGAGTCTATATTCTTAGCTTTTGGCTCCTCTCCAATTGGTTCAATCATCAGAAGTTGCCCTTGTTTACATCGGTGCTCCATACTCCATTTTTCATCATAGTACAAACCCCTTGCTGATCTTTCCTTGCTAATTTTTTTCTCATGTAGATGTGCAAATGAGATCGCAGCTATCATAGTGCGGGGTTGATGAGCCATAACTTCACACCAGATCTCCGGATTAAGCCCTTCAGTAAATATATCCAGAAGCTATCGGTCTGACCAATCTCTAGCTTGATTTGATAATCTTTCAAACCTACTCTGATATTCCAACACTGCAGAAGTTTGATGAATTTTGGTGAGCTGGCCATCAACATTCTCATATTTGAATGGGCCAAATCGAACAAGAAGCCCTCTTTTGAACTTCTCCCATGAAGGAACACCGTAAACAGTTTCATACCAATCGTACCACTGGAGTGCATCTCCATCGAGCTGGATTGAGGCTATTTCTACCTTGGATTCTTCTGGAGTTATGTGAAAATGGAAAAAATTTTTTGCCCTAGAGATCCAACTGGTCATATCTCCATCTTTCCATCTCGGAAATTCCACCTTCATGTGTAGGTAGTTTATGTCACAATCTTGGGGCCTTTTTCTTATATTTTCATATATGTGCAACATAGAACTTGAGCCCCTATTTTGTTGAAATTTGCTGACGCTCTCCAGTAGGCTCTTTTTGAAATCATTAAGTGTTTCTTATAGTCGATTTTCAATTCTGATTTCCAATGCTTCCATTTGTGCTTTTACCGAGTTATTAGTGGCCATTGCTAAAATTGCAAATATGTAATCTCAACTCCTATTTTTGGTGTCGGTCAAGGGCATCAACACTATCGATGCGAAGTTGCTGATGAGGTGGACGCCGAGGGCAGTGTCGTGGTCACTGTGTTGGAGGAAGAGTTGCTGCCATATTTCTATCGCTGCATGGGGTGAGAGCGCCGGGGTTGGAAGGCGATTGCGTTGATGTGGCTGCAGCTGCTGCGACGCAAGGGGCGATCGCTGAGCAACGGAGTTGAGGCTGCAGTGATGGCAAACTATGGTGATGGCAACCTACGATTGTGGCAGAATATGCTAAGCAAGGGGGAGGCGGCGTTGAAGCGGCCGAGGTTGAGAAGAGGAATCGGTGTTGCGTGCACTACTGGGGTTGAGGCAAGGCAGCGTACTTGCTGCGGTTGCTGCGTTCGCTGTTGGAGGGTGGCTGCTGCAGAACGAGGGGTTGGTCGTTGGCCAGGAGTAGTGGCGGCAGTGGTTGCTAGCTGGGAACTACAGTGATTGGTGGCTGCGGCAAAAAAAATGCAAAGTTACTCTGTTGTGGTCGCCACGAGGAGGGGAGGTCGAGCGGCTGTGGCTGCAACGGTTGCGACCCAAGGGAAGGCAGCGATGGTGGTGCGGCTAGGGACAGCGCTGCCAAGGGCTCACCGCCGCGGTGGTTACGACGATGCGGATAGGAGGGAACGATGCTTGTCTATATCGCATTGCGGAAGGAGGCACTGGAGACGCCGAGGAATCGCGTGCGGTTGAGGAGACGACAATGGCTACGACGGTCATGGTTGCCTTGTTTTGATCGCTACGAAGAAGGATGATCAAGCGACTGTAGTTGCAACCCAAGGGTAGGCAGCAATGGTGGCGTGGTTGGGGGCAGCGGAGGCAGCGATGGTGGTGCGGTTGGGGGCAGCGTCGCCAATGGTAGAAGTGACGAGGGGGTTGGTCCGCTGGCTGCGAAGCAGCGGCCGTGGTCCTTCTCTCTCGAGCAAGGTGGAGCAGCAAGGAGGAAAGACTGCTGGCCGGGGAGCAGCGGCGACGGTGGTCACCGATCAGAAAGCAACGGCGACGGTGGGGCTCACCGAAAGCAGGGGAAGTAGGGGCCCCTTTCGACCAGATGGGCTTCGGATGGGAGAAGATGTGGTTGTGGCAGTTATGGCACAACGAGGAGGGGAGGTTGCTGGTTGAGGGCTGGGAGGCTGCGTGCAGGTTGAAGGCTAGGTGGTTACGGTGGCGTTTGACAAGGTCGAGAGGCAGTAGAGGGTCCAGTGGCTGCGGTAGCAGAGGATGCTTTGTTGTTGATGCTGGTGGAGGAGAGGTCGAGTGGCTACGCTGTGATGCAAGGGGAGGCGGGCGGCGTTGGAGAAGGAGGCAGCGGTGGTGGCTCGTGTGGGAGGCGATGGGCAGCATTGGCCTCTGGCCAGGAAGCGGGGCGATGGTGGTCGCTGGCCGGATAATAGCAGTGGTGGGTGGGCTGGCCGGAAGTTGGGGAAGGCTGCGGCTTGGGAAGCAGGGGAGTGGCTGTGGGCGTTCTTTTTTTTTTTTTTTTGGAAGATAGCTACGGCAATACTATAGCGCGAACGCCAATGATTGCCACTCTGATACAATTGATAAGACCCTAAAGTCTTATCGTCGCTCTAATACCAAATGATAAGACCCTAAAGTCTTATCGTCGCTCTGATACCAATTGATAAGACCTTGTAGGGTCTTATCGTGGAATAAAGGGAGAAAAAGGAATGCTTTGATACCAAATGATAAGACCCTAAAGTCTTATCATTGCTCTGATACCAATTGATAAGACCCTATAGGGTCTTATCGTGGAAAAAAGGGGAGAAAAGGGAATGATAATGATCGCTTCGAGGGGATTAGCCTCCTCGATCCCCTCGAAGTCATCAAGGAGGGCCGATCCCCTCGAAGCGATCATTATCCCCCTTGAGGCTACTACCTCTATATACTGGCAAAAGATCCAGACCAAATACCACTCTTACAACCTTCTTACAAGTGGTTCACACTCTTATAGATTTTTCAAAGAGAAAGAGAGAGGTGAACACTTAAGCTATTGAAAACAAGACTTTGCTAGAGCTTTTTCTCACTTTCTAACTTGTCAAAGAGGTGTATTCTCTATTGAGAATTGAGGGGTATTTATAGACCCCAAGAGGATTCAAATTTGGGCTCCAAATTTGAATTACTTTTGGGTTTCTCAGTGTTGGCGGTGCCACGGCCTGTCAATGTTTGACACTGACAGTGTACTAGCGGTGCCACCACCAGACCTCTTGAGTATTGGGCAGTGCCACTGCCCAGTCTGGCATGCCACCGCCTAAACTGTTCCAATTCACTAGTTGGGCTCCAAACTTGGCCTAAACTAGTCCAAACTCGGGCCCAATTGGTCCATAACCAGGTTATAGGATTAACCCTTAATCCTATCCCAAATTATATGCAAACTATAAAATTAAGACATAACCCTAAGTAAATTTTTAACTGGTAACGTCGAGTTTCCTTTCGACGAGCTTTCCGACAAACTTCCGGCGGACTTCCGATACTCCCTCGGATTTCCGGGGGAGAAATGATACCAAAATATGGTAAATTGATGACAATGTATGCAATGCATCTTATTATAAATGCTTATGTGCTTATCATTTGAAACATATTGAAATATGGAAAAAACATATCTTATCATATCAAATTGATAAATGTCTTTCATATAAGATATCATGAGTTAAAATATAGCAAAAACATATCTTATCGTATCAAATTGATAAATGTCTTTCATATAAGATATCTAGAACTTAACTTGCAATTTTAAAAATGATATCTTGCCATGATGAATTTCTATCTTTTTCATCTTTCATATTTGAAATATCTTACTTGAAAATGGATGTCATGACTTGACATCATACTTGGCATCGTCTCTTGAGAATGTTAGATCATGATGTGCATGTTGCTAAGTTTAAATGAATCTAACTTATCAGTTTGATACTTGAATTCAAAGGCTTGGAATTCAAGAGTGTCTTTTCTTAAGTATGGCATATAGATAGGGGGAGTTAAGGTTAGTTCTATCATCAATTGATTGTCATTATCAAAAAGGGGAAGATTATTGAATCTTGGATTTTGATGTTGAAGTCAATTATAATTTGTTTGATCTAATCTATATGTTGAGAAAAGTGTGCAGGATTAACTACGATAGTAGTAAGACATAAAGCAGATGTTGTTCCAGAGTCAAGATCGAGATCATGTTGGGAGTTTGAGAGTTCATCGGCAGTTCGGACGTTCATCGGAAGTTCTGCCGGAACCAACCGAGAAGTCCAAGAGCTTGCCAAAGAAGCTCATCAGAACTTGCCAAGAAGATCATCGTAAAGTCCAGGAGCTTGTTGGGAGTCCGCCGGAGATAAATTTGAAGCCATTGGGGCCTATAAAAACCCCACCATTTTCTCCATGAAAGGGCAAATAAGCATTGAGATAATCTTGAGTTGTTGGGGTGTAAAAGTGTTTTAAACAAGTGCTAGAGTTCTCCTCCTCCCTTTCTAACTTTTTGAGATCATTCAAGAGAGGTGTGAGACTTATAAGGGTTCTCTCCTAAACTCGTGAAAAAGAGAAAGCATTGTAAGAGGTGGTTGGTCTTTGCTTATTGAAGGAAGGCCTTTAGTGCATGCCGGTTACCTCGACGGAAGAGGAATCCGAAAGTGAATATAGGTCACAAAGATCGAACCACTCTGAATTCTGGTTTACGTTTCAATTTGTGTATGTTTTATTACTGTAAGCTACATTACCTTCTTGCTGCCTTCTCTGCACTCATATACGCTTTTAAGTTAAACTCCTTACGAAATGATTTTCGTTAGAATCAGTTTTAATCTAAACGTAGACTTTTAAAATCACGAAAACTTTTCGCTGCACTAATTCACCCCCCCTCTTAGTGCTGTTCTTGATCCTAACAGAATGACTATGTCATATGCATGGATTAGTATAGTGATCAAGCCACCATATGGACGCATCATATATTTTTTCGATAGTTCAATCATGTTTTGTTGTATCCGGTAACCAAAACAATTCTCATATCCTTTCATAATCCAATATATCGTTCCTAATTCCATTTGGTTAACTTCATCATGATGATATTGTTTTGAAAGTATACTATTTATTAAGATGTGATGAAGCAATTTGGTGTTGAAAGGTAGTGAATGTTCATAACTTTTTGGAAGGATAGACACGCTTAGATTACTAAAACTAGTACCTAAAGCTTCAGAATAAGTGGTCCTAACTAATTTTTTGTCTCATTATCCTCTAAAGTAACAACCTCTCCTTTTCTCAGTAGTTCCTATAAGATTACAAATTACGTTATCTGTAATGGGTATGTGATATCCTAAGAGATAAGTGGATACCCTATCATGTTCATCCACATGCAAGTTGTTGTAAAACAACCTAACACATCTAGGATAAATAGGTTTACTTATTTGAAGAATCGAGAGGATATCTAAGTTAACAAACCATTGAATTGGTTCCAAATTACTCAATTCTTCTATATCTACATATTTACCCTTATAAACATTTCTAGACTCAATAATTGGGAATTTAAGGGCATGTTGCGGAGAATCAAAGAGTAGGGAATCATAGGTTTCATCTAATCTCCTCTTCCCTTTATCCCTTGAGGATCTTCTAGAAGTCATGGAGACTACATTTATTAAAGGTTTAGGGATTACCTTAGTAGTTTAGCCTTCATATGATCACCAAAGGGGGGTTTGAGATTGATCCTTGGTTTTGTAAAGGATGAGGGTTCTCTTGAGTTACTAGAGGGA
This sequence comes from Musa acuminata AAA Group, assembly GCF_036884655.1. NCBI lineage: Eukaryota > Viridiplantae > Streptophyta > Magnoliopsida > Zingiberales > Musaceae > Musa > Musa acuminata. The sequence continues at coordinate 24,757,433 of NC_088340.1, forward strand.
GAGTAAAAGAAAGTAGGGATTTGGGGATGTTTAGAGAGGTATAGAGTGAGTTGGGGTCGGTTCTACCGCCGGCCCTAACTTGTGTTTATATAGGGCAAGTTGCGAGCGGTGGTACCGCCAGCTGGGTAGTGCTACCGCCTACAGGCAATGAGCATTGGCGATGCTACCGCCAATCCGACAGTGCCACCGTTGGTACTTTGTCTTGCTTCTAGTTTTCTAGTAGTTTATTTTTGAGATGCGGTGCAAATATTAAGCAATATCTTTATTATTATGTGGTGCAAACATCATATCAGGTTATTGAAGTTCTACTTTCGTAAGAGGAGAAAATTCATATGGAAAAATTCATATGGCTTATCAAACATACCATAGATCCATGAGTCAAATCTTTTCTCAAGTGAAGAAATAATAGTAAATGATCTTGAAAACGAGGACTCAATTTTAGAAAATCCGGAGAGAACAATTTAAAGAAGAACTCAAGTATCAGAAAAATTTAACATAACTAATTCTATTCTTATAAAATCAAATTGTTCCTCAATCAAAAGTTTTGTAAAAATATAAGCTAATTGATATTTTGTATCAATAAATTCTAGAGATATGTCATAGTTATTAACATGATCTCTTTCAAAATGATGCCTAATATCAATATGTTTAGTTCTAGAGTGTTGAATAGGATTTTTGTTAAACATATTGCACTAGTGTTATCACATTTTATAGGTAAGTTTTTCAAGTGAATTCTATAATCCTCTAAAGTGTTTTTCATCTAAATAACTTAAACACAGCATGCACCTACTGTTAGATACTCAACTTTGGTTGTGTTAGGATCGGAGCGGCACTAAGAGTGGGGGTGAATTAGTGTAGCGGATTAAAACTTCGGTTTTGATAAATCTTTCGTACGATGAAAAGCAATATCAATGGAAACCGATTTTAGAAGCTTGATAACTTAGAAACGTGTGGAAGCGTAGTAACTAAGTAGAGAAGTTTGCAGTATGTAAATGGCAAGAGTATGATGCAAACCAGATAATGCAGCAGTTTTTAAAGTGGTTCAGTCAAAATGACCTACATCCACTTGCGAAGCCTTCTTCGAAGAGGCTTCCAACTTCCACTAGCAAATTTCTTGTAGGGGAAGGACTAATACCCCTCTTACAACCTTTACAAGTGGTTCACACTCTTACAATTCTTTTCTACAAGATGGGAGGAGGTGAACACTTAAGCAATATGAAAAACAAGGCTTGCAAAGACTATTCTAAGGCTCTTAACTCAAACTATTGCTTTTCAAAAGGTTATGTTCTCAACTGAGATTTGAGGGGTATTTATAAGCCTCAAGAGGATTCAAATTTGGGCTCCAAAATTTGAATTCTCTTTGGTTCCCGATGCTGGCGGTGGCACCGCCCAGCCAAGCGGTGCCACCGCCCAGCTCTCGGGTGCTGGGCGGTGCCACTGCCTACACTATTTCAGCTCACTGTTTGGGCTCCAAAATTGGCCCAAACTAGTTCGAACTAGAGCCCAATTGGCCCCTACTTGGTTTATAGGATTAACACCTAATCCTAACCCTAAGTAATGTGCTAACTACAAATTTAAAGATATTTTCTAAGCTATTACAAAGTTCATAAGTCAAGACTTCTTCCGGCGAGCTTCCGGCGAACTTCCGACGGTTTTTCGATAAACTCTCGGAAACCATTCTGCGGACTCCCAGCAAGCTCCTAGACTTCACGATTTGATCTTGACGAGTTTCAACGAGCTTCTTCGGCAAGCTCCAATCTTTCTTGGTGAGCTCCGCGAACTTCCAACGAACCTTCCGATGAGCTTCCAAAAACCCTTCGGCAAGCTCCCTACTCATTCTCGGCTAGTTCCGGCAGCATTCCCGACGAACTTTCGAACTTCCGTCGAACTCTCGAACTCGCAATGAATCCTTCGTGCTTGACTCCGACACTTTGTTTTGCTTGATCTCTTCATCGTTATCGTAGTTAATCCTGCACACACAAGCTAACACTCTACTCCGATCTAAACAATTATTACAATGCGAATTGACATTCTATTGCCCGGCACGTCATTGGTTAGCGCTTTGTCCGATTCTTTGGTGCATCGTCCTCTCTTGCAGCTTGTTGCCCAATCGGCAGTTGACCTCTACAACCCCGATATCCTTGGCGCAATTTTTCTCTCCTTGGCCCGATGCCCGACGTCCGAAGCCTTCTACCGTCCAATATCTTGATGTGATCTCCTCCGGCGCAACGTCAATTCCTCCTGCGTTAACTATCTAATCCTGATCGAGTAGACCTGCATCACTCAAAATACAGTTTAAATTATAAACACATATCAAGTGGTTTCATCATCAAAATATGAGATTCAACAGGTTGTAGATAATGCAACTGAGTTTTGTTTCTTGGAAGACTAAGAGACAAGTGTGTGTCCTAAAAGTTGACATGTTCCGAATGTGCTTTTTCCATCGATTTGGAAGCCAACAAAATCGGCATCGACATAACTAAGTAATTTAAAGTTTTTAGATTTTGGATACCATGATCCTAGTTTAGGAGTTCCTTTTCGGTATCTAAAAATCATTTTAATAGCTTTTAAGTGAGATTGCTTTGGGGTAGATTGAAACCTAGCACATAATCCAACACTATGTTAGGATCGGAGCGGCACTAAGAGGGGGGGGGTGAATTAGTGCAGCGGTAAAGTGTGATAAACTTTTGACGATTTAAACACTTTCGGAAACTTCGTATGATAAAAGTAATGTTTTCGTTTGAAACCATTTTGATTGTGTTTTAACTTGAAGAGATAAGTAAGACGGAGACAAAGAAGTAGAGCATTAAAGTGCAAATGGTTTGCAGTAATGTAAATGACAATAAGTAAATGCAAACTAGAGATCACACCGATTTTACAGTGGTTCGGTCAAATGACCTACATCCACTTGCGAGGCCCCTCTTCGATGAGGCTCCCATCTTCCACTAGCAAATCTCTTGAAGGGGAAGGGTAGATACCCCTCTTACAACTTTTTACAAGCGGTTCACTCTCTTACAGATTTTCAGCAAGAAAGAAGGAGGTGAACACTAGCAAATTGAAAACAAGACTAGCAAAGACTTTTCTAAGACCTTTCTCTCAAACAATTGCTGCTCAAAAAGTCATAATCTCAGCTGAGATTTGAGGGGTATTTATAGGCCTCAAGAGGATTCAAATTTGGGCTCCAAAATTTGAATTCTCTTTGGGTTCCCGATGCTGGCGGTGCCACCGCCTGTCAGTGGCGGTGCCACCGCCTGTCACTGTCAGACATTGACAGTGCTGGGCGGTGCAACCGCCCAGTCTGGTGGTGCCACCACCAGACCCTTCGGTTCACTTATTTGGCTTCAAATTTAGCCCAAACCAAGTCTAATTTTGGGCCCAGTTGGCCCCTAACCAGGATATAGGATTATCTCTTAATCCTAATCCTAATTACAAGTGAACTACATAACAAAACACATCCTAAGCAAGTTTTCAACTGCGAACATCGAGTCTTGTTCCGACGAGCTTTTCGATGAACTTCCGACGGACTCCCAGCAAGCTCCCGAACTTGTGATGACTTTAACGAGTAGTCGAGCCTTCTCGGTGATCTCCATGAACCTCCGACGATCTCTTCAGTGAACTTCCGAAAATTCCGATAGGTTCCCGATTTCTTCTCGGTTGGTTCCGGCAGCATCTCCGACGATTCTTCGGACTATTAAACGTCCATCGAACTTGACTCCAGTATTCTTGCTTTGTGTTTTCTAGTTATCGTAGTTAATCCTGCACATTTAACTCAATAATACGGATTAGATCAATTAACCCATCAATTGATTTTATCATCAAAATCCGAGATTCAACAATCTCCCCCTTTTTGATGATGACAATCAATTGATGCGGAGTTAAACATAACTCCCCCTATCTATATGCCATATTATGAGAAGATGAAAATGTTGAATCTCGTATTTTGATGATGAAACTACTTGATATGTGTTTATGATTTAATCTGCGTTTTGAGTGATGCAGGATGCCTCGATCAGGATGAGACAATTAAAGCAGGAAAATCATGTTGTGCCGGAGGAACATGTCAGAAGATTGGACGTCGGGCCGGTGGATCGGTCGACGTATCGACAGAAGGCTTCGGGCCGTGGACTCGGGCATCGGGCCAAGAAGAGCGGGTATTATGCCAAGGATATCGGAGTTGCGGAGCCAACTGGCCGATTGGGCAATAGGCCGTAGGAAAGGACGATGCGCCGAATAATCGGACGAAGCGTCGAGGGACCAATGACATGTCGGACAACTTGGTTAATTGCTTAGGATTAATTGTCTCGATCGAAGTTTTGTTTACATGTGCAGGATTAACTACAATGAAAGTAAGACATGCAGTAGGAGTTGCGCTGGAGTCAAGACAATGATCATGTTGGGAGTTCAAGAGTTCGACGGAAGTTCGGATAGTCGTTGGAGGTTTTGCGGGAACAAATCCGAGAAGTCCATAAGCTTGCCAAAAGAATCTCATCGGAACTTGCCAAGTGGATCGTCGCAAGTCCAGGAGTTTGGCGGAAGTCCGCAGGAGCATCACCGAGGGTTCATCGGATGATCGACAAAAGTTCGTCGGAAACTCGCCGGAAGAAGCGATTGACACACCGGAGCAAGCTGTAGAAATTGTCTTAGGATTTATCGTAGTTAGCATAATGATTAAGTTGGAAATGGGAGGTGATCCCATTAGCTTAATCTTGGGGCAATTGGGCTCTTGAAAAACCCAAATTGGGCCGAATGGATCTACCCATTCGGACCCTGATTGTTGTGGGAGGTGCAACCGCCCAAGCCAGGAGGTAGCATCGCCTGGGCTAAGTCTCCCAGGGAGACTGGGCGGTGCAACCGCCCCAGCCAGGAGGTAGCATCGCTGGGCTCAGTCTCCAAGCGAGACTGGGCGGTGCAACCTCCCCTGACAAGAGGTAGCACCGTCTGAGCTCAGTCTTCGAGCTCTGCCAGGCGGTGCAACCGCCTCTGTCAGTAGGTGCAACCGCTTGAGCTCGATCTTCGAGCTCTGTCAGGAGGTGCAACCGCCCCTGACAGGAGGTAGCACCGCCTAGAGGCTCAGTCTTTGAGCTCTGCCAGGCGGTGCAACCGCTCTAGTCAGGAGGTGCAACCGCTTAATCCCGGAATTCCGGGAATTGACAGTTTTGAGCTCTAAATTTGAACTGGGTTGGGGCCTATAAATACCCCACCCATTCAACACTGATAGGAAGCAATTTAACAACGAAATCTTGATCCTTTTCTGTGATTCTTAGAGCTCAAAATTGTTGTAAAGGCCAAAAGTTTTTCTCCCTCTGTTCTTCCAAGTTCTGAGTTGTAAAGAGAGGAGAGAAAATTCTCTAAGGGTTATCTCCTAAGCCCATCAAAAGGAGTGAAACTGTAAAAGGGTGATTGGCCTTCGCCTATTGAAGGAAGGCCTCTAGTTGACGTCGGTGACCTCGTCGGTGGAGGAAGCCAAAAGTGGAGTAGGTCAAGATTGATCGAACCACTATAAATCTCGGTTTGCATTTACTTTGAGCATATTATCTTTACTGCAAACCTCCTCTGAAGCTTACTGCTTTCAGCGTGTATACGATCGGGTTTCAAGCCTTGCACTTTTCGAATCAGCGTTTAGACGTAAATCTGCTTTTTCGTACGATCATTATATTTTAGATTTCGTTTACATTTTGATTTCTACCATAACTGCAAACTGCCTTTATACCTTTGCTTAAACTGTATCTCGCCTAATCAAGTGATTTACGAATCAGCATTTAGACGTAAATCAGTTTCTTCGTACGAACGTCGTATTTCAGTTTGCGCTTATATTCTGGTTTTCATCATAACTACAAACTGCCTTCATAGATTGACTTTAACATCATCTTGCTTGATCTTAAGTTAAAGTAATCTTAGAATCAGCTTTCACACAGAAATCGTTTTTATCGTTCGAACGCAGTTTCATTTTAATCGCAGAAAGTTTTCCGCTGCACTAATTCACCCCCCCCCCCTCTTAGTGCTCTTGATCCTAACAATTGGTATCAGAGCCCGGTATTTCTCATTTCGGATTTACACCCGAGAGGAATGACTCTTCATGGCTTTCAAGAGGGCTTATTGGTCTTTCGCCCACCGTTGTTTAACGGATTGGACTACACTTATTGGAAAACTCGAATGAGAGTTTTCTTGATTTCTATGAATTTGGATTTATGGAATATCATTGAAAATGGTTTTCAACTTCCCCCAAACCGATGAACGAATGGTCGGATTTGGAGAAGAAGTATTTTTCTTTAAACGCAAAGGCTATGAATGCCTTATTTTGTGCTTTGGACAAAAATGAGTTCAATCGGATTTCTTCGTGCGAAACGGCTTTTGACATTTGGCGAACACTTGAAATCACGCACGAGGGAACTAGTAGAGTCAAACACTCGAAAGTTAACATTTTATTGTATGATTTTGAACTTTTTCGAATGCAACCAAGCGAGACTATAGGCGACATGTACACCCGTTTCACGGATGTCGTCAATAGTTTAAGAGCTCTTGGAAAATATTTTTTGGATTTTGAACTCGTAAACAAAATTTTGCGTTCTCTTTCTAAGAAGTGGGATTCAAAAGTAACTGCAATACAAGAAGCTAAAAACCTAAACAACTTACCACTTGAAGAACTAATTGGTTCATTGATGACATATGAAATGGTGCACCATGCACATGATGAACATGATGAACAAAATTACCTTCCAAAGAATATGAAGGATTTGAAACTCCGGACAAATGAATACCACTTGAGCGATGACTCAAGTGATGAGGACAATGATGAACTTGAACTTCGAACACTAAATCTTAATAAGTTTATTAAACAAAAATCTAAAATAAATAATAAACTTGAACGAAGGAAGAGACCAAAGAAGAAGAACACAAAGTGGGATGAATCGAGCTCCTCTGAAGACGAGGAGAAAATCAAGAAAGGCGAGGTGGCAAACTACGCCTTAACCACTTTCAATGATGAGGTAATCGAAATCCCCCTAATTTATTTTGAAATTACTTGATGCTTTCATGATGTATTTTCTTTTTTAGTTTAGAATTAATGTTTAAAAAAAAAAAATATTATGATCATGCTAGTAATTTCGAAAATGATAATATTGCATATTTTATGATAAACAAACAAAATGATTTTGATTGAAAATATGAAATCATGGTTAAGAAGCAATAATGTGTATCATGTTGATGTCCATTGTTATTTCTCGATTTTGAGTATATTAAATCATGTTTAATTTAAAGTTATGATTAATGAGTATATATTTTTGAAATTATGTATGATGATTCTTGATAATTATGGATTATCGATTTTCATGATAATAACAGTGGCTTTAAAAATTGATGCATGTTTTGATTTGACATAAATGAAAAGGCATGCTAACATGAAATCGATCACTTAAGATGAAACACTTTAAAAAGGGGGAAAAATATATTATCAATGAAATCATGAATCTATTTATGTTATAAATTTTGTGAGCCATAAAAATGATTTTGATGATTTAAATTTGAAATGAGTTTTATCAAAATCATGATCATGATTTGTCAAATTGAATGAATTGAAAATGAATGATGATTTTTCTCTTGAATAATTGTGACCTATATTCCTTGTATTCATGATATGATTTTTATGCAATTCTTTGTATTCATGAAAGGTTTATCTCATCACCCAATTATTTTCTTCTTGATATTCCTTATGTGATGATATAAATACGTGAACTATTCATTAATTTATTTTGATGTATACAAATGAAAAGTTATGATCATGCATGGTAGGATATAATTTAACAAAATTGATACCATCATGATATGAAACATTTATGATTTGCAATGATGCACGCAATACTTGAGCTTTTTAATTATGATGTGATGTATTGCATATGATGTGAATCATGATTTAAAATGCTATGAGTTGTTGCTAAAATGAAGTATTATAAATGATTTAATGTCATGAATACTCTAAATGATGTATGTTTGGTATCATGATCAAAATGTTGATAAATAGTTAAAAATTTAAGTATCATGTATGATATGCTCATAATATTGATTGATTTATTCAGTGTCATGCATGAATGAAATATAAGGTTTTTGAAATTGTGCATGTTCGAATTTGAAAATATAATGATGCACAAATAAGATTGAAACCTTCCCTTGTCATAATTTAGAAATTCATGTAAAGGGTCTTCCCTTCTCTTTCCCAATGACATAGGGGGAGAAAGAGTTGCTAATGTGCATATCTCAAAGAGAAAATTGCTAGCTTTCATGTCTTAAAATGTTGAAAATTTTTTGCTAGCTTGTATATTGTAAACTTGCTATCGTACTATCATGATGATGAGCATGTCTTATCTTCATAATTGTATTTGAAAAACTATGGCAAAAATATGTCCGAATGATTAAACTTGTTAAAATTAATTTTCGGACTTTCTTGATTGAATGATCAAATCACTCGACTACCATGATGATTTTACACAATTACATGCCCTAATAACAGGTTGGAAATTATGTGCTTTGGATACAAAAATTTCCATGATAATAAGCATGTTTTGTTCTCATGATTGTATTTGAAAATCAATAGCACAGCCTTGTCCGAATGCATGAAAGTGTTAATTTCATTTTCAGATTCTCTTAACTATTGGCATCCTAACAATTGGATTTTCGAATTATCCTCTTCCAGACTTAATAAGCATATGTCATATCAAGTTTAATTCATATCATTAATTTTTGACATATGGAATCAATCAGCAAATATATCTCTTATACACTTATCATGTGAACAATATTTTATTTTGAGAAATGGATTTGATGAAATGATTCCTGCTTATAAATTCTTTCTTGAAAAAGGAAGTCATTTTTACGTACAAGGATTTGATACATATCTTGATACTTGTAAAAATGAAGCGTGCTTTAATATCTTATCGATTTTAACTTCATTCGAGTAAGCTCAGAAATAGCTTTCCTCCATCATGCAAAAAGAAAATAACAAATAAAATGGAAGAAGTTTTCAAAGCTATCTCCATGTCAAGTTTTCCTTGAAATGTTTGAACATTTGGTATCTTATCACTTTTTGTTGAAAAATGACATGAACCTGCTTATGGCATCGCACTTATATTTAAAATTTGCTTATATCGTTCTCCTTTTTGTTGACAATAAAGGGGGAGAAATATATGAATTGATGCTATGAACACTGATGTTATGATTGCCAAATTTGCATTATGCCATGTCTGCATCATGTGTTAAGATGTCAAGAACTTGTATCGTAATTTTACGCGTTGATATCTTACCATGTGATGAAATGCTACAATTGATAAACACTTGAAATGTTTGCGTTATGATATCAAAAGCTTACATCATAATTTTACATGTTGATATTTGATAATAGCAAACTTGCATGATGATAAAACTTGATATTATATTTTTCATGCAATGAGTTGAACCAATATCATAAACGCTTGATTGTGGTACTTCTCCTTTTTGTTGATGACAAAGGGGGAGAAGTATGATGTTATGCATAAGTTTATGCATAAGTTCATGATGACGTGTTGCAAGTATTCATGATGAATATTGCAATGACTTGAATTCAGTTTGAATTCAAGGTTTTATCAATATGGCATATTGATAGGGGGAGTTTGTTTAAACTCCGGGAGTTAAATTTAACTTCGTCATCAAGTAGTTGTCATCATAAAAAAGGGGGAGATTGTTGAATCTCGTATTTTGATGATAAAACTACTTGATATATGTTTATGATTTAATCTGCGTTTTGAGTGATGTAGGATGCCTCGATCAGGATGAGACAATTAAAGTAGGAAAATCATGTTGTGCCGGAGGAACATGTCAGAAGATTGGACGTCGGGCCAGTGGATCGGTCGACGTATCGACAGAAGGCTTCGGGCCGTGGACTCGGGCATCGGGCCAAGAAGAGCGGGTATTGTGCCAAGGATATCGGAGTTGCGGAGCCAACTGGCCGATTGGGCAATAGGCCGCAGGAAAGGACGATGCGCCGAAGAATCGGACGAAGCGTCGAGGGACCAATGACATGCCGGACAACTTGGTTAATTTCTTAGGATTAATTGTCTCGATCGAAGTTTTGTTTACATGTGCAGGATTAACTACAATGAAAGTAAGACATGTAGTAGGAGTTGCGCCGGAGTCAAGACAATGATCACGTTGGGAGTTCGAGAGTTCGACGGAAGTTCGGACAGTCGACGGAGGTTCTACGGGAACAAATCCGAGAAGTCCATAAGCTTGCCAAAAGAAGCTCATCAAAACTCGCCAAGTGGATCGTCGCAAGTCCAGGAGTTTGCCGGAAGTCAGTAGGAGCATCACCGAGGGTTCATCGGATGATCGACGGAAGTTCGCCGGAAACTCGCCGGAAGAAGCGATTGACGCACCGGAGCAAGCTGCAGAAATTGTCTTAGGATTTATCGTAGTTAGCACAATGATTAAGTTGGAAATGGGAGGTGATCCCATTAGCTTAATCTTGGGGCAATTGGGCCCCTGAAAAACCCAAATTGGGCCGAATGGATCTACCCATTCGGACCCTGATTGCTGTGGGAGGTGCAACCGCCCAAGCCAGGAGGTAGCACCGCCTGGGCTAAGTCTCCCAGGGAAACTGGGCGGTGCAACTGCCCTAGCCAAGAGGTAGCACCGCCTGGGCTCAGTCTCCGAGCGAGACTGGGCGGTGCAACCTCCCCTGACAGGAGGTAGCACCGCCTGAGCTCAGTCTTCGAGCTCTACCAAGCGGTGCAACCGCCTCAGTCAGGAGGTGCAACCGCCTGAGCTCGGTCTTTGAGCTCTGTCAGGAAGTGCAACCGCCCCTGACATGAGGTAGCACCGCCCAGAGGCTCAGTCTTCGAGCTCTGCTAGGAGGTGCAACCGCTCTAGTCAGGAGGTGCAACCGCCTAATCCTGGAATTCCGGGAATTGACAGTTTTGACCTCCAAATTTGAACTGGGTTGGGGCTTATAAATACCCCACCCATTCAGCACTGATAGGAAGCAATTTAACACCGAAATCTTGATCCTTTTCTGTGATTCTTAGAGCTCAAAATTGTTGTAAAGGCCAAAAGTTATTCTCCCTCTATTCTTCCAAAAGTTCCAAGTTCTAAGTTGTAAGGGTTATCTCCTAAGCCCGTCAAAAGGAGTGAAACTGTAAAAGGGTGGTTGGCCTTCGCCTATTGAAGGAAGGCCTCTAGTTGACGTCGGTGACCTCGTCGGTGGAGGAAGCCAAAAGTGGAGTAGGTCAAGATTGACCGAACCACTATAAATCTCGGTTTGCATTTACTTTGAGCATATTATCTTTACTGCAAACCTCCTCTAAAGCTTACTGCTTTTAGCGCATATACGATCAGGTTTCAAGCCTTGCACTTTCCGAATCAGCGTTTAGACGTAAATCTGCTTTTTCGTACGATCATTATATTTCAAATTTTGTTTACGTTTTGATTTCTACCATAACTGCAAACTGCCTTTATACCCTTGCTTAAACTGTATCTCGCCTAATCAAGTGATTTACGAATCAGCATTTAGACGTAAATCAGTTTCTTTGTACGAACGTCGTATTTCAGTTTGCGCTTATATTCTGGTTTTCATCATAACTGCAAACTGCCTTCATAGATTGACTTTAACATCATCTTGCTTGATCTTAAGTTAAAGTAATCTTAGAATCGGCTTTCACACAGAAATTATTTTTATCGTTCGAACGCAGTTTCGTTTTAATCGCAGAAAGTTTTCCGCTGCACTAATTCACCCCCCCCCCCCCTCTTAGTGCTCTTGATCCTAACAGAAAAACACTTGAATTTCATCCATTGAATTCAAGCATGAACCAATAAGTTCTAATCGTAGAACTTATTGTTATTCTCATTAAGCAATAGTAAATACAAGACTTCGATGAAAATAATTTTCAAGTCAAATGATAAGAGAATTTTTACTGCGGCAGGAGATAAAGATTTTCAACATGAATTTCATGATATAAATGTAAGGCATGATCAATCAATCTTGTGATATTCTCAAAGATTTAGCAAGGCATATAAGACATTCATATCACACAAGCTTTTGCAATTCATATAAGTCATGCTATTAAAATGGTACAAGTCATCACTTTTCTCCCCCTTTGTCATCAACAAAAAGGGAATGAGACTCGAAGCACATAATTTGTGATTATAACATCAGGAATTTAGCATTGATCATAAAATTTTATCATTCAAAATTAAGTATGCTAAAATATTTACACAGAGTTTATCTTAAAGGAAAATTCATCATTCGTCCATTTTATCAAATCTCTTCTTTCTATAAATAACAAAATTTGTAGTTGTACAAGGAAGAGATAGTGATAAAAAATTTCAAGTAGTAACTCCAATAAGCTAAGATCATAATTCGAATACAAATCCATTCAAATTCAATTCGTCAACTTGAAACTCATAATCAAGCCATCAAAATCAATTTCGAGATTCACAAGATATCATAAAATCATTAATCTTGATCAGATGGGAGCGGTGTTTGACTCAAGATAGGATAAGATAATTTAACATGTTATTTAGAATCGAAATAGAAGGATCAGATTCATCGAGGAACGGAGAGAGGATGAAAAGCTTTACAGAAAAATCCATTCAAACAAGTTTATTCTTAGGGACAATTTAACATACCTAATTCCCTTCTAATGAATTCAAATTGGTCTTCACTCAAAGCTTTTGTAAATATATCTGCTAATTGATGCTTTGTGTCAATGAATTCTAGAACAACATCATTATTAAGGACATGATCGCGTATGAAATGATGCCTAACGTCGATGTGCTTAGTTCTAGAGTGCTGAATTGGATTTTTAGTAAGACATATGACACTAGTATTATCACATTTTATGGGAATGTTTTTAAAGTGAATTCCATAGTCTTCTACTGTATTTTTCATCCAAACAACTTGTGCACAGCATGCACTTGCAGCAATGTATTCGGCTTCCGCCGTAGATAGTGCAACTGAATTTTGTTTCTTGGAAGTCCAAGAAACAAGTGCATGTCCTAAAAATTGGCATGTTTCGGATGTACTTTTTCTATCTATCCTGCATCCGCCAAAATCCGCATCTGCATAAGCTATTAAATCGAATTTTAAGATTTTGGATACCACAGTCCTAGATTTGGAGTTCCTTTAAGATACCTAAATATTCTTTTAACACTTTTAAGATGAGATAATTTAGGATTTGATTGAAACCTAACGTAAAGTCCTACACTAAACATAATATCCGGTCTAGTCGCGGTGAGGTAGAGTAGACTACCTATCATTCCCCTATATGTTTTTTGATCGAAATTTTCACTATTTTCATCTATATCTAACTTAGTCGCAGTACTCATAGGGGTGTTTATTGCTTTTGAATTATCCATGTTAAATTATTTTAACAATTCTAATGTATATTTAGATTGGTTAAGAAATATACCATCACTAAGTTGTTTGATTTGTAATCTCAAAAAGAAAGTTAATTCACCCATTAAACTCATTTCAAATTCATGACTCATACATTTGGCAAATGATTCACATATGCGAAGAGCCAAAAATAATATCATCAACATAAATTTGCACAATAAGAAAATTATTTTCAAAATATTTAATAAACAATGTAGTATCAACCTTGCCTTTAGTAAAATTATTTAAAATAAGAAAGGAACTAAGCCTTTCATACCAAGCTCTAGGAGCTTGTTTCAAGCCATAGAGAGCCTTAGTCAATTTGAATACATGGTTAGGAAGAAGAGAATTTACAAATCCGGGAGGTTGTTCGACATATACTTCTTCGGAAATAAAACCATTCAAGAAAGCACTTTTGACATCCATTTGAAATAGTTTAAAATTATTACTATTAGCATAGGCAAGGAGCATCCTTATGGCTTCTAATCGAGCCACGGGAGCGAAGGTTTCTTCGTAATCGATACCTTCTTCTTGGTTAAAACCTTTAGCCACTAATCTAGCCTTGTTTCTAACCACGATACCATTTTCGTCTTGCTTGTTTCTAAAGATCCATTTAGTACCAATGACTAAATGGTCACTAGGTCTAGGAACAAGCTTCCATACCTTATTCCTCTCAAATTGATTCAATTCCTCTTGTATTGCGATAACCCAAAAATCATCTTTTATGGCCTCGTCAATGCATTTAGGTTCGATTTGAGAAAGGAAGGCGGCGTTAGCACAAAAATTCTTGAAAGAGAAACGAGTTTGAACCCCTTTTGATGTATCTTATATAATTAGCTCCTTTGGATGAGCATCTATATACTTCCATTCCTTGGGTAAGGAAATTTCGGAAGAAGGTGCATCCAAGTTGCTATTTTGAGGAGGGGGTTCATTTAAATTCAAATTATCAAAACCAAGATCATCATCAAATTCATTTTTCTTTAAATTAGAAATTTCAATAAAAACTACATGAATAGACTCTTCTATTACTAAGGTTCTTTTGTTAAAAACCCGAAAAGCCTTAGAAACGGAAGAGTAACCAAGAAAGATGCCTTCATCAGATTTAGCATCAAATTTTCCTAAGGCATCCCTTTCGTTCAAAATAAAGCATTTACAACCGAAAACTTTAAAATAGGAAATATTTGGTTTTTTGTTATTCCATAATTCATAGGGAGTTTTTGATAAGGATGGTCTTATTAGGACTCTATTCATGATGTAGCAAGTCGTATTTACGGCTTCAGCCCAAAAATACTTAGGTAAACTATGTTCATTTAACATAGTTCTTTCCATTTCTTGTAGGTTTCTATTTTTTCTTTCAACTACTCCATTTTGTTGGGGATTCCTCGGAGTGGAGAAGTTGTGATTGTATCCATTAACCTCACAAAAATTTTGAAAGTCACGGTTTTGAAATTCGCCACCGTGATCACTCCGAATTGATGAAATCATGAAACCTTTTTCATTTTGAGTGAGTTTACAAAATTTAGAGAAACACTTGAAGCAATCACTTTTGTGAGCTAAGAAATAGGTCCAAGTGTATCTCGTATAGTCATCCACAATTACAAACGCATATTTGCTTCCCCCTAGACTTGTCGTGTCAATTGGTCCAAATAAGTCCAAATGAATCAATTGTAATGGTCTAGTGGTGCTAATTTGAGTTTTTGGTTTGAAACTAGTTTTTATTTATTTACCTAGTTGACATGCATCTCATACTTTGTCCTTAATAAACTTTATATTTGGAATTCCTCGCACTAAATCTCTAGATGAGATCTTAGATATTAGTTTCATGCTTGCATGGCCTAGTCTCCTATGCCAAAGCCAAGCATCATCATTTAAAGCGGAGAAGCACATTTCATTACTTAGTTCATCAAGGTTGATGGTGTAGACATTATTTTATTTTAATGCAATCATAGTTATGTTATGGTTTAGTTTTTCAATAATACACACATTTGATTCAAATCTAACGATATAACCTTTATTGCATAATTGACTAACACTCAAGAGATTATGTTTCAATCCATCAACTAGTAAGACATCATCAATAGAAAATTTTAATTTGTTATCTATGGTTCCCTTGCCAATGATTTTGCCTTGGTTGTTGTCTCCGAAGGTGACGTACCCTTCTTCTTTGCTAGTGAGCATAGAGAAATGAGATGGATCTCCAGTCATATGTCTTGAGCATCCACTATCTAGATACCATCTCTTGCTCCTAGCTTATGATGGTGTATGTTTCTACAAGAAGGGATTATTTTTAGGTACCCATTTTCTTTTGGGTGCCTTAAAAACTTGTTCATCATATTGCATAGAATTGATCATGGTTCCTTTAGGAACCCAAATTAGTTTGTTCGGACTAATTTTCTTCAATGGACATTTATATGTTTTATGTCCATATTTGTAACAAAAGTTGCAATTGCTTTGATGCCGAACATGTAAGACGGGGCCTTTAATGAAGGTGGTTGGATTTTGGTGAGGACTTCTCACAAATCCGATTCCACTTCTTTTATGAACGTGACCCTTATTTGTAAGGATCATGTTCAAAGATTTGCTACCAACCTCGAATTTCTTCAAGGTATCCTTAAGTACCAAGTTCTCCTTTTGGAGAGATTCTAGATCATAGCATTTTATACATGGAGCTAAACTATCATGATATTCAGTTTTTAATTTATCGATATCACAAGTGAGACTATCATGCTCCTTTTTTGGTAATTTATATTTTCTATTAATTATCTTACATTCATCAAATAACTCATGGAAAGCATTTAACAATTCATGATAAGGTAAATCTGCATCAATTAAATCCGTTACCTCTTCTCCGATGGCCATTAGGGCGTAATGAGCAACTTGCTCAGTGTTGGACTCCTCTTCTTCGGACACGCTTGAATCATCCCACGTTGCCTTGAGCGCCTTCTTCTTTGATGTTCTCTTTTTGGCTTGAGGATAATCGTTCTTATAGTGTCCCGGTTTTTTGCATTCATAGCAAATCACTTGGCCCTTCTTTTGTTCAAATTTATTTTTTGTATTATTTTTTAATTTGTTCTTTCTTAAATTTTTTTAAATTTTTGAGTCAAAAGTGCAATGTCATTGTCACTGTCCTCATCACTTGATGTTCCTTTCAAGTGGTCTTCTTGTGATTTAAGTGTCATATCCTTCCTATTCTTTGGAAGGGGGTTCTCGAGCTCGTCATGAGCTTGACATGTCATTTTGTAGGTCATTAGAGACCCAATGAGTTCTTCAAGAGGGAATGTTTTAAGGTCTTTAGCCTCTTGAATGGCCATAACTTTTATATCCCAACTTTTAGGAAGGGATCTAAAGGTTTTAGTTACTAGTTCAAAGTTAGTAAAATCTTTACCAAGAGCTTTGAGTCCATTGATGACATCCGTAAACCGGGTGTACATGTCTCCGATGGACTCACTTGGTTTCATTCGGAAAAGTTCGTAAGAGTGCACAAGGATGTTGATTTTGGACTCTTTCACTCGGCTAGTGCCTTCATGAGTGACCTCAAGAGTTCTCCAAATATCAAAAGCCGAATCACAAATTAAAACACGATTAAATTCATTTTTGTCTAGTGCACAAAACAAGGCATTCATAGCCTTTGCATTTAAGACAAAAACCTTCTTCTCCGATTCATTCCATTCGCTCATCGGAAGAGAAGATTTTTGAAATCCGTTTTCAACAGTAGTCCAAAGCTCAAAATCCATGGAAATGAGGAAGATCCTCATATGAGTCTTCCAATAAGTAAAATCTGACCCATTAAACAAGGGTGGACGTGTGATAGAATGACCCTCATGTATGCTGGAGTAAGCCATCTCTCTTGGGTATCAAACCAAATATGAGAGTGAGCCTAGCTTTGATACCAATTGTTAGGATCGGAGCGGCACTAAGAGGGGGGGGGTGAATTAGTGCAGTGGTAAAGTGTGATAAACTTTTGACGATTTAAACACTTTCGGAAACTTCGTACGATAAAAGTAATATTTTCGTTTAAAACCGTTTCGATTGCGTTTTAACTTGAAGAGATAAGTAAGACGGAGACAAAGAAGTAGAGCATTAAAGTGCAAATGGTTTGTAGTAATATAAATGACAATAAGTAAATGCAAACCAGAGATCACGCCGATTTTACAGTGGTTCGGTCAAATGACCTACATCCACTTGCGAGGCCCCTCTTCGATGAGGCTCCCACCTTCCACTAGCAAATCTCTTGAAGGGGAAGGGTAAATACCCCTCTTACAACTTTTTACAAGCGGTTCACTCTCTTATAGATTTTCAGCAAGAAAGAAGGAGGTGAACACTAGCAAATTGAAAACAAGACTAGCAAAGACTTTTCTAAGACCTTTCTCTCAAACAATTGCTGATCAAAAAGTTGTAATCTCAGTTGAGATTTGAGGGGTATTTATAGGCCTCAAGAGGATTCAAATTTGGACTCCAAAATTTGAATTCTCTTTGGGTTCCCGATGCTGGCGGTGCCACCGCTTATCAGTGGCGATGCCACCGCCTGTCACTGTCAGACATTGGAAGTGCTGGGCGGTGCCACCGCCAAACCCTTCGGTTCACTTGTTGGGCTTCAAATTTAGCCCAAACTAAGTCTAATTTTGGGGCCAGTTGGCCCCTAACCAGGATATAGGATTATCTCTTAATCCTAATCCTAATTACAAGTGAACTACATAACAAAACACATCCTAAGCAAGTTTTCAACCACGAACGTCGAGTCTTGTTCCGGTGAGCTTTCCGACGAACTTCTTCCGACGGACTCCCAGCAAGCTCCCGAACTTGTGATGACTTTAACGAGTAGCCGAGCCTTCTCGGTGATCTCCGTGAACCTTCGACGATCTCTTCGGCGAACTTCTGAAAATTCCGATAGGTTCCCGATTTCTTCTCGGTTGGTTCTGGCAGCATCTCCGACGATTCTTCGGACTATTAAACGTCCATTGAACTTGACTCCGGTATTCTTGCTTTGTGTTTTCTGGTCATCGTAGTTAATCTTGCACACTTAACTCAATAATATGGATTAGATCAATTAACCCATCAATTGATTTTATCATCAAAATCTGAGATTCAACACACTAAACATAATATCTGGTCATATTACTATAAGGTATAGTAAACTACCTATCATAGCCCTATAGGTTTTCTGATCAAAACATTCTCCATTAGTTTCCATATCTAATTTTGTGGAAGTGCTAATTGGTGTATTAATAACTTTAACACTATCCATCTTGAATCGTTTGAGCAAATCTACTGTATATTTAGTTTGACTAAGAAAAATTTCATCACTTAATTTCTTGATTTATAATCTTAAGAAAAAGGTTAATTCGCCCATTAAGCTCATTTCAAACTCTTGAATCATACTTTTGGCAAACAATTCACACAAAGATTCACTTGAAGAACCAAAAATGATATCATCAACATAAATTTGGATAATAAGAAAATTATTTTTAAAATATTTAATAAACAATATAGTTTCGACCTTACCTTTCATAAAATTATTTTGAATAAAGAAAGAATTGAGCCTCTCACACCAAGCCCTAGGGGCTCGTTTTAATCCATAGAGAGCTTTACGCAACTTAAACACATGATTCGAAAAATTATCATTCTCAAATCCGGGAGGTTGTTCAACATAAACTTCTTCGAAAATAAAGTTATTAAAAAAAGCGCTTTTAACATCCATTTGAAATAACTTAAGATTATTACTACAAGCATAGGCAAGAAGCATCCTTATGGCTTCTAATCTTACCACAAGAGCGAAGGTTTCTTCATAATCGATACCTTTTATTTTGTTGAAACCCTTGGCTACAAGTCTAGCCTTGTTTCTAACCATGATACCAAATTCATCTTGTTTATTTCTAAAGACTCATTTAGTATCGATAACTAAATGGTCACTAGGTCTCGGAACAAGCTCCCACACCTCATTTCTCTCAAATTGGTTCAACTCTTCTTGCATTGCAATAACCCATGAATCATCTTTCAAGGCTTCGTCAATGCATTTAGGTTCAATTTGAGAAAGAAAAGCGACGTTGACACAAAAAATTTTAAGAGAAGAATAAGTTTGAACCCCTTTTGATGTGTCTCCTATGATTAGCTCTTTAGGATGAGTATATAACATTCCTTGGGTAAGAATGTTTCGGAAGATGATGTATCCAAGTTGCTAGTTGGAGGAGAGGGTTCATTTAAATTTAAAGCATCAAAATTAAGATCTGTTAAATATAAGATTTTGATGATGAAATCAATTGATAAATTATTTGATCTAATCTATATGTTGAGAAAAGTGTGTAAGATTAACTAGGATAGCAGTAAGACATAAAACAAATGTTGTGCTAGAGTCAAGATCGAGTCTTCGTTGGGAGATCGAAAGTTCGTCGGAAGTTCTGTTGGAACTGACCAAAGAAGTCTAGGAGCTTGCCAAAGAAGCTCGTTAGAACTCGCCAAGAAGATTATCGTAAAGACTAGAAGCTTGTTAGGAGTCCATTGGAATATTGTTGAGAGATCGTCGGAAGATCTCCAGAAGCTCGCCGGAAAAACAATTGACGTACCTGAATAAGAATGATTTGTTAAATGTCTTAATCATTGTAGTTAGAACTTAAATTGAGTTAGGATTGGGAGGTAATCCCACTAACTCAGTTAGGGATCAATTGGGCTCTTAATAGGGTTGAATTGGGATGGATTGAATAAGCTCATTCAACACTTGAAACCACAGCCAATGGTGGCACCACAGCCAAGCGGTGGTACCACCTTTGTCAGGCGGTGGTACCGCAAGAGCTCGGTCTTCAAGCTCTATCAGGCGGTGGTATCACCCAAACTAGGTGGTGGTACCTCCCAATGTCAGAGTGACAAGCAGTGGTACTGTCCAGTAATGGTGGTAGTACCTCCAGTACCCCTAAAAACCGGGATGAGAAACTTTTTAGCTCCAATTTTGAAGCCATTGGAGCCTATAAATACCCTACCCTTTTTTGCATGAAAGGGCATAAAAGTGTTAATATAATCTTGAATTCTTAGGGTGTTAAACTATTGTAAAAGTGAGAAGAGTCCTCCCCTCCCTCTCTTAGCTTTATAATCATCGAAGAAAGAGGAGTGAGGCTTGTAAGGGTTATCTCCTAAACCCAAAAAAAGGAGAAAGAGCTGTAAAAGGTAATTGGTCTTTTCCTATTGAAGGAGGACTATTAGTAGATGCTGGTAACCTCGACAGACGAGGAATCGGAAGTAGATGTAGGTCACAATGATCGAACCACTATAAATTCCTGAGTGTTCTTTCCTTACTGTAAATTTTCTTTATTATATTCAACTTTACTACATTGCAGACTACCCTACCTCTTCTTCTCTACTTATTCAAAGTGAAACAATGATTTGAGTTAAAACCGGGTTTTATCATATGAAATTTCTGGAATCAACAAAATTTTTCCACTATACTAATTCACCCCCCCTATTAGTGCCACTCTTGATCCTAACAATTGGTATCAGAGCAAGGTCACTCTCATTTAGTTTAAAATCCAAGAGAGATGGCATTTGCCGGCAACCAAGAGGGTCATTCAATCATACGTCCACCTATGTTAAATGGGATAGATTACACATATTGGAAGACTAGAATGAGGATTTTTCTAATTTCAATAGATTTTGAGTTATAGAATCTTATAAAAAATAACTTTTAAAAGTCTTCTCTTCCAATGAGTGATTGGAATGAGTTTGAGAAGAAGACTTTTGCTTAAACGCCAAGGCTATGAATGCCTTGTTCTATGCTATAGATAAAAACGAGTTCAATTGAGTGTCTATTTATGAAATGACTTTTGATATTTAGCACACTCTCAAAATAACTCACGAAGGAACTAGTAGAGTAAAGGAGTCTAAGATAAATCTTTTAGTTCAAGCTTATGAATTGTTTCAGATGAAGCCAAGCGAGACTATTGTCGATATGTATACCTGTTTTACAAATGTCGTCAATAGTCTAAAAGCTCTTAACAAATGTTTTTCGAATTTTGAACTTGTTAATAAAATCTTGAGATCCCATCTAAAGAGTTGGAACCCTTAAGTAACAGTCATTCAAGAGGCCAAAGATTTAAATAATTTTCCTCTCGAAGAACTTATTGGGTCACTAATGACCTATGAGATGACTTGCAACGCTCATGAAGAGCTTGAAAATAACCTTCCGAAGAATATGAAGGATATGACACTAAAAACTCAAGAAGACCACTTGAAAGAAAATTCAATTGATGATGACTTGGCACTCTTGATAAGAAAATTCAAAAATTTCATAAAAAGGAATAAATTTAAAAATGACTCTAAAAATAAATTTGAACCCAAGAAAGAACAAGTTATATGCTATGAATGCAAGAAGCTGGGATATTTCAAAAGCTAATGTCCCCAAGCAAAGAAGAAGCAACCAAAGAAGAAGAAGGCTCTTAAAGTAACTTGGGATGATTCAAGTGCATCCAAAGAAGAGGAGCCAACCAAGACCGAGCAAGTTGCTTACTATGCACTAATGGCTATCGGAGATGAGGTAAGCAGTTCATTAGATGCAAATTTATCTTTTTATGAACTACAAAGTGCTTTTCATGAATTATATGATGAATGTAAATTAGTTAGTAAAAAATATAAATTGTTGAAAAAGGAGCATGCCTCTTTTGTTAGCAATTTTGATAGACTAAAAATTGAGCATGATGATAGTTTAGCTCCTTGCATAAAATGTAATGAATTAGAAATGCTTAAAACGAAAAACTTACTACTTAAAGAAACCTTAGAAAAGTTTGAGATTAGTAACAAGTCCTTGAACATGATCCTTACTAATAAGGGTCAAGTTTATAGAAGAGGTAGAATCAGATTTATGAATAGTTGTCACTAAAATCTAAAAACTTTTATTAAAGGCCCTACCTTGCATGTATCACCCCATACCAAATGTAACTTTTGTTGCAAACTTAGACATGTTGCTTATAAATGTCCACTTAAGAGATATAGTTCATATAGACTGATTTGGTTTCCTAAAGGATTCTCAAATGACTCAATGCAACATAATAAGTTGTGTAGATCAATTTTTGAGGCACCCAAAGTCAAATGAGTACCTAAAATTTATCCTTTTTTGTAGAAATGTGTTAGAACCCTTACAGATTCTAAACTTGTGGTTGATCTCTTTAGGGGATCAGCCTCCTTGGAACTCTATAGGGGTTCCTCCCTCTAAGTTGCTGTTCAAGGCTACAGAAAAGATTTATCTATTGCTTAACAAAAGAGGATGAATAAATGGCTATTTATAGGGTTTCTAAACCCTAACTCCTAATAGGACTCCTACTCAAGACTCATAATAGGACTCCTACTCAAAACTCCTATTCCTTTACAACTCTAAGAAATAACCTCCAAACCCTAGCTGGCCTCTTCACCCCTTTAATAAGGGTCGGCTTAGGTGGGTTTTACATGAATGCCCCTCTCAATTAGGGTTGTCCTAGGTAGAGTCCTAATAGACCCGCCTCTTCAAATTATCCTTGTCCTCGAGGCAGATAATCCATGAATTATGGGAATTTGATCTTCAAGTCATCATAGTTCTCCCAAGTGGCACCTTCTGCTAGTAAGTTCCCCCACTGTATTAGCACTTCAATAGTGGGTTGTCATCGTCAAGTCACGATCCGTCGATCAATAATGTCACTCAATTGGGTATGGAGTTCTCCTTGAGTAGTTATATTTGGTGGGTGGCTTTGAGTTGTCTCCAAGCACCTATTTACCACTTCTGTCTGGCCATCGGTTTGCGAGTGATACGCCATACTACTTTTCAATTTAGTGCCCTTACAGCGTAATTCTTTTGAGTCTCAATTGTAATGAGCTACGGAGCTTGATGCTTCCTCCAATTTTTTTTTTTTTTATGATCTTGCTGTTAGGAAAAGAGTCAGCACTAAGAGGGGCAGTGAATTAGTGTAGCGGTAAAAATTACGTCAGTTCAAAACTTCATTGCGGTTAAATCTATTTCCGATGAAAAATTATTTCATAAAGGTATTAACTTTGAAATCGTATGAAAGAGCATAGTGGATGTAAAGCAAGTAAAGTAGTTTGCAGTAAAGTAAATTGCATAAGAGAAAATGCAAACTAGATTTTTATAGTGGTTCGGTCGTCATGACCTATATCCACTTCGCTGATTCCTCTTCTGTCGAGGCCACTAGCATCCACTATCAGTCTTCTTTCAATGGGCAAAGACCAACTATCCTTTTACACCCCTCTTCTCTTTTTCACAAGTTTAGGAGACAACCTTTTACAACCCTCTTTTACAAGGTATCCCTCTCACACCTCTCTTAGAATACTTTCTAAGCTTTGGGAGGAGAGAACTCAACTTTCTAAGGTTTACAACTTTAGAATCATAGGGTTTTGCTCAATATTTCTTACAAATCTAAGTCAAACCACCGAAATTTCAGGGGGCGGTACCATCGCCTACACTGGACGGTACCACCGCCTACAACCGGACACTGGGTCACCTAGACTGGTGGTACCACTGCCCAGACAATCTTAGAGATTGAGTATGGGTGGTACCATTGACTAGACTGGCGGTACCACTGCTTGACATAGTCTTGGAGATTGTGCCATGATGGTTTCACCTGTTTAGTCACTATTTGGGCATTTCTCTTGACCCTACATAGCCCAAACTTAGCCCAAATGTCCTTAATTGGGTTGGTCCAATTCTAATCCTTATTATGTGCTAACTATGAATTTTAAGACATTTGCTAAGCTAAACAAATTCTGTAAGTCTAGGTTTCTTCCAGCGATCTTCTAATGAACTTCCGACGATCTCTTAGCATTGTTCCAGCGGACTATTGGTAAGCACCTAGACTTCATGATGATCTTGTTGGCGAGTTTCAATGAGCTTCTTTGACAAGCTCCAGGACTTCTCGGTCAATTCTGACAGAATTTCCGATGAACTCTCGAACTCCCAACGAAATCGCGTTCTTGACTCCAAGACTTCATTTTGCTTTATGCCTTGCTATCGTAGTTAATCCTGCACATGTAAAAACACACTTCTATCTAGACAATTATTACTAAGCATGAATCATGTTATTCGGCATGTCATTGGTCCATCAACTTTTCATCCGATTCTTTGACGCATCGTCCTCTCTTGTAGCCTATTGCCTAATCTGCCAATTGACCTCTACAACTCCGATATCCTTGGCGTAATTTTCGCTCTTTTTAGCCCAATGCCCGAATTCATGGCCCAAAGCCTTCTGTCAATACATCATCCATTCCTTCGACTATACGTCTAATCTTCTGACATGTTCCACCGGCCCACATGATTCTTCTTGCTTTAATTATCTCATCCTGATCGAAGCATCCTACGTCACTCAAAACGCGGATCAATTCATAAACACTTATCAATTGGTTTCATCATCAATATTCGAGGTTCAATAATCTTCGCCTTTTTTATGATGATAACCAATTGATGACGGAGTTTAAACAAACTCCCCCTATCAATATGTCATATTGATAGATACTCTTGGATTCAAAAATCCAAGCAACATGTTCTCATAAACTTATGCATAACATCATACTTCTCCCCCTTTGTCATCACAAAAATGAGAAGTGCAACTAGCAAGTGTTTTTAGACATCCAAGTTCAAATCATTGCATAATAAATCTCAAGTTTTATCATCATTGCAAGCTAGCAAAAATTTTGAGTTTTACATCATTTAAGCTAGCAAAAATTTTGAGTTTTACATCATGTAAGCTAGCAATATTTTAGATGTTTAAGAAGGTAACTTTTGCTTCTTGAAATATGCAAGTTAACAATCTTTGCTTCTCTTTTGAGATGAGCAAGCTAACATGTTTTTGCATCTTCTTGACTTGTGCAAGCTAACAAGTTTGCCTCTTTTCATGATGTGCGCGCTAGAAATTCTTTCTCCCCCTTTGTCATTGGCAAAAAGAGAGAAATAACAAAACAATGGAGTAATTAATCAATTTTCAAATTATAATAAAAATAAAGTGTCATTCTTATTTCAATATGTCATAATTGAAATAAACCTTGAATTTAAATTTAATTCAAGTCAATGCAATTTTAATCATAATTCTCATACATGATATGCAATACATCAAATACATCATCATAATAAAATCATAAGTATTGCATGCATCATTTTACACATGCAAGTTGACAAAATTGTTTACATCTTTTAGGATGAGCATGCTTTTTACTTCTTCTTGAAGTATGCAAGCTAGCAAAATTTCTCTCCCTTTGTCATTGTCCACAAAAAAGGGAAGAAAATAATTTTGTAATTCTTTTTCCCTTTACAATAATTTTCAAATCATGACAAAGGTAAATAACAAAGATAAAAAATCAAGTCATGAATGTCAAAATCATAGTATTGCATGCATTCATATTATCACATGAAGAATATCAAGAAGAACTTGGTAATGAGATATACTTCATGAATACAAGGAATTTTACATAATAAAATTTAAGTCATAAACCTTAAAAGATATCATGTAGCATATCATGGTTTATTAGAATAAGTCTTCTTTTTGGTGAATAGCAAAAAGAATAGTAGGAGAACAAGATCTAAATTCATGCATATGAATAGATATGATTAACTTTAACAAATCTCATTTTTAGTAAATAACAAAAAGAAACATGGGAGTTCAAAAACAAGATCTTGATTCATAGAAAAATTTCAAGTATCAATATCGAGAATTCAAGATCATGATATAGATGAAGACATTCTTATAGGAAAAAGATGTCATGAGAGAACACATAAACGATCTCAATTCATGTATAATATCTCTCAATTCATTATGAATCATAAAAATTATAATTCCGAAAAATCATGATTCATTTAGAAAATCTCCTCTTAAGAAAATAACAAGTAGAATCATAGGAGAATGATTAAAAAAAATCTTGATTCATAATAAATCTTAATTTGTAAATGCCAAGGAATCGAGATCATGAGTTGGTTAAAAAAAATTATTCAAATTTAAATAATCAAATCATCAAAATTACTTTTATAGTTTAAGAGATTCAAAATAATATAAATATATATTTCAATCTCTTATTCAAAACTTGATGAGATAGAGATGTTTTATTTTAAGTTGTTAGTTTCATACAAGTATGCCTTTGTCCTTTTTTGCCAAATAAGAATATGCATCAATCGTTTAGGATCGAAAAATAAAATTTTGTCATAAAAACCATCCAGATCAATAAATCATAAATTACCCAAAAATTATCATTTCTTCAAATCATCATGCATAGATTCACATTAAGCATGATATCAAACCTCTTAGCATTTTCATTAAGACATCAGATATGGTTTCAATCGAAATCGAAAATCATCAAGATACACATTATTTCTTCTTGTAAAAACATACATAGGATTATCAATAGATTTAAATCTAATATTTTATTCATAAAACATGTAATTTTCATGATCATTACTAGAAGGATAAGCATGATTCCTAAAATTTTTATTTTTATCATTATATTATTAAATATGCAATTTTTAAGAAAAATAATTTTTTAAGCTAAATTAAAAATAACTCATGTAAAGCATCATGTTATTTCGAGATAAACTAAGGGGGTTTCGTTTGAGTATTTTACCTCATTGTCGAAAATCATTAAAGCATAGTTTATCACCTCGCCTTTATTGGATTGTCCTTCATCTTCGGATGAGTTCATTTCGTCTAAGATTGCTTCCTTCTTCTTGTGTTCAGAGCAAGTAGTTGTGTTCTTTTTAAGTTTATTTTTGTTCTTCAATTTTTGTTTCATGAACTTTTTAAATTTCATAGTGACGAGTTCAAGTTCACCATCACTTGAGCTTATGCTCAAGTGGTCTTCGATTGTTCCAAGTCCGAAATCCTTCCTATTCTTTGGAAGCATGTTCTCAAATTCGTTTTATGCACTATACACTATTTCATATGTCATTAATGAACCAAAAAGTTCTTCAAGTGAAAATTTATTAAGAATTTTTGCCTCTTGTATTGCGGTTACTTTCGGATCCCAATTCTTATTAAGAGAACGTAAAATTTTGTTTATAGGTTTAAAGTCTGAAAAACTTTTATCAAGTGCTTTTAAACCATTGACGACATCCGTAAAATAAGTATACATGTCTCCAATGGTTTCACTTGGTTTCATATAAAAAAGTTCAAAAGCATGCATCAAAAAGTTGATTTTTGAATCTTTAACTTTGCTAATGCCTTCAGTGTGATTTCAAGAGTATGTCAAATGTCAAAAGTCATTTCACAAGTAGAAACCCGATTAAATTCAGTTTTATCTAAGGCGTAAAATAGAGCATTCATAACTCTAGCATTTAAAGAAAAAGTCCTATTCTCCAAATCATTCCAATTGTTCATTGGAAGAGAAGACCTTCGAAAATAGCTTTCGATAATATTCTATAAATTTAAATCCAACAAAAGCAAGAAAACTCCCAATCGAGTTTTCCAATATGTGTAGTACGTCCCATTGAATAAGGGAGGACGAATGAGAGAGTGATCCTTTTGAAAGCCAAAAAGAGCCATTTCTCTTGCGTGTTAAACCAAATGAGAAATATGAGGCTCTAATACTAATTGTTAGGAAAAGAGTTGGCACTAAGAGGGGGCGTGAATTAGTGCAACGGTAAAAATTCCATCGGTTCAAAACTTCATTGTGATTAAATCCATTTCCGAAGAGAAACCATTTCGTAAAGGTATTAACTTTGAAAGCATATGGAAGAGTATAGTGGATGTAAAGCAAGTAAAATTTTATGGCATACACTAGGAAAATTCAGTCCGATTAGTCTATGTTTCTTCCAGCGAGCTTCCGACGATCTTCCAGCGAACTTCCGATGATCTCTCAACAATGTTCCAACCGACTCTCAGTAAGCTCCTGGACTTCACGATGATCTTCTTGGCGAGTTTCGATGAGCTTCTTCAGCAAGCTCCTGAACTTCTCGGTCAATTCCGACAGAACTTCCGACGAACTCTCGAACTCCCAACGAAATCTCATTCTTGACTCTAGGACTTCATTTTGCTTTATGACTAGATCACTATCGTAGTTAATCCTGTACAAAAAAAACATACTTCTATCTAGACAATTATTATAAAGCTTGAATCATGTTGTCCGGCATGTCATAGGTTCATCGATGCTTCTTCCAATTCTTCGGCGCATCGTTCTCTCTTGTAGCCTATTGCCTAATTGGCCAATTGACCTCCGCAACTCTAATGATAAGACTCTAAAGTCTTATCGTTGCTCTGATATCAATTGATAAGACCCTAAAATCTTATCGTGGAAGAAAGGGGAGAAATGGGAATAATAATGATCGCTTCGAGGGGATCGACCTCCTTGATCGCTAAGACTCTAAAGTCTTATCATCGCTCTGATACCAAATGATAAGACCCTAAAGTCTTATCATCGCTCTGATACCAATTGATAATACCCAAAAGTCTTATCGTTGCTCTGATACCAATTGAAAAGATCCTAAAGTCTTATCATCGCTCTGATACCAATTGATAAGACCCTAAAGTCTTATCGTAAAAGAAATAGAAGAAATGATAGAAAAGGGGATGAAATGGAGGGAATGATAATGATCGCTTCGAGGGGATCGCTTCGAGGGGATCGACCCTCCTTAATCACTTCGAGGGGATCGGCCTCCTAGGGTTTGTCAAAAGGAAGAATAGTATTTTTCATAGATTGATTGATTCATTGATTCCCAAAAGAAATGGTTACATCACTATTTATAGAGTTCCACCTAGAGTCCAAGACTTGGTTCTTAAATAAACCTCTACTTGATTCTAACTGAACTAAATAGACTAAATAAACAACTGAACTAAATAGACTCAATAAATATTATTCAAAAGCTCAGAAAAAGGGTCCTAACATCTAATTTCCTTGGTGTAATTTTTGCTCTTCTTAGCTCAATGCCCAAACTCATGGCCCGAAGCCTTCTATCGATATGTCGATCGATCCTCTAGGTCGACATCCAATCTTCTAACATGTTCCACTCCGGCCTAACATGATTCTTCCTGCTTTTAATTGTCTCTCCCTAATCAAAGCTTTCTGCATCACTCAAAATGTAGAACAAATCATAAACACTATCAATTGGTTTCATCATCAAAATCCGAGATTCAACAATCTCCCCCTTTTTTATGATGACAATCAATTGATGATGGAGTTAACCTTAACTCCCGAAGTTTAAACAAACTCCCCCTATCAATATGTCATATTGATAGAACCTTGAATTCAAGTTAAATTCAAGTCGTAGCAATATTTCATCATGAATATGTGCAACATAAAATCATGCATAATCAAATTTTTAATACATCATTCCATGCATGATTATCATTATAACTTCTTCCCCTTTGTTATCAACAAAAAGGAGAAGTGCAACTATACAAGATTTTGATATAAAATTTCAAATCATTGCATAATTTCAAGTTTTATCATCATGCAAGCTAGCAAGTTTTTTGCAAAATTTTTATACCTTTTGATATATGCAAGATAGCAAGTTTTTGCATCTACTTGAAATGTGCAAGCTAGCATTTTTGCGTTTCTAGCAATTCTTTCTCCATGCAATTTGCAAGCTAGTAAATTTAGTAAGTTTTA
Organism: Musa acuminata AAA Group; assembly: GCF_036884655.1. NCBI lineage: Eukaryota > Viridiplantae > Streptophyta > Magnoliopsida > Zingiberales > Musaceae > Musa > Musa acuminata. The sequence continues at coordinate 24,787,377 of NC_088340.1, forward strand.
CATAATTTTGAAACATGCAAGCTAGCAAATTTTATACATATGAAAGTTGGTAAAATTTTTGCATCTTTTGAGATGAGCAAGTTTTTTGCTTCTTCTTGAAGTATGCAAGCTAGCAAACTTCCATTAAATGTGTTAGATAGCATGTTTTTCTCTTTTGAGAAGTGTAATTTTTTTTGCTTCCTTTACAAAGCGCAATCTAGCAAAATTTTACATCATTTTACAACATGCAAGCTAGCAATTTGGTAAGTGTTACTTCTCTTTGAAGTACGATGGCTAGCAAGAATACAAGATAACAAGCTAGCAAGATTTGCTCCCCCTATGTCATTGTCAAATAGAAGAGAAGAATATAATTTTGTAATTCTTTTTCCCTTTACAATAATTTTCCAATTATGACAAAGTTAAACAATAAATTTGCATTATAAACATAATCTCAAGTTTTATCATTCAAGCTAGCATATTTTTTGTTCTCTTTTACAATGTACAAGCTAACAATTTTCTTTTTCTCTTACAACAAAGATTCAATCATATCATGCGATATTTTAAATCATGATGGAATCAAAATATCAAATTACATTACATCCTACCATGCATGTTACAAATAAATTAATCATCACTATGAGCATATCATACATGATACTAAGACATTAAATTTTTAAGCATTTATCACTTCATGCATTAAATCAATAATTTAATCATCATACCAAACATTCATCATTTATTTGTTAGGATCGGAGCGGCACTAAGAGGGGGGGGGGGGTGAATTAGTACAGCGGATTAAAACTCGTAAGTTTGAAATCGATTTCATAAATGTGTACAGATTTCGATTCGATGAAGGATGACTTAGCTAAAATAGCTCGAGTAAAGGAAATCAAGAGTGGAGAGAAGAAAACTGAATAGTTTGCGGCTAAGAAGATAAGTGGTTCAGAAAATTAAACACTCACACATTCAAGGAACACTACAATGTAAAGTGGTTCGGTCAAATAACCTACATCCACTTGTGAAGCCTTCTTTGATGAGGCTCCCAACTTCCACTAGCAAATCACTTTGAGGGGAAAGGACCAAATACCCCTCTTACAACCTTTTTACAAGTGGTTCACACCCTTACAGATTTTTCAAAAAGAAAGAGGGAGGTGAACACTTAAGCTATTGAAAACAAGACTTTGCTAAAGCTTTTTCACAATCTCTAACTTCTCAAAAAGGTGTTGTCTCTATTGAGAATTGAGGGGTATTTATAGGCCCTAAGAGGATTCAAATTTGGGCTCTAAATTTGAATTACTTTTGGGTTCCCGGTGCTGGCGGTGCCACCGCTTGTCGGTGGCAGTGCCACCGCTTGTCAGTGTCTGACACTAACAGTGTACTGGCGGTGCCACCGCCAAAACTCTCAGGTTCTGGGTGGTGCCACAGCCTAGTATGGCCGGGTGCTGGGCGGTGCTACCGCCCGACCTTTCGGGTTCTGGGCGGTGCCACCGCCCGACCTTATGAGTCACTAGTTAGGCTCCTAATTTGGCCCAAACCAATCTATATTAGGGCCCAGTTGGCCCCTAACCAGGTTATAGGATTAACCCTTAATCCTAACCCTAGTTACATGCAAACTATGAAATTAAGACATAGTCCTAAGTAGGTTTTTAACCGACAATGTCGAGTTTCCATCCGGTGAGCTTTCCGTCGAACTTCTGATGGACTTCCGATACACCCTCAGATTTCTTCCGGCGGACTCCCAACAGGCTCCCGGTCTTGTGGCTGTTAGGATCAAGAGCACTAAGAGAGGGGGGGGGGGGGGGGGGGGGGGGTGAATTAGTGCAGCGGAAAACTTTCGAGGATTTAAAATGACGTTCGTACGATAAAAGCGATTTCGGTATGAAAGCCGATTCGAAAATTGCATTAACTTAGATTAGGCGAAGTGCAATTAAAGTAAAGCTATGGAGGCAGTTTGCAGTTAAGATAGAGAACAGAAAGTAAATGCAAACTGATATTTAGAGTGGTTCGATCAATCTTGACCTACATCTACTTTCGGCTTCCTCCTCCAATGAGGTCACCGGCGTCCACTAGAGGCAATCCTTCAATAGGTGAAGGCCAACCACCCTTTTACAGTTTCACTCCTTTTGATGGGCTTAGGAGACAACCCTTACAGAATTTTCTCTCCTCCCTTAAAAGATCAAAGCTTGGAAGAAAAGAGGGAGGAGAACTTCTAGCCTTTCCAACACTTTTGAGCTCTAAAATCATAGAGTAAGATCAAGCTTTCGGTGCCCTTTCATGCAGGAAAGGGTGGGGTATATATAGGCCCCAAACTGGTTTGAATTTGGAGCTCAAAAATGTCAATTCCCAGATTTTCGGGGTCCTGACGATACTACCTCCTGATTGGGGCGGTACAACCGCCTGGCAGCTCGGAGACTGAGCCTCTGGGTGGTGCCACCGCTTGACAGGGGCGGTTGCACCGCCCAGTCTCGCTCAGAGACTAAGCCCAGACAGTGCTACTACCTAACCTAGGCGGTTGTGCTGCCCAGCTTTCCTGGGAGACTATCTCCTAGGCGGTGCCACCGCCAACCCTATCGGTGCCACCGCCTAGTAGGAATTCTGGTCCGAATGAGTTGATCTATTCGGCCCAATTTGGGTCTATCAAAGGCCAAATTGCCCTCAGATTAAGTTAATGGGATCACCTCCCATTCCTAACTTAATCTATATGCTAACTACGATATTTCTTAAGACATTTACTGCAACTTGCTCCGGTGCGTCAATCGCTTCTTCCGGCGAGCTTCCAGCAAACTTCCGGCGAACATCCGACAAACCTTCGGCGATGCTCCGGTGGACTTTCGGAAAACTCTTGGACTTGCGATGATTCACTTGGCAAGTTTTGATGAGCTTCTTTGGCAAGCTCCTGGACTTCTCGGATTTGTTCCCGTAGAACCTCCGACGACCGTCCGAACTTCCGTCGAACTCTCGAACTCCCAACGTGATCATAGTCTTGACTCCGGCGCAATTCTTGCTACATGTCTTACTTCCATCATAATTAATCCTGCACATGTAAAACAAAACTTCGATCGAGACAATTAATCCTAAGCAATTAACCAAGTTGTCCGATATGTCATTGGTCCCTCGACGCTTCGTCCGATTCTTCAGCGCATCGTCCTCTCCTGCAGCTTATTGCCCAATTGGCCAGTTGACTCTGCAACTTCGATATCCTTGGCACAATACCTGCTCTTCTTGACCCGATGCCCGAGTCCACGACTCGAAGCCTTCTGTTGATACGTCGACTGATCCACCGGCCCGACGTCCAATCTTCTAACATGTTCCTCCGGCACAACATGATTTTTCCTGCTTTAATTGTCTCATCCTGATCGAAGCATCCTGCGTCACTCAAAACGTAAATTAAATCATAAACATATATCAAGTGGTTTCATCATCAAAATACGAGATTCAATAGTGGCGAGTTCAGCGAGTCTTTGGCAAGTAGCCGAACCTTCTCGGTGATCTCTGCGAACCTCCGACGATCTCTTCGGTGGACTTCTAAAAACTTCGGTAAGTCCCTGATTCCTTCTCGGTTGGTTCTGACAGCACTTCCGACAATTCTTTCGTCTTTCGGCGGACTCTCGAACACCCATCGAACTTGACTCCGGTAGACTTGCTTTATATTTTCAAGCTATCATAGTTATTCCTGTATACTTAACTCAATAATATGGATTAGATCAATTAACCCATTAATTGACTTCATCATCAAAATCTGAGATTCAACAATCTCCCCCTTTTTGATGATGATAATTAATTGGTGATAGAGTTAAACATAACTCCCCCTATCTATATGCCATATAATGAGAAGATAAAAACACTTGAATTCAATCTCTTTAAATTCAAGCCTAAACCGATAAGTTCTATCCATTGAACTTATCGTTATTCTATTTAAACATGAGCAAATATGAAACTTCGTATTTCTCATAATTTCCAGCTATAAAAATTATTTTCAAGTCAAATGATAAAAGACAATTATCATTTCGACAAGAGATATGAAATTTCAATATGAATCTCATGATATAAATGCAAGGCATGATTTCATATGATCATGAGATGAAATGACAACCAATCTAAAAACTTTCATATTATAATATTCTTAAAAAGTTTTACGATGCATATAAGACATTTTTCATTGCATTATACAACAGATAGGCTTTTGCAATACATATAGGTCATGCTATCATATTTGCATAAGTCATCAGTCTTTTGCTCATTCTTCTCCCCCTTTGTTATCAACAAAAGGAGATGAGGTTTTAAACATACAATTTGTGATCATAAAATCATCTCATAAAAAAAAATTCAGCATTAAGATCGATCATACAAAATTCAGCATTCATAAGATCATACAAAATTCATCTCATAAGAAAAATTCAGCATTCATACAAAAAGGAGATGGCAAAATTGACAAAGATTCAACTTGGCATTAAGATTGAACAATTCATCCAAAATAACATGAAGGTGCCATCAAAATGTTGACAAAATTTTGGATAGAAACATCCAATATTGCATGTCAAGGTAGCATAATAAGAAAACACATCGATTATTTCTTAGGAGGAAATCTATAGTTCCTATACATGGCATCTATCTTTTGGTTTATCTGTCGTAGTTCCCTCAAAATTTTAACTTGCTGTAATTGAATTTGCTCCTGCTATGATTTGAGTTGCTCTTGTTGTGACTTGATCTGATTTAATTATGCCATAATAGGATCTTTAGAACATGAAGCAGGAGCTGATTCTGAAGGTGATGCACCAAAGGGACTAGGAGGAGGAGATTCATTTCCCCTAAAAATGGGTGTTTCAGGGTGTTCTATTAGTGGGGGAACTGGATCAGTCCTTCTAGGTTACCTAATCCATATACCATTGCTAAAATTGCACCTAGGTCTTTTGAGTAGGTTTCTATTGATAGTGTTAAATCGATCGACTTGGATTATTTCTTCATCGGGTGAAACATAAATATTATAGGCAAATATTAATCGAGGGACTAACTCCCCATATGGTAATATTATGTCTTTAGTTATTATGTCCTACATATGTTGCCAGATTAAGTATCCAAAACAATTATATTGGCCGGTCATAATCCAATACATAGTACTTAACTCTATTTGACTAATCTCATCATGATGAAATTGTTTAGGAAGTAGGATGCTTATGATGATGTAGAAATTTAGAGTTAAAGGGCAACAAGTGCTCGCAACTTTTGGGAATCATGCCTAGGTTCGGATTTGTAAAAATAGTTTCTAAGGCTTCGGAGTAAGTTGCTCCGATTGCATTGATATCTCATTTATTTCTAAAATAACAACCCCTATCCTTTTCGGTAATTCTAATTAGCTCACATATAGTGCCATCAAAGATTTGAATTTGTGTTCCTAAGAGGTAGGTAGTTAAGCTATCATTGTCCGCACATAAGTTTGCGTAAAATAATCTAACTAACCTAGGATAAATTGGTTCATTGATTTATAGGAGAGATAAGACATCTAAATATATAAACCATCTAATGGGTTCTAGGTTTTCAAGTTTATCTAGATCAACATGTGTTAGGACTCTAGCTAGGAGAGTCCTAATTAAGAGGGACATTCATGTAAAACCAACCTAAGTCGACCCCTATTAAAGAGGTGAAGAGGCCGGCTAGGGTTAGGAGTTTGTTTCTTAGAGAAGAATTAGGAGTTGTAGGGGAATAGGAGTCTTGAGTAGGAGTCCTATTAGGAGTTGGTTAGAAGTAGGAGTCTTGAGTAGGAGTCCTATTAGGAGTTAGGGTTTAGAAGCCCTATAAATAGCCATATATTCCTCATCTTTTCCTAAGCAATAGATAAATCTTTTCTGCAGCCTTTGAGCAGCAACTTGGAGGGAGGAACCCCTATAGAGTTCCAAGGAGGCCGATCCCCTAAAGAGATCAACCCCAAGTTTAGAATCTGCAAGGGTTCTAACACCTGGTATCAAAGCAGTGTTCTTGGCATCTTGCTGCCCTTCCACAGCCATCTATCAGCCCTCCACAATCGTCAAAAGCAATTCCCACAATTGCTTAAAACATCGTCACTAAATTCTGCCATCATCTCCACCATCGCGGATCATCCTTTGATCTCCCCGTGAATTACACCAGGTTCTGGTTTCCTACCTTACTACTGCTGCAATTTAGTTATCCTTATTCAAAAATTTAAAAAAAAATTATTCTTATATTGCTGCATAAACTTTTCGTCAAAAGGTTTTCATCTCTACGACGAAAGATACATTGTAGAATTCCAACCGCATAGCACTATCTATTTGATCTTGCTACTATGTTTTTTCTATCTAAATTTCTATGAAATTTTTATGACATCTTTAACACTTCTTACCACCAGATTTCCCTTTAGTTTTGTCAAAAAATTCTCAATATAAACCATTGATCTTTTACGTCTAATCTGCTATACTTGAAAATCTGCATTGTAAAATTTCAGCCGCGTAGCACTGCTTGTTTGATCTTCATACAACGTTTTTTCTATCCAAATCACTCTAAAATTTTTATAATAGCTTTGACACTTCCTAAAGTAAATTTTTCTTTGGTTTCATCAAAAAATTCTTAATATAAATCATTAATCTTTTATGTCTAATCTGCTACACTTGAAAATCTGTGCTGTAGAAAATTTCAGCCGCATATTATTGCCTTAACCCATCTATTTGCAATCTTTTTTTATTGAAATTTCTTATACACTTCATAGATTATCTTGGCTTCCATCTAATAATGATCTATTAAGGAATTCATCTCTAAAAACAATTTTGTGTTGCTACAAATTTTTGTCGCACACTACTAAAATTTTTCGATGAGAATTCTGCTATCGTAAATTGTACCAATTTCCTTGCTGTTATACTACCGAAATTTTCATGATTAAATTAGACATCCTTGCTATCATATAAACGGTAATTTTGTAATCAATTCCCTCCTCAATTCTCTCATGTTTTTGGTAGAAATTTTATCGAGACACCGCTGTTTCTTCGACGATAATTCTGCTCTTACAAGACAACACAATTCTGCAGCAAACTTCTACTGATTTCTATGAAACCTTTGCTGCCATCTACCACATATCTAAAACTTTCATCTACAGCCCTAGAACTCTGCCAAACTACACCCAAAATAGCTACAAAACAAACCTAAACCGCAGCCTACATCTACAAATCCACCAACCCTTTCGACCATTACTTCTCTGAACATATACATGCCTTTAACCCATCAACAAAAAAGTGATTTTAACATCATAGATTTGGAGGAATATACTATGGCATCTGAGGAAAAAATCAATACTAAATTTCAAGCCTTCGAGGCAAGAAATGGAGGATAAGATTCGAACTCTCTTTACCGAATTCAGTTTGGGCCGACCACCAAGCCCAAAAAAATCACATCGAGGAGAGAGCTCTAACCAATCGCATCAAGCCCAAAGAGATGACTTCCAAGAGAGAAGAGGCTCTATGACCGACCCCAACTATTCATGCATGAGAGTGGACTTCTCTAGATGGGAAGAAGGAAACCCAATTGGTTGGATTTCGCGTGTGGAGCAATATTTTCGGTACCACAAAACTACGGACACATCTATGGTGAAAATTGCAGCTATACATCTTGAAGGGGATGCTATACAGTGGTTTGACTGGTTTGAACACACTTATGGAGTCCTTTCATGGTGACAATTCAAAGAAAGACTGTTGATCTGCTTTAGACCAACCGATTACGAGAATATTGATGGACAACTAGCAAAGATCCGACAAACCTCCTCCATTTAGGAGTACCAAACCAGGTTTGAAAGGTTATCTAATCAAACTCGTGATTGGTCTCAAAAACAGCTATTGAGGACCTTCATTGAGGGCTTGAAGCCGGAGATCCGAGGAGAAGTTAAAGCGTGACAACCGTACATGCTTATGGCAGCCATCTCTTTCGCACGACATCAAGAGGAGCAATTGAACCATGAAGCTTGGAGGACTAGTGTCGCTCCTCAACCAGCAATATTGAAGCCCTCAGCCCCCCCTACTGTCGACCGAGTCCCTACACCAAAGAGGTTAACAAGAGAAGAGCTTCGGGAGCGATATGCAAAGGGGTTATGTTGGCATTGCGACGAGCCGTGGAGCCGTGAGCATGGCTATAGTAAAGGGAGACTTCTTATGATTGAACCAATAGAAGAAGAGGTCATTGAACATCCAGAAGAGAACCTTGAACATGAAGAAGAAGATGCAAAAGAAGTGCTAGTCATAAGTGCCCAGCAAGCCAATCACGTGAGTGATGGCACGTGTGACTTGATACAGAATCTTTTTGCTTATTATATTTTTGGCGTATATCACTTTATAACTATTGCATAAATGCATATGTATAGTGTTGTCCTTGGATTTGTGCAATGGGAATCGGATCGTGATGAGATCACGATAATGAGATCGATTCACCTTTAAACACATATCCTAAATAATCCCGGTCATAGGTTACTCGAGAGGGACATCGTGATAACCGGATAGACTGGTGTGCTGTATACCCGTCCATATGATGGATGCAACTGGTCTCATAGCTGCTCGTGTAGGGACACTAGGGATACAGTACAGGTGCTCATTGGAGAATGAGTTCACTGATTGATCCGCTTACGGAATGCTGGATGGTTGATGATGCCTTATTGTCAGACAACGATTCCGTAGTCCTAGTGGTGTATCTGGTTCTTAGACTTGAGACACCAAGGATGTCCTGTATGAGTGCTCCACTCTTTGATACCAGACTTATAGGTTTGGCTGTTCCCAGATCTAGTACAGCTGGTCATTGGGAGTGGTAGTCGACCTTACGAGGGCTATTGAGTGTCGATAGAGGATCATCCACTCTCGGTATCATGAGAGGAATATCCCATGTGTTCTTGCTCAGACAAATCCCTGGCCAGGGTCATTCGGGTTGAGAGAGAAAGAGTTCTCCGGGAGAATCCGATTAGAGCGAGACTCAAGTAGAAACCGTATGGGTCTGACAGCACCATGCTCGATATACGGTCTCTGGGATATTAGATGGATGAGGGACTATAGGTACATGGTAACTGAGGACAGACAGGTCCAATGGATTGGATTCCCCTGTATCGTCTGGGGACTACGGCGTAGTGGCCTAGTACTTCCGTAGTCGATGAGTCGAGTGAATTATTACAGAGATAATAATTCACTTAGTTAGAAGGAGTTCTGACAGGTATGACTCACGGCCAGCTCGATATTGGGCCTAGAGGGTCACACACATATGGTAGGCATTGCGATGAGTAGAGGTTCGGATATGAGATATCCGACGGAGCCCTTGTCTTATTGGATGCAGATCCAATACCCACTAGGGAAAAGGACCCATTAGGGTTTTGACACGGGATCTCTATAAATAGGAGGGATTCACAGCCTCATAGGCTAGAGTCTTTGCTTGCCCTTCCTATTCTCCTCTCCCTCTCCACCTCAGAGTAGGCCTGGAGTTTTGAGGAGCGTCGTCGCAACCCTGCTGTGTGGATCACCGCTAGAGAGGAGGACGCTTGACCTCCTTCACCCTCTCCTGAGGATCTGCAAGGAAACAGGGATATACGATCTCCCTAGGTAACACAATCTCTATACGCAGTTTTGTGTTTTGCGGATTTTGCGCACCAATCTTCGCACGACGACGAACATCTTTTTGGGAATCGGGGATTTTTGTTTTCTTGTTCTTCCGCTGCGCATATGATGTCGCCCCCATGATTTCCCAACAAGCAACTCATTCCACCTTGCATGGTCTCATCCTTTACCAAGCGTCTCACTTGCCTTGAGCACCATCAAGTATAGTTGTCCACTCATCATGTGATGTATGATGAGTGGACGGATGATCATGGACCGTGTGATGTGTGTACTTGTGATTATTATTATTGAGGTCTGCGAACCTCCATTATATTTCTCGTTTATTGTCGGGCCTGCGTGCCTATGATTAAGTTGTAATCACATGAGGAGGCGCAGCGGGAGCGTGGAAGCCATAGCGGGACCCACGAGACGGACGATCGTGATGCATGAAGATGCATCAAGATGTCGACGGAACCAACGAGGACGAGATGGACGATCACAAGGCATGGAGATGCACCGTTGCACACATAGATCTTGATGTGAGTGATTAGGCCTACTGGCTCGGGCCTAATCATATTAGGTTGTGGTCCATGATCATCTGGTGTGATTGCTTATACACATACTAGATATGTATATATATTTGCATGCGATGTAGATATATATTAAATATGTACATGTGTGACATGTCATAATAGGAGACCAAATCATAGAAACATCTCTCGATAATATTAAGTCGGTAAACGTGAGGCAATTAGATTGACCCACGTGGCCTTCCATCGTTATGAGTAGGAACCGAATCCCGGTGTAGGTTGAGTTGGTCGAGTCCCTCGAGACTCACCTATATCGCGATTCGCTATCTTGCTTACGACATAGAGATGTCACCGGTGACCTGAGGGCATGATATGCTTGGTCGAGTCCCTCGAGGGTATATCATCAAATCAGACTCATCTTGTAACAAAGGTGTTGACTTAACCGAGCATCATGGTTGGTCGAGTCCCTCGAGGCCATGGTGATTCGGAGGCCGAACAGGACGGGAATCACAAGGAGTTGTGATCGGCAAGAGTTGTCTACCTTTTAGGCTTAGTGTGATTGGTCGAGTCCCTCGAGGTTACACTAAGACGCTGATTGGATCCTGATCCCCACTAGAAGTCTGCCGGAGACTTCTGTTTCACGTGCTGAGGGTGTCGCGTGACTCGTTAGTAAAATAGTGGGAGCATATTAAGATAGAAGTCCATATCTTGATTGTTTATTTCTTGCAAAATCTGCATGTTATTCATTTTTGCTACATCTTTATTTTCAGAAAATGTCGCTTTCAAATCCCTTACGTGGCATACTTGATGTCAACCGCCTCACTGGTCCAAATTATACGGACTGGCTCCGTAACTTGAGAATTGTTCTCACAGCGGAGAAAATCGTGTACGTCCTTGATACAGTGATGCCTACGCCCGAAGAAGGGGCAAGCGAGGATGAGATCGCTTGCTACGTGAAGTACATTGATGACTCCACTCTTGCTCAGTGCTATATGTTGGGCTCTATGACTCCAGAGTTACAGAGACAACATGAAAAGATGGATGCCAGATCCATTCTCCTACATGTCCGTAAATTGTTTGAGGAACAGGGAAGGACTCAACGATATGAGATATCCAAGAGCCTTTTCCGCGCTAGGATGACTGAGGGGACACCGGTTCAGAACCATGTCCTAAAGATGATTGAGTGGATAGAGAAACTCACAGGTCTAGGAATGGTCCTAGAGGATAACTTGTGTGTGGACATTGTGCTTCAGTCCCTACCAGATTCCTTTTCACAGTTCATAATGAACTTTAATATGAACAAGCTTGAGGTGACTCTCCCAGAGCTCCTCAATATGTTGAGGGAGGCAGAGAGTACTATTAAGAAAGAGAAGCCAGTTCTCTACACTGGTGAGACCAGAAAGAAAAGGAAAGCAGAAAGGTCCCTTAAGAAGGGAAAGGGCAAGGGCAAACAAGGTAAAGCAAAGGTTGCTAAGAAAGACCCAACAAAGGACAAAGGCCAGTGCTTCCACTGTGGTAAAGATGGGCACTGGAAGAGAAACTGCAAAGAGTACCTTGCAGAAAGGGCGAAACAAAAGCTTGATGAAGCTTCAGGTACATTCATGATCGGTCTCCATTTGTCAGACTCTTATGATAACACATGGGTATTAGATACCGGTAGTGCTTATCATATATGTAATTCGTTGCAGGTTCTGGCAAGGCCTAGGAGACTAGAGAGAGGCGAGATGGACCTCAAGATGGGTAATGGAGCAAAAGTTGTTGTTTTAGCTGTTGGCGAGGTCGCCCTACATCTGCCTAGTGGAGCTTTTATTGCATTAGATGCATGTTATTTTGTTCCTTCTATTATCAAAAACATTATCTCCATTTCATGTTTAACAGTTAGTGGATATAAATTTGTTTTTGAGAACAATGGTTGTTCGATATTATTAGATGATAAGATCATCATGAAAGGAACATTGCATAATGGTTTATTTATGTTAGACACCACTCCATATATCATGAATATAAATATGTCCAAAAGGAAACAAGATGAGTTGAACAGTGCATACCTGTGGCATTGTAGGCTAGGTCACATCCATGAAAGAAGGATTCAAAAGTTGCTAAATGATGGATATCTAGATCCATTCGACTATGTGTCATATGCAACTTGTGAGCCTTGCATTCGTGGAAAACTGACCAACCCTCCATTTAGTGGAACTGGAGAGAGAGCCACTGAGTTGTTGGAACTCATACATAGTGATGTATGTGGACCCATGTCAACTCATGCCATTGGAGGTTACTCCTACTTCATTACATTTACTGATGATTTCTCAAGGTATGGATATGTGTACTTAATGAAGTACAAGTCCGAGGCCTTTGAGAAATTCAGAGAGTATAAGAATGAGGTGGAGAACCAGACTGGAAAGAGTATCAAAACTCTTCGATCAAATCGAGGAGGTGAGTACTTAAGTACAGAGTTTACTCACTTCCTCAAGGACCATGGGATATTATCCCAATGGACACCTCCTTATACACCTCAGCTCAATGGTGTCTCTGAAAGGAGAAATCGTACATTATTAGATATGGTACGGTCCATGATGAGTTTCGCTGACCTACCCATCTCATTCTGGGGATATGCCCTAGAAACCGCAGCTTACCTTCTGAACAGAGTTCCAACTAAGTCGGTGGTGTCTACACCATATGAGATATGGAAAGGGAAGAAGCCTGATCTTAAAGTAGTTAAGATTTGGGGCTGCTTTGCCCATGTTAAAAGACACAACCCCGATAAGTTAGAATCAAGGACAGGGCGATGTAAATTTGTGGGATACCCCAAGGAAACTTGTGGGTATTACTTCTATCATCTCGAGGACCAAAAGGTCTTTGTAGCTAAGAGAGCAGTGTTCCTTGAGAAGGAACACATTCTTGACGGAGACAGTGGGAGAATGATAGAATTGAGTGAGGTTGGAGAACCAAGCTCAAGCACCACTCTACAGCCCGAGTCTGTTTAGGTATCTAATACACAAGTTTCAACTTTACGCAGGTCTGATAGAGTATCCCATCCTCCTGAGAGATATGTGGGACATATTAGAGCAGAGGATGTAGAGGATATTGATCCTCAGACCTACGAGGAGGCTATTATGAGTATAGACTCCGGGAAGTGGAAAGAAGCCATGAATTCTGAGATGGATTCTATGTACTCCAATAAGGTTTGGAACCTAGTTGATGCACCCGAAGGTATTGTACCCATCGGTTACAAGTGGATCTTTAAGAAAAAGATCGGAGTAGATGGAAAGGTAGAGACCTATAAAGCAAGGCTAGTGGCTAAGGGGTATCGTCAAAGGCAAGGTGTTGACTACGACGAAACTTTCTCACCCGTAGCAATGCTAAAATCCATCAGAATTCTATTGGCTATTGCAGCACACTATGATTATGAGATCTGGCAGATGGATGTGAAAACCGCATTCCTCAACGGGAACCTGGAGGAGGAGGTGTATATGATGCAACCTGAGGGATTCGTGTCCAAGAACTGCCCAGATAAGGTGTGTAGGTTGCTTAGATCCATTTATGGACTAAAGCAAGCTTCCCGAAGTTGGAACATAAGATTTGATGAGGCAATCAGATCTTATGACATCGTTAAGAACGAAGATGAGCCTTGTGTATACAGAAAGGTAAGTGGGAGCGCTATTAGCTTTTTGGTGTTATATGTGGATGACATCCTCATCATTGGGAATGACATAGGAATGCTATCCACAATAAAGGCTTGGTTATCTAGACACTTCTCCATGAAGGACTTAGGAGAAGCATCTTATATCTTGGGGATTAGAATCTATAGAGATAGATCCAAAAGGATGCTTGGCTTGTCCCAGTCCAGGTACATAGAAACTATTGTCAAAAGGTTTGGCATGGAAAATTCCAAAAGAGGTCTCATACCGATGAGACATGGGATATCGCTTTCTACGAGTATGTCCCCAAAGACTCCAGAAGAAAGGGCGAACATGGATATGATACCTTATGCCTCAGCAATAGGGTCTATCATGTATGCCATGCTATGTACTAGGCCTGATATAGCGCATGCTCTGAGTGTCACGAGCAGGTATCAGGCGGATCCAGGCTTGGAGCACTGGAAAGCAGTAAAGTGTATCCTTAAGTACTTGAGAAGGACTAAGGATCTTTTACTAGTATATGGAGGTAATAGCCTTAAGGTTGAAGGCTACACTGACTCAAGTTTTCAGTCTGATGTCGATGATAGCAAGTCGAATTCAGGGTATGTGTACACCTTGAATGGAGGAGCAGTGTGCTGGAAGAGTTCCAAGCAAGATACCACTACTGACTCGACCACAGAGGCGGAGTACATTGCTGCATCAGATGCAGCAAAGGAGGGAGTCTGGTTGAAGAAGTTCATCACAGATTTGGGAGTCGTGCCGGATAGTGAGGAGCCGATTTCCCTATATTGCGACAACAACGGGGCAATTGCTCAAGCGAAGGAACCTAGGTCTCATCAGAAATCTAAGCATGTTCTGAGGAGGTTCCACCTTATCAGAGAGATCGTGACCTGAGGAGATGTAGCAGTGGAAAGAGTTCCATCCGAAGATAACATTGCAGATCCACTAACAAAGCCATTGTCTCAGATTGTCTTTGAGCGTCACAGGGGTCTGATGGGGATCAGACACATAGGTGATTGGCTTTAGGTCAAGTGGGAGATTGCTAGTCATAAGTGCCCAGCAAGCCAATCACGTGAGTGATGGCACGTGTGACTTGATACAGAATCTTTTTGCTTATTATATTTTTGGCGTATATCACTTTATAACTATTGCATAAATGCATATGTATAGTGATGTCCTTGGATTTGTGCAATGGGAATCGGATCGTGATGAGATCACGATAATGAGATCGATTCACCTTTAAACACATATCCTAACTAATCCCGGTCATAGGTTACTCGAGAGGGACATCGTGATAACCGGATAGACTGGTGTGCTGTATACCCGTCCATATGATGGATGCAGCTGGTCTCATAGCTGCTCGTGTAGGGACACTAGGGATACAGTACAGGTGCTCATTGGAGAATGAGTTCACTGATTGATCCGCTTACGGAATGCTGGATGGTTGATGATGCCTTATTGTCAGACAACGATTCCGTAGTCCTAGTGGTGTATCTGGTTCTTAGACTTGAGACACCAAGGATGTCCTGTATGAGTGCTCCACTCTTTGATACCAGACTTATAGGTTTGGCTGTTCCCAGATCTAGTACAGCTGGTCATTGGGAGTGGTAGTCGACCTTACGAGGGCTATTGAGTGTCGATAGAGGATCATCCACTCTCGGTATCATGAGAGGAATATCCCATGTGTTCTTGCTCAGACAAATCCCTGGCCAGGGTCATTCAGGTTGAGAGAGAAAGAGTTCTCCGGGAGAATCCGATTAGAGCGAGACTCAAGTAGAAACCGTATGGGTCTGACAGCACCATGCTCGATATACGGTCTCTGGGATATTAGATGGATGAGGGACTATAGGTACATGGTAACTGAGGACAGACAGGTCCAATGGATTGGATTCCCCTGTATCGTCTGGGGACTACGGCGTAGTGGCCTAGTACTTCCGTAGTTGATGAGTCGAGTGAATTATTACAGAGATAATAATTCACTTAGTTAGAAGGAGTTCTGACAGGTATGACTCACGGCCAGCTCGATATTGGGCCTAGAGGGTCACACACATATGGTAGGCATTGCGATGAGTAGAGGTTCAGATATGAGATATCCGACGGAGCCCTTGTCTTATAGGATGCAGATCCAATACCCACTAGGGAAAAGGACCCATTAGGGTTTTGACACGGGATCTCTATAAATAGGAGGGATTCATAGCCTCATAGGCTAGAGTCTTTGCTTGCCCTTCCTATTCTCCTCTCCCTCTCCACCTCAGAGTAGGCCTGGAGTTTTGAGGAGCGTCGTCGCAACCCTGCTGTGTGGATCACCGCTAGAGAGGAGGACGCTTGACCTCCTTCACCCTCTCCTGAGGATCTGCAAGGAAACAGGGATATACGATCTCCCTAGGTAACACAATCTCTATACGCAGTTTTGTGTTTTGCGGATTTTGCGCACCAATCTTCGCACGACGACGAACATCCTTTTGGGAATCGGGGATTTTTGTTTTCTTGTTCTTCCGCTGCGCATATGATGTCGCCCCCCATGATTTCCCAACAAGAAGAACCACAACCGACCAAAGTTACGGTACATGCACTAGCCGACTACTTAAACCCACAAACGATGAAAGTTAAAGGCCTTCTCAAACAACAACCGATCACAGTTCTCATCATCACGAGCAGTACTAATAACTTTCTAAATAGTAAGGTTGCTGTCCAGATGGCCTTACCTATCGAGAATTGTAGCAGGTTTGACATTAAGGTCACCGATGGATGGATTTTGAAGTATGATCGTAGGCGCCCGCAAGTGAAATTGTTGCTGATCATGAGGCCTTACCAAGAGATAATTGCATATTTCTTCCTTCTCCCTCTTGATGATCATGAGGCCATGCTCAGAATTAAATGGTTGATGATATTAGGTGATATTTCTTAGAATTTTATGCAACTAATTATGAAATTTTACAGTAAGGAGAAATAGGTGATACTAAACGGTAAACGTAGGGGCGACGTAATGACGATTTGCACACAACAAATGGAGAAGATTTTGCATAAAGCATGCAGTGGCTTTTTGGCACAACATGAGCAGCAAACTAAGGGAGTGCCAATAGAATTTGAAGATCCAAACATACTTCCTTTGCTTGCTGAATTTTCAGATATATTTTGCAAACCGCACAACCTACCTCTAACCCGTCGGCATGATCATTATATAATGATTCTTTCAATCAAACCTCCAGCAAATACTGAGCTATATCAGTATCTACATCTCTAGAAATATGAAATAGAAAGGATTGTAAAAGAGATGCTTGAAACAAGAGTTATTCGGCTAAGTTGCAACCTCTACTCTTCACCGGTGCTACTTGTACGCAAGAAGGACGGAACATGGCGAATATCCGAGCTCTCAATGACATAGCCATCAAGGATAAATACTCTATTCCAATATTAGAAGAATTGCTAGATGAAAGAGAGCACAAATCTTCACAAAGTTGGACCTTCGATCCGGTTATCATCAAATACGAGTGTACGAAGAAGTCATACCGAAAACTATCTTTCGAACACACAACAGCCACTACAAATTTTTTCTTTCTTCAACAAAAGGTGGAATATCTTGGGCAAATCATATCAGAGGAAGGTATGATGGTGGACCCCTTCAAAATTGGAGCAATGCAAAACTAGCCTACCCCGAGGAACATAAAATTGCTACATGACTTTCTGGGTTTAACAGGCTACTACTGTAAGCTCATGAAAAACTATGGAAAGATCAGTGCACCACTCACTTCTCTACTGAAAATTGATACCTTCTAATGGTCGGACAAAGCCTCTGTTGTCTTCGACAAACTTAAGGCAGCCATGATAACGATGCTGGTGCTAGCGCTACCAGATTTCAACCGACCCTTCATCATTGAGGTCGATGCATCTGGAGATAAAATGGGAGACGTTCTCATGCAAAATGGTCGACCACTCACATACATTAGCAAGGCATTGTCTCCCCCCTATCAAAACATGTTAAAATATGATAAGGAGATGCTCGCCATTGTGCACGCAGCAACGAGGTGGAGATCGTACTTGATTAGGCGATGCTTTCTAATCAAGACCGACCATAAAAGCCTAAAATATCTCTTGGAGCAGAAGATATCTTCCCCCCAGCAGCAAAAATGGGTAACAAAGGTTCTTGGATATGATTATGAAATAACTTACAAAAAGGGGAAAGAGAATGTTGTTGCAGATACGCTTTCATGGCTACCTGAGCAAGCTAAATTTTCGGTCGTTTCACTTTCGACCAGTGACTTCCTTGAGGATATTAAGATGGAATGACAGGAAGATTCGGAGACTAGTAAGATCATAAAAAAATTGGAGGAAGCACCAAGCCCCGTGGCTCATTACAGTTGGGACTCAAAAGAATTACACTATAAGGGACGCATTTGCTTGTGACAAATTCTACTTGCATCTTCATGAGCAGATTTTGAACAAAGTTATTCCATATGTTGGGTACTAAATTCAAAAGGAGTATGACATATCACTCAAGCATCTAAGGAGGCAATCAATGCTAAATTCGAAGCCTTGGAGGCGCGAATGGAGGATAAGATTCGGACGCTCTTTACCGAACTCAGATTGGGCCGACCACTAAGCCCGAAAAAATTATATCAAGGAGAGAGCTTTGCCCAATCGCACCAGGCCCAAAGAGATGAGTTCCAAGGGAGGGGAGGCGCTATGACTGACCCCAACTATCCATGCATGAGGGTAAATTTTCCTAGATGGGAAGAAGGAGACCCAATTGGTTGGATCTCGCACGCGGAGCGATATTTTCGGTACCATAAAACCGCGGATGCATCTATGGTGAAAATTGCAGCTATACATCTTGAAGGGGATGCTATACAGTGGTTTGACTAGTTTGAACATTCTTATGGAGTCCTTTCATGGCGATAATTCAAAGAAGGGCTGCTGATCCGCTTCAGACCAACCGATTACGAGAATATTGACGGACAACTAGCAAAGATCAGACAAACCTCTACCATTCAAGAGTACCAAACTAGGTTTGAAATGTTATCTAATCAAACTCATGATTGGTCTCAAAAATAGCTATTGAGGACCTTCATTGAGGGCTTGAAGCCAGAGATCCGAGGAGAAGTTAAAGCGCGACAACCGTATACGCTTATGGCAGCCATCTCTTTCGCACGACATCAAGAGGAGCAATTGAATCATGAAGTTCAGAGGACTAGGGTCGCTCCTCAACCTATAATATTGAAGCACTCAGACCCCCTACTGTCGACCAAGTCCCTACACCAAAGAGGTTAACAAGAGAAGAGCTTCGGGAGCGATATGCGAAGGGGTTATGTTGGCATTGTGACGAGCCGTGGAGCCGTGAGCATCGCTGTAGTAAAGGAAGACTTCTTATGATTGAACCAATAGAAGAAGAGGTCATTGAACATCCAGAAGAGAGCCTTGATCATGAAGAAGAAGATGCAGAAGAAGAGCCACAACCGACTGAAGTTACGGTACATGCACTAGCAGCAAACTTCTACTGATTTCTATCAAACCTTTGCTGCCATCTACCACAGATCTAAAACTTTCATCTACAGACCTAAAACTCTGCCAAACCACACTCTCAAACTGCACCAAAAACAGCCACAAAACAAACCCAAACCGTAGCCTACATCTACTAGTCCACCAACCCTTTCGACCATTATTTCTCTGAATCTATACATGCCTTTAATCCGTCAACAAAAAAGAGATCTTAACATCATAGATTTGGAGGCATATACTATGGCATATGAGGAGGCAATCAATGCTAAATTTCAAGCCTTCGAGGCACGAATGGAGTATAAGATTTGGACTCTCTTTACCAAATTCAGTTTAGGCCGACCACCAAGCCCAAAAAAATGACATCGAGGAGAGAGCTCTAACCAATCGCATCAAGCCCAAATAGATGACTTCCAAGAGAAGGGAGGTGCTATGACTGACCCTAACTATTCACGCATGAGAGTGGACTTCCCTAGATGGGAAGAAGGAGACCCGATTGGTTGGATTTCGCGTGTGGAGCAATATTTTCGGTACCAAAAAACTGCGGACACATCTATGGTGAAAATTACAGCTATACATCATGACGGGGATGCTATACAGTGGTTTGACTAGTTTGAACACACTTATGGAGTCCTATCATGGTGAAAATTCAAAGAAGGACTGCTGATCTGCTTCAGGCCAACCGATTATGAGAATATTGATGGACAACTAGCAAAGATCCGACAAACCTCCACTATTTAGAAGTATAAAACCAGGTTTGAAAGGTTATCTAATCAAACTCATGAGTGGTCTCAAAAACAGCTATTAAGGACCTTCACTAAGGGCTTGAAGCCGGAGATCCGATGAGAAGTTAAAGTGCGACAACCGTACACGCTTATGGCAACCATCTCTTTTGCACGACATCAAAAGGAGCAATTGAACCATGAAGCTCGGAGGACTAGGGTCACTCCTCAACCAGCAATATTGAAGCCCTTAGCCCCCCCTACTATCGACCGAGTGCCTACACCAAAGAGGTTAACAAGAGAAGAGCTTCGGGAGCAATATACGAAGGGGTTATGTTGGCATTGCGACGAGCCGTGGAGCTGTGAGCATCGCTGTAGTAAAGGGAGACTTCTTATGATTGAACCAATAGAAGAAGAGGTCATTGAACATCCAGAAGAGAGCCTTGAACATGAAGAAGAAGATGCAGAAGAAGAGCCACAACCGACCAAAGTTACGGTACATGCACTAGCCGGCTACTCAAACCTGCAAACGATGAAAGTTGGAGGCCTTCTCAAACAACAACCGATCACTGTTCTCATCATCACGAGCAGTACTAATAACTTTCTAAATAGTAAGGTTGCTGTCTAGATGGTCTTACCTATCGAGAATTGTAGCAAGTTTGACGTTAACGTCGCCGATGGATGGATTTTGAAGTATGATCGTAGGCGCCCACAAGTGAAATTGTTGTTTATCATGAGGCCTTACCAAGAGATAATAGCATATTTCTTCCTTCTCCCTCTTGATGATTATGAGGCCATGCTCAGAATTAAATGGCTGACGATATTATGTGATATTTCTTGGAATTTTATGCAACTAATTATGAAATTTTATAGTAAGGAGAAACAGGTGATACTGAACGGGAAACGTGGGGGCGACGTAATGACGATTTGCACACAATAAATGAAGAAGGTTTTGCATAAAGCATGCAGCGGCTTTTTGGTAGAACTTGAGCAGCAAACTAAGGGAGAGCCAATAGAATTTGAAGATTCAAACCTACTTCCTTTGCTTGCTGAATTTTCAGATATATTTGATGAACTGCACAACCCACCTCTTACCCGTCGGCATGATCATTATATAATGATTCTTTCAGGGAAACCTCTAGCATATACTCAGATATATCAGTATCTACATCTCCAAAAAGATGAAATAGAAAGTATTGTAAAAGAGACGCTCGAAACAGGAGTTATTCGGCTAAGTTGCAACCTCTACTCTTCACCGGTGCTACTTGTACGAAAGAAGGACGAAATATGGTGAATATGCGTTGATTACCGAGCTCTCAATGACATAACCATCAAGGATAAATACCCTATTCCAATAGTAGAAGAATTTCTAGATGAAAGGGAGCACAAATCTTCACAAAGTTGGACCTTCGATCCGGGTATCATCAAATACGAGTGTACGAAGAAGTCATACCGAAAACTGCCTTTCGAACACACAACGACCACTACGAATTTTTGCTTTCTTCAACAAAAGGTGGAATATCTTGGGCATATCATATTAGAGGAAGGTATGATGGTAGACCCCTTAAAAATTGGAGCAATGCAAAACTGGCCTACCCCGAGGAACATAAAATTGCTACATGGCTTTTTGGGCTTAACAGGCTACTACCGTAAGTTCGTGAAAAACTATAGAAAGATCAGTGCACCACTCACTTCTCTATAGAAAAATGATACCTTCCAATGGTCAGACAAATCCTCTGCTGCCTTCGACAAACTTAAGGCAGCCATGATGACGATGCCGATGCTAGCACTATCAGATTTCAACCGACCCTTCATCATTGAGGTTGATGCATCTGGAGATAGAATGGGAGACGTTCTCATGCAAGATGGTCGACCACTCACATTCATTAGCAAGGCATTGACTCCTCCCTATCAAAACATGTCAATATATGATAAGGAGATGCTCGCTATTTTGCACGCAACAACGAGGTCGAGATCGTACTTGATCAAGCGATGCTTTCAAATCAAGACCAACCATAAAAGCCTAAAATATCTCTTGGAGCATAAGATATCTTCCCCCGAGTAGCAAAAATGGGTAACAAAGGTTCTTGGATATGATTATGAAATAACTTACAAAAAGGGGAAAGAGAATGTTGTTGCAGATACGCTTTCACGGCTACTTGAGTAAGTTGAATTTTCGGTCGTTTCACTTTTGACTAGTGACTTCCTTGAGGATATGAAGATGGAATGGTAGGAAGATTCGGAGACCAGTAAGATCATAAAAAAATTGGAGGAAGCACCAAGCCCCGTGGCTCATTACAGTTGGGACTCAAAAGAATTACACTATAAGGGACGCATTATGCTTGTGATAAATTCTACTTGTATCTTCACGAGCAGATTTTGGACAAAGTTATTCCATATGCATGGTACTAAATTCAAGAGGAGTATGACATATCACTCAAAAACCGACGGCCAGACGGAAGTTGTAAATAGGTGCTTGGAGACAACCCAAAGCCACCCACCAAATAAGACTACCCAAAGAGAACTCCAGACCCAGCCAAGTGTCATTATTGATTGACAAATCGTGACTCGACAATGATGACCCACTACTAAAGTGCTAATATAATGGGCGAACTTACTAACAGAAGATGCCACTTGGGATAACTATGACGGCTTGAAAATCAAATTTCCAGAGTTCATGAATCGTCAACCTTGAGGACAAGACTGATTTGAAGAGGGCGGGTCTGTTAAGACTCTAGCTAGTAGAGTCCTAATTAAGAGGGACATTCATGTAAAACCTACCTATGCCAACCCCTATTAAAGAGGTGAAGAGGCCGGCTAGGGTTAGGAGGTTGTTTCTTAGAGAAGAATTAGGAGTTGTAAGGGAATAGGAGTCTTGAGTAGGAGTCCTATTAGGAGTTGGTTAGAAGTAGGAGTCTTGAGTAGGAGTCCTATTAGGAGTTTGGGCTTAGAAGCCCTATAAATAGTCATGTATTCCTCCTCTTTTCCTAAGCAATAGATGAATCTTTTCTGCAGCCTTTGAGCAGTAACTTGGAGGGAAGAACCCCTATATAGTTCCAAGGAGGCCAATCCCCTAAAGAGATCAACCCCAAGTTTAGAATCTGCAAGGGTTCTAACAACATGTTTGCCCTTTATGTATTGTTCTTGTTTCGAAATTAGGAAACCTAAGAGCTACTTCATTAGATCTAAAAAGGATTTGGTCATAGGAATCTCCTTCCACCCTCTTCTTGGTTCTTGATGATCTCTTAGGAGTCATATCTAACCATGATGATAGATCAAGAAAGAACTGTAAAGAATAGGCCAAATAATGAGAGGAAGAGAGAAAATTTTCAGATCTTACCTTATGGAGATTTTCTTGGGAGGTAGAGAGCTTGATCCAAAAAGAATCCCTCTCTTAGGCTTCTAGAGGTTAGAATGAGGGTGAGAAATGTTTAGAAGGTTTTGTGGGAGTTCTAGGGAGGGTTCTCACGGGTTGGGGATGGTTCCACCACCGACCCTAAATCACCTATTTATATGGGGTTTCTCGGGTGGTGCCACCGCCAATTCGAGTGGTGCCACCACTTGGGGACCGAGCGCCTAGGTATTGCTACCGCCATTTCTAGCGATGCTACCGCCAGTTCTGGCGGTGCCACCGCTGGCATGCTAAGAATGATTTTTTCCTTCCTTTTTTTTTGTTTTCAAAAGTGTTTGATTCAAGATAGGATAGTGTCTTGGATCGCTCTTTATGATTTCATTCAAAATCGAAAAAGAAAGAAGTCAATCTCAATGAAAGCACCAAAGACAAATCCACGAAAACCAATAAAACGATGAAAAATTTTGGAAAATATATTCAATCAAGCTCATTCACAAGGACAATTCAACATGCCTAATTCCCTTCTAATAAAGTCAAATTAATCTTCATTTAAGGCTTTTGTAAAAATATCTGCTAATTGATGCTTTGTATCAATAAATTCTAGAATGACATTATTATTAATGACATGATCGTATATAAAATGATGCCTACTGTCAATATGCTTAGTTCTAGAGTGTTAAATTGGATTTTTGGTAAGACAAATGACACTTGTATTATCACATTTTATGGGAATGTTCTTCAAGTAAATTTCATAGTCTTCCAACATATTCTTCATCCAAACAACTTGTGCACTGTATGCACTTGCAAGTATGTATTCGGCTTCCGCCGTAGATAGTGCAACCGAATTTTGTTTCTTGGAATTCCAAGAAATAAATGCATGTCCTAAAAATTGGCATGTTCCAGATGTGCTTTTTCTATCTATCCAGCATCCGCCAAAATCGACATCTGCATAAGCTATTAAATCGAATTTACCGGATTTCGGATACCATAATCCTAAATTGGGAGTTCCTTTAAGATATCTAAAGATTTTTTTAACACTTTTAAGATAAGATAATTTAGGTTTAGATTGAAACCTTGCACAAAGTCTTACACTAAACATGATATCTGGTCTAGTTGCGGTGAGGTAAAGTAAACTACCTATCATTTCCCTATATGTTTTTTGATCAAAGTTTTCACCATTTTCATCCATATCTAACTTAGTGGAAGTACTCATAGGAGTGTTTATCACTTTTGAACCATCCATGTTAAATCATTTTAACAATTCTAATGTATATTTAGATTGATTAAGAAATATACCATCACTAAGTTATTTAATTTACAATCCTAAAAAGAAGATTAATTCTCTCATTAGGCTCATTTCAAATTCATAACTCATACACTTGGCAAATGATTCACATAGTGATTCATCTGAAGAACCAAGAATAATATCATCAACATAAATTTGAATAATAAGAAAATTAATTTCAAAATATTTGATAAACAATGTAGTATCAACCTTGTTTTTTATGAAATTATTTAAAATAAGAAAAGAACTAAGCCTTTCATACCAAGCTCTAGGAGCTTGTTTTAAGTCATAGAGAGCCTTAGTCAATTTATATACATGATTAGGAAGAAGGGAATTTTCAAATCCGGGAGGTTGCTCAACATACACTGCTTCAGAAATAAAACCAGTCAAGAAAGCACTTTTGACATCCATTTGAAATAGTTTAAAATTATTACTACTAGCATAGGCAAGGAGCATCCTAATGGCTTCTAATCTTGCCACAGGAGCGAAGGCCTCTTCGTAGTCGATACCTTCTTCTTGGTTAAAGCCTTTGGCTACTAGTCTAGCCTTGTTTCTAACCACAATACCATATTCATCTTGCTTGTTTCTAAAGACCCATTTAGTACCAATGACTAAATGGTACTACGTCTAGGAACAAACTTCTATACCTCATTCCTCTCAAATTGGTTTAATTCCTCTTGTATTGCAAAAACCCATGAATCATCTTTCAAGGCTTCATCAATGCATTTAGGTTCAATTTGAGAAAGGAAAGCAGCGTTAGCACAAAAATTCTTGAAGGAAGAAGGAGTTTGAACCCCTTTTGATGTATCTCCTATAATTAGCTCCTTTGGATGAGCATTTACATACTTCTATTCCTTAGGTAAGGAAATTTCGGAAGAAGATACATCCAAGATGCTGTTTTGAGGAGGGGGTTCATTTAAGTTCAAATTTTCAAAACCAAGATTATCATCAAAATCATTTTTTTTTAACTCAAAATTTTCATTAAAAACTACATGAATAGACTCTTCTATAACTAAGGCTCTTTTGTTAAAAATACGAAAAGCCTTAGAAACGGAAGAGTAACTAAGAAAGATGCCTTCATCGGATGTAGCATCAAATTTTCCTAAGGCATCCTTTTTATTCAAAATAAAGCATTTGCAACCGAAAACTTTAAAATAAAAAACATTTGATTTTTTGTTATTCCATAATTCATAGGGAGTTTGTGATAGAGATGGTCTTATTAGAACCCTATTCATGATATAGCAAGCCGTACTAACAAACTTCATATTGGGAATCTCTCGTACTAACTCTCTAGATGAAATCTTAGATATTAGTTTCATACTTGCATGGCCTAATCTCCTATGCCAAAGCCAAGCATCATCATTTAAAACGGAAATGCACATTTCATTATTAAGTTCATCAAGGTTGATGGTGTAGACATTATTTTGTTTTAAGGCAATCATTGATATATTATTGTTTGGTTTTTCAATAATGCACACATTAGATTCAAATCTAACGATGTAACCTTTATCGCATAATTGACTAATACTTAAGAGATTATATTTCAATCCATCAACTAGCAACACATCATCAATTGAAAAACTTGATTTGTTACCTATGATTCCCATGCCAATGATTTTATCTTTGTTGTTATCTCCGAAGGTGACATACCCTTCTTCTTTACTAGTGAGCATAGAGAAATGAGATAGATCTCCGGTCATATGCCTTGAGCATCCACTATCAACATACAATCTCTTGCTCCTAGCTTGTGAGTTTGTCTATAAAAGAGGATGGTTTTTAGGTACCCATTTGATTTTGGGTGCCTTAAAAATTGATCTACTAATTTTGTCATTCATCATTGAATTATTTATAGTTCCTTTAGGAACCCATATCAACTTATGTGGACTAATTTTCTTAAATGGACATTTATAAACAACATGTCCGGATTTAAAACAACAGTTACATTTCAAATGAGGTAAAACATGTAATGTGGGTCCTTTAATGAAGGTGGTAGGATTTTGGTGAGATCCTCTCACAAAACCAATTCCACTTCTATTTATTATGTGACCCTTGTTTGCAAGGATCATATCCAAGCCTTTGCTACCGACCTTAAATTTGTTTAAGGTTTCTTTAAGTAGTAAATTCTTATCTTTTATTGCTTCTAAGTGTTCACACTTAGTGCATGGAGGAGTTTGAAGATTATCAAGCTTATTTTGTAGTAAGGTATGCTCTTTCTTTAATAGATTGAACTTCTTACTAATAGTTCTACACTCATCAAAAAATTCATGAAAAGCGATAGAAAGTTCATCGAAAAATAAATCTTCATTAATTAAATCAAATACCTCTCCTCTTAAAGCCTTTAGCGAGAAGTTTGCCTCCTCTTTGTTGCTAGCTTCTTCATTCTCGGAATCACTTGAGTTGTCTCAAGTCGCTTTTAAAGCTTTCTTCTTCTTCGGTTGCTTCTTCTTGGCTTGGGGGCATTCATTTTTGAAGTGCCCTAGCTTTTTGCATTCGTAGCATATTACTTGGTCCTTTTTATGTTCAAGTTTGTTTTTGGTGTCATTTTTAAATTTGTTCTTTCTTATAAATTTTTTAAATTTTTGAGTTAAAAGTGCAATGTCATCGTCATTGTCCTCATCACTTGATGTTTCTTTCAAGTGGTCTTCTTACGTTCTAAGTATCATATCCTTCCTATTCTTTGGAAGGGGGTTCTCGAGCTCTTCATGAGCATGGCACGTCATTTCATAGGTCATAAGAGACCTAATAAGTTCTTCGAGAGGAAATATTTTAACGTCCTTGGCCTCTTGAATGACTATAACTTTTGGATCCCAACTCTTTTGAAGGGATCTTAAAATTTTAGTTACTAGTTCAAAGTTAGAAAAACCTTTATGAAGAGCTTTGAGTCCATTGATGACATCCGTGAAATGAGTGTATATGTCTCCAATGGACTCACTTGGTTTCATCCGGAAAAGTTTGTAAGAATGCACAAGAATGTTGATTTTGGACTCTTTCACTCGGCTAGTGTCTTCATGAGTGACCTCAAGAGTTCTCCAAATATCAAAAGCCAAATCATAAATCGAAACGCGATTAAATTCATTTTTGTCAAGTGCATAAAACAAGGCATTCATAGCCTTTGCGTTTAAAGCAAAAACCTTCTTCTCTTATTCATCCCATTCGCTCATCGAAAGAGAAGATTTTTGAAATCCATTTTCGACAATAGTCCAAAACTCAAAATCCATGGAAATAAGGAAGATCCTCATATGAGTCTTCCAATACGTGTAATTCGACCCATTAAATATAGGCGGACGTGTAATAGAGTGACCCTCTTGCATGCTAGAGTAAGCCATCTCTCTTGGGTATTAAACCAAATATGAGAGTGAGCCTTGCTCTGATACCAATTGTTAGGATCGGAGCGGCACTAAGAGGGGGGGGGGTGAATTAGTGCAGCGGATTAAAACTCGTAAGTTTGAAATCGATTTCGCAAATGTGTAGATATTTCGATTCGATGAAGGATGACCTAGCTAAAATAGCTCGAGTAAAGGAAGTCAAAAGTGGAGAGAAGAAAACCGAATAGTTTGTTGCTAAGAAGATAGGTGATTCAGAAAATTAAACACTCACACATTCAAGGAACACCACAATGTAAAGTGGTTCGGTCAAATGACCTACATCCACTTATGAAGCCTTCTTCGATGAGGCTCCCAACTTTCATTAGCTAATCACTTTGAAGGGGAAGGACCAAATACCCCTCTTACAACCTTTTTAGAAGTGGTTCACACTCTTACAGATTTTTTAAAGAGAAAGAGGGAGGTGAACACTTAAACTATTGAAAACAAGATTTTGATAAAACTTTTTCTAAATCTATAACTTCTCAAAAAGGTGTTGTCTCTATTGAGAATTGAGGGGTATTTATAGGCCCCAAGAGGATTCAAATTTGGGCTCCAAATTTGAATTACTTTTGGGTTCCCGGTGCTAGCAGTGCCACCGCCTATCAGTATTTGACACTGAAAGTGTACTGGCGGTGCCACCACCGGAACTCTCGGGTTCTGAGCGGTGCCACTGCCTAGTCCGACGGTACCACCGCCCGACCTTTCAGGTTCTGGGCGGTGCCACCGCCCAGTCTAGCGGTGCCACCGCCTGACCTTACGAGTCACTGGTTGGGCTCCTCCTAATTTGGCCCAAGCACCGCCCGACCTTACGAGTCACTAGTTGGGTTCCTAATTTGGCTCAAACCAGTCTATATTAGGGCCCAGTTGGCCCCTAACCAGGTTATAGGATTAACTCTTAATCCTAACCCTAGTTACATGAAAACTACGAAATTAAGACATAGTCCTAAGCAGGTTTTTAACCGACAACGTCGAGTTTCCTTCCAGCGAGCTTTCCGGCGAACTTCCGGCGGACTTCCGATACACCCTCGGATTTCTTCCGACGGACTCCCAACAGGCTCCCGGTCTTGTGGCGAGTTCGGTGAGTCTTTGGCAAGTAGCCGAACCTTCTTAATGATCTCCACGAACCTCCGACAATCTCTTTGGTGGACTTCCGAAAACTTTGGCAAGTCCCTGATTCCTTCTCAGTTGGTTCCGGTAGCACTTCCAACGATTCTTCAGACTTTCGACGGACTCTCGAACACCCATCGAACTTGACTCCGGTAGACTTGCTTTATGTCTTCAAGCTATCATAGTTAATCCTGCACACTTAACTCAATAATATGGATTAGATCAATTAACCCATCAATTGACTTCATCATCAAAATCCGAGATTCAACATTATTTTCTCATTAGTAAATCATTAAAAAAAACATAGGAGAAAAAGATTTCAATTCATGCATATGAAAATAAAAACTTAAGTTATCAAGATTATAATTAAAGAAAAATCTCAAGTTGAAATTAAAAAAAATCATGAATCATAAAAAAAATCTCCTCTTTAACAATACGAGGACACATAATAAGATATCTTGATTCATAAAAGATTTCATGTAATAATTCAAAAGAATAATCATGATTTGTTTAGATGAATGCTCTCTTAAGAGAGTGAATCTTATGAGAATCAAGAAAAATATTTCATATAAAATACATCTCAAGTCACAAAACATCGATAAATGATTCGATTGGATATATCATCTCATTATTAAAACGAATCATATGAAAAGAAATCCAAAATCATCATTAAAATCACTTTTCAGACAACTAAATGAAAGCAACGTAGATAGAGTCCTATAAGATGAAAAGATATCTCATTTTCTTTTAGTTTCAAATTTTTGATTGATTTCAAGCAAGCATGCCTTTGTTTTTTATATCAAATCTATGCATTATTCATTAAAACTGAAAACCAAAGACAAAAATCATCAAGCCTTCCATACAAAAGCCATGCATCATCATCGAAAAATAATATGGAAATCATCAAGATATTCATTATTGCTTCTTTAAAACATACATAGAATTAATATTTCAGGTGTACAAGCATTAGATTTATATCTAACATTTTGTTGTATTTTCATAAAACATATAATTATCATTATCAATTTCAAAATTACAAGAAAAAGAAGCATGATATATTTTTTACAATTTTTTTTACTAACTAATTTAAAAACAACTCATGGAAAGTATCAAGTTATTTCAAAATAAACTAAGGGGGTTTTGGTTACCTCGTCGTCAAAAGTCGTGAAGGCGTAGTTTGCCACCTCGCCTTTGTTGGTTTGTTCTTCATCTTCGGATGAACTTGATTCGTCCCAAGCCACCATGAGCATTTTCTTCTTCTTTTGTAGCTTCTTCATTTTAGGTTCATTTTTGTTCTTTGATTTTTGTTTTAAGAATTCTTTAAGCTTTAATGTGAGGAGTTCAAAGTCATCATCATCATCACTTGAGTTATTACTCAAGTGGTATTCTAGTGTTCGAACTTCCAAATCATTCCTGTTCTTTGGAAGGTTGTTCTCATGTTTGTTTTGTACCATATAACTCATTTTATAGGTCATTAAAGACCCGATAAGTTCTTCGAGAGGGAAAGTATTCAAATTCTTTAATTTTTGTATTGATGTTACTTTTGAATCTCAATTTTTGGAAAGTGATCGTAAAACTTTACTAACAAGTTTAAAATTTGAAAAACTTTTACCAAGAGCTTTTAGACTATTGACGACATCCGTAAAACGTGTGTACATGTCTCCAATAGTCTCACTTGGTTCGATCCGAAATAATTCAAAATCATGCATCAGAACATTGATTTTTGCATATTTAACTTTACTAGTGCCTTCGTGTGTGATTTCAAGTGTATGCCAAATATTGAAAGCCGTTTGACAAATAAAAATACGATTAAACTCATTTTTGCTCAAAGCACAAAATAGAGTGTTCATAGCTCTCGCATTCAAAGAAAATATTTTCTTCACCAAATCATTCCATCTTTTTATTGGAGTAGAAGACTTTTTGAAACTATTTTCGATAATATTCCATAAATTCAAATCCATAGAAAGCAAGAAAACTCTTATTCGAGTTTTCCAATAAGTGTAGCCTATCCCATTGAACATGGGAGGACGAACGATAGAAATGCCTACTTGAAAGCCGAAAAGAGTCATTTCTCTTTGTTGTTAAACCAAATAAGAAAGAAGTGCTTCTGATACCAACTATTAGGAACGAGTTGGCACTAAGAGGGGGGGGTGAATTAGTGCAGCGGATAAAACACGTCGGTTTAAAAAACTTCATATAATAAAAACTGATTTCGAAAATGTGAGTTGAACTTGAAAACAAATGGAAGCATAGTGAAAGTAAAGTGATTTGCAGTAAAGGTAAATTGCTCAAAAGAAATGCAAATCAAATTTTTATAGTGGTTCGGTCATCGTGACCTATATCCACTGCACCGAATCTTCTTAGGTCGAGGCCACCGGCATCCACTAACGATCTTCCTTTAATGGGTGAAGATCAACTACCCTTATAACTCGATTCTCCTTTCGATAGGTTCAGGAGAGAACCTTTACAACCCTCACTTACTCCTCCCTTAAACTACACTAACACTTAGAGCTTTTAGAGGAGTTCACACAAGATTAAAATAGTATTTTTTTTTTTTTCACTCTCAATTCTTGTGTTGGTTAACTATGGATGAGAGAGGTATTTATAAGCCTCAAGTGGACTTAAACTTTGAGCCTAAAAATATCTCATCCCCGATTTTCGGGGTATTAGTGGTACCACCGCTTGTGCTGGCGGTATCACCGCTAGTGCTTTTGGACACTGGCAGTACCATCGCTTGACAATGATATTGGGTAGTACCACCGCTAGTCTCGAAGACTATGCCATCGACGGTGCCACTTGTTGGGTCACTATTTGGGCCTTTCACTTAGCCCAACATAGTCCATACATGGGCCCAACTGGCCCGTAATTGGGTTGGCCCAATTTCAATCCCAATTATATGCTTACTACAAAATTTAAGACATACACTAAGCAAATTTGGTCCGGTTAGTCTCGGTTTCTTCCGATGATCTTCCGGTAAACTTTTGATAATATCTCGGTAATGTTCCAGCGAACTCCCGGCAAGCTCCTAGACTTCACAACGATCTTCTTGGCATGTTTCGACGAGCTTCTTCGGCAAGCTCCTAGACTTCTCAATCAATTCTGGCAAAACTTCCAATGAATTGTCATGGACAAAGTTCTAAACATGATGTTTAATGTAATACTTATGTATGTCCGTGTCTTTCTGTTTGTTCATGCTTTGGACAGCATGTAGAGGAATGGTCGAAGGCTTAACAGTCCCATTTTAGTTGGGTTTGGTGGCCTTCTTAGGCTTGTAAATAAAGGTTATGTCATGTGGATACTTGTGAGAGATATTCAATCTGTAGTGGACCATTTCGACCCTTTGTTGTGCAACCGTTCAGAGCTTGTAAAGTCTATTTGTAATTTGCATTATCTATGAAGTGTTTCCCGAAATGTTTGCTTATAGATCCCGAGTGAGGCGCTTTCTCTAACTCGTTTTCTCTTTTGAAGATCCTAAGGAACCATGTGAGGTTTCGGAGAGGCTGACTTTTGCGGATAAACACGTAAGGGTGTCGCACGACTTAGGCAAAACCAGCTAAGTCTGTGATAGAACGTCTGGACTTCCAATGAACTCTCAAACTCCCAACGAAATTTTCTTCTTGACTTCGGGACTTTATTTTACTTTATGCCTTGATCACTATCATAGTTAATCCTGTTCAAATAAAACCTACTTCAATCTAGACAATTATTATATGTTGAATCTTGGATTTAGATGATGAAATCAATTCGTAAATTATTTGATCTAATCCATATGTTGAGATAAGTGTGTAGGATTAACTACGATAGCAGTAAGGCATAAAGCAGATGATGGGCCAGAGTCAAAGATTCTGATGATATACCGGGAGCTTGCCGAGAGTTCATCGTGAGATCATTAGAAGCACATTGGAAGACATGCCGAAAGCTCGTCGGGAGATTGCCGGAAGACTAGCCAAGAGTTGGTCAGGAGTTCGCTGAAAGCTCGCAGGAAGACTCGCCGAGAAGTTCGTCGGACGATCATTGAGTGAAAAATCGAAGTATCAGACCATGCTTGCCTTAATCATAGTTCGAACAATAATTAGAGTTGATTCGAGAGTTAATCTCATCAATTCTGTTAGGGGCCAACTGGGCTAGGAGATAAGATGGTTTGGGCTGAATACAAGGCCCAACCAGGTTGCTGGACTCTGACCAGCGGTGGCACCACTAGGGTCGATGGTGGCACTGCCTAAAAGACCTAATCTCCTAGGTGGTCTAGGCGGTGGTACCCCCCAAACTAGGCAATGGTACCGCTAGCAGTTAATGCTACCAACGGTGGTACCACTAGTAGTTAATGCTGCCAGCGGTGGTACTACCCCTGTTAGGCGGTGGTACCGCCAAAGCTCGATTTTTGAGCCCTGTCAGGCGGTGGTACCATCTAGTGTTAGCTGTCATGCAGTGGTACCACCTAGTAATGGCAGTGGTACCACTAGTACCCCAGAAATCCGGGATAAGACACTTTTTGGCTCTATTTTTTAAAGCCATTGGAGCGTATAAATACCCCACCCTTTTCTACATGAAAGGGCACCGAAGTGTGATTATAATCTCGAGTTATTGGGGTGTAAAAGTATTATAAACAAGTGCTAGAGTCCTCCTCCTCCCTTTCTAAGTTTTGAGATCATTCAAGAGAGGTGTGAAACTTGTAAGTGTTCTCTCCTAAACCCGATAAGAGGAGAAAGAGCTGCAAAAGGTGATTGGCTTTTACCTATTGAAAGAAGGCCTTTAGTGAACGCTAGTGACCTCGACGGAGAGGAATCCGAAAGTAGATGTAGGTCACATTGACCAAACCACTTTAAATTCTAGTTTACATTTCATTTTGAGCAATTTACTTTAACTGCAAATTATTTTATAGCAAACTGCTTCTCCTCCTCATCTTGCTTTCACTACACTTACGCCCTCTTACGTTTCAAGTTGCTATCTTTCCGAATCGATTTCCATCGAACGTATGAAATATTTTATGAAATCGAAGAATTTTTCGCTTCACTAATTCACCCACTCCTCTTAGTGCCGCTCTTGATCCTAACAATTGGTATCAGAGCAAGGTTCACTCTTGTTTGGTTTAAAACCCAAGAGAGATAGTATTTGCTGGCAACCAAGAGGGTCATTCAATTACATGCCCGCCCATGTTCAATAGGACGGATTACACATATTGGAAGACTAGAATGAATATCTTCCTAATTTCAATGAATTTTGAGATTTGGAGTGTTGTCGAAAATGGTTTTTAAAAATCTTCTCTTCCAATGAACGATTAGAATGAGTTGGAGAAGAAGACTTTCACTTTAAATGCTAAGGCTATGAATGCCTTGTTTTGTGCATTAGATAAAAACGAGTTTAATTGAGTATCGATTTGTGAAACGATTTTTCATATTTGGCATACACTCGAAGTGACTCATGAAGGCACTAGTAGAGTGAAGGAGTCAAAAATTATTCTTTTAGTGCACACTTATGAGTTGTTTTGGATAAAACTGAGTGAGACCATTGGAGACATGTACACCCGATTTACAGATGTCGTCAATGGTCTAAAAGGACTTGGTAAAAGTTTCTCGGATTTTAAACTTTTTAATAAAATTTTAAGATCCCTTCCAAAGAGTTAGGACCCTAAAGTAATGGTCATTCAAGAGGCCAAAGATCTAAATAATTTTTCTCTTGAAGAACTAATTAAGTCACTAATGACCTATGAGATGACTTGTAAAGCTCAAGAAGAGCTTGAGGGCACCCTTCCAAAGAACAGGAAGGATATAACACTAAGAACCTAAGAAGACCACTTAAAAAAAAACTCAAGTGATGAGGACCTTGATGAAGATTTGACACTCTTAACAAGAAAATTCAAAAAATTCATAAAAAGAATAAATTTAAAAATGACACTAAAAATAAATTTGAACCTAAAAAAGATCAAGTAATATGCTACAAATGTAAGAAGCTGGGACATTACAAGAGCGAATGTCCCCTAGGCCAAGAAGAGGCAACCAAAGAAGAAGGCTCTCAAAGCAATATGGGATGACTCAAGTGCATTCGAAGAAGAGGAGCCAACCAACACCGAGCAAGTTGCTCACTATATACTAATGGCTATCGGAGATGAGGTAAGTAATTCAATTGACGCAAATATATCTTTTGATGAATTATTAAGTGCTTTTCATGTTTTGTTTGATGAATTCAAATTAATTAGTAAAAAATATAAATTGTTAAAAAATGATCATGCTTCTATTGTTAGTGATTTGGATTGACTAAAGGTTGAGCATAATAGTAGTTTAACTCCTTGTGCGAAATGTGATAAACTAGAAATACTTAAAAAGGAAAACATGTTACTCAAAGAAATATTAGAAAAATTTAAGGTTGGTAGCAAGTCTTTGAACATGATCCTTGCCAATAAGGGTCACATTCATAGGAGAAGTAGAATCAGATTTGTGAGTAGCACTCACCAAAATCTAACCACCATTCATAGGAGAAGTAGAATCAGATTTGTGAGTAGCACTCACCAAAATCTAACCACCTTTGTTAAAGGCCCGACCTTGCATGTTTCACCTCACACCTGTCACGACCCAGGTCTGATAAGCGCCAATAACTCCATTTTGGTCCTTCAACCACGGACTAAAATGCTTAAGCGGGAGTTAACGTAGTACACTCATCAGGCCCTTATATGCTAATCAAACATATTGCCCACTTCCGATGTGGGACGTTACAACACCAAATGCAACTTTTGTTGCAAACTCGGATATATTGCTTATAAATATCCACTTAAAAGATGTAGTCCACATAAATTGATTTGGGTTCCTAAAAGAACCTCAGATAAGATATGTAGATCAATTTTTTAGGCACCCAAGGTCAAATGGGTACCTAAAAATCATCATTTTTTATAGAAAAATATACCATTACAAGCTAGGAGTAAGAGATGGTACCTTAATAGTAGATGCTCAAGGCATATAACTGGAGATCTATCTCAATTCTCTAAGCTCACTAGCCAAGACGAAGGATATGTTACCTTCAGAGACAAAAACAAAGGTAAAATCAATGGCAAAGGAACCATAGGTAACAAATCCAACCATAGGTAAGAAGATGTGTTGTTGGTTGATAGCCTAAAGCATAACCTCTTGAGCATTAGTCAATTGTGTGATAAAGGATATATTGTTAAATATGAATCTAATACTTGCATTATTGAAAAACTAAACAAAAACACATCTATGATTACACTAAAATAAAATAACATATATACTATTGACATTAATTATCTATATAATGAAATATATTTTTCGCTTTTGAATGACGAAGGTTGGCTTTGGCATAAGAAATTAGGTCATACTAGCATGAAACTAATCTCTCAAATTTCATCTAAAGAACTTGTAAGAGGAATTCCTCATATCAAGTTCGTGAAAGATAATGTGTGTGATGTAGTCAACGAGGAAAACAAATAAAAGGTAGCTTCAATCCTAAGAACCAAATAAGTACCTCTAGACCTTTGCAATTGATCCATATGGACTTGTTCGGACCAATGACTACATCAAGCCTAGGAGGTAGCAAATACGCATTTGTCATCGTGGATGATTATAGTAGATATACATGGACTTATTTTTTGACACACAAAGTGAATACTTTAGGTATTTCTCTAAGTTTTGTAAACTTATTCAAAATGAAAAGAGTTTTATAATTTCATAAATTCGAAGTGATCATGGTGGTGAATTTCAAAATCATGATTTCCAAGAATTTTGTGAATCTAATGGATACAACCATAACTTTTCTACTCCAAGAAATCATCAATAAAATAGAGTAATAGAAAGAAAGAATAGAAACTTACAAGAAATGACAGGAACCATGTTAAACGAACATAGCCTACCCAAATGTTTTTGAGCCGAAGCCATAAATATGACATGCTATGTTATGAATAGGGTTCTAGTAAGACCACTACTTTCCAAAACTCCGTATGAGTTATGGAGCAACAAAAAACCCAACATCTCGTACTTTAAAGTTTTCAGATATAAATGTTTTATTTTGAATGAAAAATATGCCTTAGGTAAATTTGTTGTAAAAGCTGATGAAGGAATTTTTCTTGGCTATTCTTTTGTTTCTAAAGTATTAAGTATCTTTAATAAAAGAACTTTGATTATAGAAGAATCTATTTATATTGTTTTTAATAAAGTTTTCAAAGTTAAGAAAAATGATTTTCATGATGATATTAATTTTGATGCTTTCAATTTAAATGAAACCCTTTCTCCATCTAGTAACTTGGATGCATCTTCTTCTAAAACATTCTTACCCAAGGATTGGAAGTATGTAGATGCTCATCCTAAGGAGCTAATCATAGGAGACACATCTAAAGGGGTTCAAACTCGTTCCTCTCTTGAGAATTTTTGTGCAAATGTCATTTTTCTCTCCCAAATTGAACCTAAATGCATTGACGAGGCCTTGAAAGATGATTCATGGGTTATCACAATGTAAGATGAGTTCAATCAATTTGAGCGAAATGAGGTATGGAAGCTTGTTCCGAGGTTATCACAATGTAATATTCCTAATCATGTGTTTAAATTGACTAAAGCTCTCTATAGATTGAAACAAGTCCCAAGGGTTTGGTATGAGAGACTTAGCTTATTTCTAATTTATAATAATTTCTTTAAAGGTAAGGTCGATACTACATTGTTTATAAAAAAATTTAAAAATGATTTTCTTATTGTTCAAATTTATGTTAATGATATTATTTTTGGTTCTACAAATGAATCCTTATGTGAATCTTTTGCCAAAAGCATGAGTCTAGAATTTGAAATGAGCCTAATGGAGGAACTAACCTTTTTTTTAGGCTTAAAAATTAAACAACTTAGCAATGGTATCTTTTTTAATCAAATAAAATATGCTTTAGACTTGCTAAAAAGATTTAACATGGATAGTTCAAAGGCTATCAACACTCTTATAAGTACCTCCACTAAGTTAGACATTGACGAAAGTGGAGAAAGCTTTGATCAAAAAGCTTATAGGGGTGTGATAGATAGTTTGCTTTATCTCACCGCAACTAGACCAGACATCATGTTTAGCGTAGGACTTTGTACTAGATTTCAATCTAACCCTAAGCAATCTCATTTAAAAGCTGTTAAAAGGATATTTAGATACCTAAAAGGAACTCCTAAACTATGATTATGGTATCCTAAATCTAAGAATTTTGAATTGCTTGGTTATACAGATATGGATTTTGCTGAATGTAGTTTAGATAGAAAAAGCACATCAAAACATGTTAATTTTTAGGACACACACTTGTTTCTTGGTCTTCCAAGAAACAAAACTCGGTTGCATTATCTACAACCAAAGCAGAGTACATAGCTGTAGGTGCATGATATGCTCAAGTTATATGGATGAAAAACACTTTAAAGGATTATGGAATTGACTTGAAAAACATACCTATAAAGTGTGATAACACTAGTACAATATGCTTAGCAAAAAATCCTATTTAACACTCTAGAACTAAACACATTGACATTAGGCATCACTTCATATGAGATTTTTTTAATAATTATGATGTAATATTAGAGTTTATTGATACAAAACATCAATTCGTGGATATCTTTACAAAACCCTTAAATAAAGAAAATTTTGATTTCATTAGAAGGGAATTAGGGATGTTAAACTGTCCGAATGAATGAATTTGTTAAATTTTTATTTTCGGACTTTCTTGATCACTCACCCAAATCATGATCTTATAGTGTGCGCAATGAGCCATATGCATTTTTCCATACGAGTTTTTACAATGTTTGTATACAAATGATGAATCATGAACTTATGGTATGCATTTTACAATACGAGTTCAATATAATGTTTGAGTATGGCATGCTTTTTTATGATGAATCATGAACATACAATCTTCAATACGAATTTTCTTTTTTTATGATGTGAATTTTACATGATAAGGTTGTGTAGTTCATAACAATAAAAGTTTTGCATGATAAGGTTGTGTGGTTACATCCGAATTGGTATCAAACCCCTCCCCCCACACAACTATGTGAGCAGTGCTCACTGCTTATAAGCAGTGGCACCGCCCAACTGGTGGTAGCACCGCCAGTTGTCATGGGTAGCAAGTGGTAGCTCCGCCTAGCTAGCGATGCCACCGCCCGCAACCTGCCCCCTTATAAATACAAGTTAGGGCCGGTGGTAAAACCGACCCCAACACATTCTGCACTCCTCCAAACAGCTCCAAACCTATTGCTCTACCTCTAGTAACTCAAAAATTCTCACTTGCCACTAGATCAAGGATCAATCTCCAACATTCTTTTAAAGATCACTAGAAAGGAGAACTACTAAGGTAATCTCAACACCAAATTGATTCTCCTTTGTATTACTTATTCTTGCTCCTTATTTGCCTTCATTATTGTAGTCTCAATGAGTTCTAGAAGATCCACTAAGGACAAAGGGAAGAGGAGATTAGTTGAAAATTATGACTCCCTACTTTTCGATTCTAATCAACATACCCTAAAATTTTCATCCATAGAGTCTAGACATGTTCATAAGGGT
The DNA here is from genome assembly GCF_036884655.1 of Musa acuminata AAA Group. Taxonomy (NCBI): domain Eukaryota; kingdom Viridiplantae; phylum Streptophyta; class Magnoliopsida; order Zingiberales; family Musaceae; genus Musa; species Musa acuminata. Next base: position 24,826,932 of record NC_088340.1, read on the forward strand.
AAATATGTTGATATAGACGAATTAAGTGATTTGGAACCTATTCAATAGTTTGCTAATCTAAACATTTCCCAATCCTTCAAATGAGTGAACCTATCTACCCTAGACTTGTTAGGCTATTTTACAACAATTTACATGTAGATGAAGATGAAAGGATATCTACCTATCTATTAGGACATCATATATCCATTACGGATAGAACCATTTGCAACATCATAGGAATTCATGTAAAAGAAAGAGGGTGTTAGTTTAGAGGATAATGGGATGATGAAACAGTTGGGACTACTTACGTTGATGCCTTAGGAATAATTTTTAGCAATCCTAACTTAACAATTCTTCCAAAAAGCTGTAAATATTTACTACCTTTAAGCACCAAAATACTTCATCACATCCTGATAAGTATCATTCTCCCAAAGCAATATCATCATGATAAAGTAAGCCAAATGGAACTAGGTACCATGTATTGGATTATGAAGGGACATAATAATTGTTTTGGTTACCTAATCCAACAAAACATGATTGAACTATCAAAAAAGGACATGATGTTTCCATATGGTGGCTTAATCACAAGACTACTCTATGCCTATGATATTTCCATTCCACCCGACGAAAAAGTTATAAAACTAGATAGATTTAGTATCATAAATAAAAATCTACTTTGACGGATAAGATGTACATTCAGAAATGATATATAGTCTAGACTACCTAAAAGGACTGATCCCCTCCAACCTAAACCTGAACTTGAAACACCAATATTTAGGGGTAATCTATCTCGTCCAACTAGTCCCTTCGAGGAATCACCTCTAGTAGAGCAACCACCTCCCTCATCTATCGACGACATAGGGACTCGGATAGATTGATTTGAACAATGTCAAGATCGACTTGAACAATGCCAAGATCAAATTTTGATTGAGTTGTAGTAGATTCATCAATAACTCAATACCCTATTTAGACATTTTGAGTGGCCACTACCTGAATAATTAATTATGACTTTTTGCTAATGACAAAAGGGGAGAAATGGATGAATCCCTTTCTTTTATTCTGCTTACTTTGATGTTATACTTTGAAGTTGTAATCCTATGTTGTTTACCTTGATGTTGTAAACCTAAAATGCTACTTACTTTGATTTTTACAATTTTGTGCTTTGATTTCCATGTTATCTCTTCAAATAATGAGTATGATATTATGCTTACTTTGATGCTAAAAATTTCTGTCAATATCATGCTTACTTTGATGCTGAAATTTTCTGTCAATATCATGCTTACTTTGATGCTGAAAATTTATATGATTTTGACTCGAAAATGGATGTCATGTCTTGACATCATTTCTATCAATGAATACGTGGTTTCATCTTTAGATTTGGTAAATCATGATGTGCATGATGATAATAAGTTTAAATTATCAATTTGATGCTTGAATTCAAAGGCGTTGAATTCAAGAGTGTCTTTTCTCAATTATGGCATATAGATAGGGGGAGATAAGATTAACTCCATCACCAATTGGTTGTCATCATCAAAAAAGGGGAGATTGTTGAATCTTGGATCTTGATGATGAAATCAATTGGTAAATTATTTGATCTAATCCATGTGTTGAGATAAGTGTATAGGATTAACTATTATAGCAGTAAGGCATAAAGCAGATGATGGTCCGAAGTCGAAGATTCAGACGATATACCGGGAGCTTGCCAGAGTTCATCGTGAGATCACCGAAAGTACGTCGGAAGACGCACCGAAAGCTCGTTTGGAGATCGTCCGAAGCACACTGGAAGACTAGCCGAGAGTTGGTTGGGAGTTTCCTGGAAGCTCGCCAGAAGACTCGCCGAGAAGTTCACCGGAGGATCATCGAGTGAAATATCGACGTACCGGACCATGCTTGCCTTAATCATAGTTAGAATAATAATTAGAGTTGATTTGGGAGGTAATCCCATCAACTCTATTAGGGGCCAACTGGGCTCGGAGCTAGGATTGTTTAGGCCGAATATAAGGCCTATCCAGGTTATTGGACTCTAACCAGGGGTGGCACTGCTAGGGCCGACAGTGGCACCGCCTGGAAGACCCAATCTCGCAGGTGGTTTGGGCGGTGGTATCGCTAGCAATTAATGCTGCCAGTGGTGGTACCACCCCTATCAGGTGGTGGTACCTCCAGAGCTCGGTCTCCGAGCTCTGTCAGATAGTGGTACCACCCAATGTCAAGTGTCAAGCGGTGGTACCGCCCAGTAATGATGGTGGTACTACCAGTACCTTGGAAATCCATGATGAGACACTTATTTGCTCTATTTTTGAAAGCCATTGGGGCCTATAAATACCCCACCCTTTTCTGCATGAAAGGGCACCGAAGTGTGATTATAATCTTGAGTTATTGGGGTGTAAAAGTATTGTAAACAAGTGCTAGAGTCCTCCTCCTCCCTTTCTAAGTTTTGAGATCATTTAAGAGAGGTGTAAGACTTGTAAGGGTTCTCTCCTAAACCCGACAAAAGGAGAAAGAGCTGTAAAAGGTGATTGGTCTTCACCTATTGAAGGAAGGACTTTAGTGGACGCCGGTGACCTCGTCGGAGGAGGAATCTGAAAGTGGATGTAGGTCACATTGACTAAACCACTCTAAATTCTTATTTGCATTTAGTTTTGAGCAATTTACTTTAACTGCAAATTATTTCATAGCAAACTGCTTCTCCTCCTCATCTTGCTTTTACTACGCTTACGCTCTCTTACGTTTCAAGTTACTATCTTTCTGAATCAATTTCCATCGAACGTATGAAATATTTATGAAATCAAAGAATTTTCCACTGCACTAATTCATCGCCCCCTCTTAGTGCCACTCTTGATCCGAACATTATAATGCTTGAATCATGCTGATCGCCAAGTCATTGGTTCATCGACGCTTCGTCCGATTCTTTGGCGCATCATCCTCTTTTGCGGCCTATTGCCTAATCTGCCAATTGACCTCCACAACTCTAATTTCCTTGGCATAATTTCCACTCTTCTTGGCCCGATGCCTGAACTCATGGCCCAAAGCCTTCTGCCGATACATCGACCGATCCTCCGACTCGACGTCCAATCTTCTGACATGTTCCACTCTTACCCAACATGCTTCTTCCTGCTTTTAATTGTCTTTCCATGATTGTAGCTTCCTGTGTCACTCAAAATGTAGATCAAATCATAAACACTATCAATTGGTTTCATCATCAAAATCTGAGATTCAATAGGAAGTTCGTTGGAAAATCATCGAAAGCTCGCCGGAAGAAACCTAGACTCATCAGACTTATTTAGCTTAGTGTATGCCTTAAATTTCATAGTTAGCGCTTAATTGGGTTAGAATTGGGCCAATACAATTAGGGGCCAATTAGGCCCAAGGTTAGGTTGTGTTGGGCCAAGTTAAAGGCCCAAACAGTGACCTAACAAGTGGAACCGTCATGGCACAATTGTTGAATCTCGTATTTTGATGATGAAACTACTTGATATATGTTTATGATTTAATCTGCGTTTTGAGTGACGCAGGATGCCTCGATCAGGATGAGACAATTAAAGCAGGAAAATCATGTTGTGCTGGAGGAACATGTCAGAAGATTGGACGTCGGGCCGGTGGATCGGTCGACGTATCGACAGAAGGCTTCGGGCCATGGACTCGGGCATCGGGCCAAGAAGAGCAGGTATTGTGCCAAGGATATTGGAGTTGCGGAGGCAACTGGCCGATTGGGCAATAGGCCATAGGAAAGGACGATGTGCTGAAGAATTGGACGAAGCTTCGAGGGACCAATGACATGCCAGACAACTTGGTTAATTGCTTAGGATTAATTGTCTTGATCGAAGTTTTGTTTACATGTACAAGATTAACTACGATGAAAGTAAGACATGCAGTAAGAGTTGCGCCGGAGTCAAGACAATGATCACGTTGGGAGTTCGAGAGTTCGACGGAAGTTCGGACAGTCGTCGGAGGTTCTACGGGAACAAATCCGAGAAGTCCATAAGCTTGCCAAAGAAGCTCGTCGGAACTCGCCAAGTGGATCGTCGCAAGTCCAGGAGTTTGCCGGAAGTCCGCAGGAGCATCACCGAGGGTTCATCGAATGATCGACGGAAGTTCGCCGGAAGCTCGTCGGAAGAAGCGATTGACGCACCGGAGCAAGTTACAGTAAACGTCTTAGAAAATATCGTAGTTAGCACAATGATTAAGTTGGAAATGGGAGGTCATCCCATTAACTTAATCTTGGGGCAATTGGGCCCCTAAAAAACTCAAATTGGGCCGAATGGATCAACCCATTCGGACCCTGATTGTTGTGGGAGGTGCAACCGCCCAGGCCAGGAGGTAGCACCGCCTAGGCTAAGTCTCTGAGTGAGACTGGGCAGTGCAACCACCCCAGCCAGGAGGTGGCACCGCCTGGGCTCAGTCTCCGAGCGAGACTGGGCGGTGCAACCTCCCCTGACAGGAGTTGGCACCGCTTGAGCTCAGTCTTCGAGCTCTGCCAGGTGGTGCAACCGCCTCAGTCAGGAGGTGCAATCACATGAGCTCGGTCTTTAAGCTCTGGCAAGAGGTGCAACAGCCCCTGACAAGAGGTAGCACCGCCCAGAGGCTCTGTCTTTGAGCTCTGCAAGGCAGTGCAACCGCTCCAGTCAAGAGGTGCAACCGCCTGATCCCGGAATTCCGGGAATTGATAGTTTTGAGCTCCAAATTTAAACTGGGTTGGGGCCTATAAATACCCGACCCATTCAGCACTGAAAGAGCATGAACTTACACCGAAATCTTGATATTTTTCTGTGATTCTTAGAGCTCAAAATTGTTGTAAAGGCCAAAAGTACTTCTCCCTCTTTTCTTCCAAGTTCTGAGTTGTAAAGAGAGGAGAGAAAATTTCTGTAAGGGTTGTCTCCAAAGCCCGTCAAAAGGAGTGAAACTGTAAAATGGTGGTTGGCCTTCGCCTATTGAAGGAAGGCCTCTAGTTGACGTCGATGAGGAAGGCCTCTAGTTGACGTCGGTGGAGGAAGCCAAAAGTGGAGTAAGTCAAGATTGACCGAACCACTCTAAATCTCGGTTTGTATTTACTTTAAGCATATTATCTTTACTGCAAACCTCCTCTGAAGCTTACTACTTTCTGCGCATATACGATCGGGTTTCAAGCCTTTCACTTTCCAAATCAGCGTTTAGACATAAATCTGTTTTTTCATACGATCATCATATTTCAGATTGCGTTTACGTTTTGAGCTCTACCATAACTGCAAACTACCTTTACACTCTTGCTTAAACTGCATCTTGCCTAATCAAGTGATTTACGAATTAGCATTTAGATGTAAATCAGTTTCTTCGTACGAACGTCGTATTTCAGTTTGCGCCTGTATTCTGGTTTTCATCATAGCTGCAAACCACCATCATAGATTGACTTTAACATCATCTTGCTTAGAATCAGCTTTTACACAGAAATCATTTTTATCGTTCGAATGCAGTTTTGTTTTAATCGCAGAAAGTTTTTCGCTGCACTAATTCACCCCCCCCCCTCCCCTCTTAGTGCTTTTGATCCTAACAATTTGTATTAGAGCTCGGTATTTCTCATTTCGGATTTACACCCGAGAGAAATGGCTCTTCATGGCTTTCAAGAGGGCTTATCGGTCTTTCGTCCACCGTTGTTTAACGGATTAGACTACACTTATTGGAAAACTCGAATGAGAGTTTTCTTGATTTCTATGAATTTGGATTTATGGAATATCATTGAAAATGGTTTTCAACTTCCCTCTAAACCGATGAACGAATGGTCGAATTTGGAGAAGAAGTATTTTTCTTTAAACACAAAGGCTATGAATGCCTTATTTTGCGCCTTGGACAAAAATGAGTTCAATCGGATTTCTACGTGCGAAACGGCTTTTGACATTTGGCGAACAATTGAAATCACGCACGAGGGAACTAGTAGAGTCAAAGACTCGAAAGTTAACATTTTATTGCATGATTTTGAGCTTTTTCGAATGCAACCAAGCGAGACTATAGGCGACATGTACACCCGTTTCACAGATGTCGTCAATAGTTTAAGAGCTCTTGGAAAATGTTTTTCGGATTTTAAACTCGTAAACAAGATTTTGCGGTCTCTTTCTAAGAAGTGGGATTCAAAAGTAACAGCAATACAAGAAGCTAAAAACCTAAACAACTTACCACTTGAATAACTAATTGGTTCGTTGATGACATATGAAATGGTGCATTATGCACATGATGAACATGATGAACAAAATCACCTTCCAAAGAACATGAAGGATTTGGAACTCCGGACAAATGAATACTACTTGAGCGATGACTGAAGTGATGAGGACAATGATGAACTTGAACTTCGAACACTAAATCTTAATAAGTTTATTAAACAAAAATCTAAAATAGACAATGAACTTGAACGAAGGAAGAGGCCAAAGAAGAGGAAGACAACTTAGGATGAATCAAAAACTTCCAAAGGTGAAACGGCGAATTGGGCTTTGACGGGTTTCGACTACAAGGTAAGTAACTCAACTCTCTTGAATTATTTTGAAATTACTTGATGCTCTCATGGTGTATTTTCTTTTTTAGTTTAGAATTAATGTTTAAAAAAAAATTATTATTATGATCATGCTAGTAATTTCGAAAATGATAATATCGTATATTTTATGATAAACAAACAAAATGATTTTGATTGAAAATATGAAATCATGGTTAAGAAGTAATAATGTGTATCATGGTGATGTCCATTGTTATTTCTCGATTTTGAGTATATTAAATCATGTTTAATTTGAAGTTATGATATTTTTGAAATTATGTATGATGATTCTTGATAATTATGGATTATCGATTTTCATGATAATAACAGTGGCTTTAAAAATTGATGCATGTTTTGATTTGACATAAATGAAAAGGCATGCTAACATGAAATCGATCACTTAAGATGAAACACTTAAAAAAGGGAAAAAATATATTATCAATGAAATCATGAATCTATTTATGTTATAAATTTTGTGAGCCATAAAAATGATTTTGATGATTTAAATTTGAAATGAGTTTTATCAAAATCATGATCATGATTAGTCAAATTGAATGAATTGAAAATGAATGATGATTTTTCTCTTAAATGATTGTGACCTGTATTCCTTATTTTCATGATATGATTTTTATGTAATTCTTTGTATTCATGAAAGGTTTATCTCATCACCCAATTATTTTCTTCTTGATATTCCTTATGTGATGATATGAATACATGAAATATTCATTAATTTATTTTGATGTATACAAATGAAAAGTTATGATCATGCATGGTAAGATATAATTTGACAAAATTGATACCATCATGGTATGAAGCATTTATGATTTACAATGATGCATGCAATACTTGAGCTTTTTAATTATGATGTGATGTATTGCATATGATGTAAATCATGATTTAAAATGCTATGAGTTGTTACTAAAATGATGTATGTTGATTTAATGTCATGAAAACTCTAAATGATGAATGTTTGGTATCATGATCAAAATGTTGATAAATAGTTAAAAATTTAAGTATCATGTATGATATGCTCATAATATTGATTGATTTATTCAGTATCATGCATGAATGAAATATAAGGTTTTTGAAATTGTGCATGTTCGAATTTGAAAATATAATGATACACAAATAAGATTGAAACCTTCCCTTGTCATGATTTAGAAATTAATGTAAAGGGTCTTCCCTTCTCTTTCCCAATGACATAGGGGGAGAAAGAGTTGCTAATGTGCATATCTCAAAGAGAAAATTGCTAGCTTTCGTGTCTTCAAATGTTGAAATTTTTTTGCTAGCTTGTATATTGTAAACTTGCTATCGTACTATCATGATGATGAGCATGTCTTATCTTCATAATTGTATTTGAAAAACTATGGCAAAAATATGTCCGAATGATTGAACTTGTTAAAATTAATTTTCGGACTTTCTTGATTGAATGATCAAATCACTCGACTGCCATGATCATTTTACACAATTACATGCCCTAATAACAGGTTGGAAATTATGTGCTTTGGATACAAAAATTTCCATGATAATAAGCATGTTTTGTCCTCATGATTGTATTTGAAAATCAATAGCACAGCCTTGTCCGAATGCATGAAAGTGTTAATTTCATTTTCGGATTCTCTTAACTATTGGCATCCTAACAATTGGATTTTCGAATTATCCTCTTCCAGACTTAATAAGCATATGTCATATCAAGTTTAATTCATATCATTAATTTTTGACATATGGAATCAATCAGCAAATACATCTCTTATACACTTATCATGTGAACAATATTTTGTTTTGAGAAATGGATTTGATGAAATGATTCCTGCTTATAAATTCCTTCTTGAAAAAGGAAGTCATTTTTACGTACAAGGATTTGATATATATCTTGATACTTGTAAAAATGAAGCGTGCTTTAATATCTTATCGATTTTAACTTCATTCGAGTAAGCTCAGAAATAGCTTTCCTCCGTCATGCAAAAGAAAATAACAAATAAAATGGAAGAAGTTTTCAAAGCTATCTCCATGTCATGTTTTCCTTGAAATGTTTGAATATTTGGTATCTTATCACTTTTTGTTGAAAAATGACATGAACCTGCTTATGGCATCGCACTTATATTTAAAATTTGTTTATATCGTTCTCCTTTTTGTTGACGACAAAGGGAGAGAAATATATGAATTGATGCTATGAACACTAATGCTATGATTGCCAAATTTGTATTATGCCATGTCTGCATCATGTGTTAAGATGTTAAGAACTTGTATCGTAATTTTACGCGTTGATATTCTTACCATGTGATGAAATGCTACAATTGATAAACACTTGAAATGTTTGCGTTATGATATCAAAAGCTTACATCGTAATTTTACATGTTGATATTTGATAATAGCAAACTTGCATGATGATAAAACTTGATATTATGTTTTTCATGCAATGAGTTGAACCAATATCACAAACACTTGATTGTGGTACTTCTCCTTTTTGTTGATGACAAAGGGGGAGAAGTATGATGTTATGCATAAGTTTATGCATAAGTTCATGATGACGTGTTGCAAGTATTCATGATGAATATTGCAATGACTTGAATTCAGTTTGAATTCAAGGTTTTATCAATATGGCATATTGATAGGGGGAGTTTGTTTAAACTTCGGGAGTTAAGTTTAACTCCGTCATCAAGTGGTTGTCATCATCAAAAAGGGGGAGATTGTTGAATCTCGTATTTTGATGATGAAACTACTTCATATATGTTTATGATTTAATCTGCGTTTTGAGTGACGCAGGATGCCTTGATCAGGATGAGACAATTAAAGCAGGAAAATCATGTTGTGCCGGAGGAACATGTCAGAAGATTGGATGTCGGGCCGGTGGATCGGTCGACGTATCAATAGAAGGCTTTGGGCCGTGGACTCGGGCATCGGGCCAAGAAGAGCGGGTATTGTGCCAAGGATATCGGAGTCGCGGAGCCAACTGGCCGATTGGGCAATAGGTCGCAGGAAAGGACGATGCGCCAAAGAATCGGACGAAGCATCGAGGGACCAATGACATGCCGAACAACTTGGTTAATTGCTTAGGATTAATTGTCTTGATCGAAGTTTTGTTTACATGTGCAGGATTAACTACGATGAAAGTATGACATGCAGTAGGAGTTGTGCCGGAGTCAAGAAAATGATGACATTGGGAGTTCGAGAGTTCGACGGAAGTTCGGACAGTCGTCGGAGGTTCTGCGGGAACAAATCCGAGAAGTCCATAAGCTTGCCAAAGAAGCTCATCGGAACTCGCCAAGTGGATCGTCGCAAGTCCAGGAGTTTGCCGGAAGTCCGCAGGAGCATCACCGAGGGTTCCTCGGATGATCGACGGAAGTTCGCCGGAAGAAGCGATTGACACACCGGAGCAAGTTGCAGTAAACGTCTTAGAAAATATCGTAGTTAGCACAATGATTAAGTTGGAAATGGGAGGTGATCCCATTAACTTATTCTTGGGACAATTGGGCCCCTAAAAAACCCAAATTGGGCTGAATGGATCAACCCATTCGGACCTTGATTTCTGTGGGAGGTGCAACTGCCCAGGCCAGGAGGTAGCACCGCCTAGGCTAAGTCTCCGAGTGAGACTGGGCAGTGCAACCACCCTAGCCAGGAGGTGGCACCGCCTGGGCTCAGTCTCCGAGTGAGACTGGGCAGTGCAACCTCCCCTGACAGGAGGTGGCACCACTTGAGCTCAGTATTCAAGCTCTGCCAGGCGGTGCAACCGCCTCAGTCAGGAGGTGCAATTGCCTGAGCTCGGTCTTCGAGCTCTAGCAAGAGGTGCAACCGCCCCTGACAAGAGGTAGCATCGCCTAGAGGCTTAGTCTTCGAGCTCTGCCAGGCGGTGCAACCGCTCCAGTCAAGAGGTGCAACCGCATGATCCCGGAATTCTGGGAATTGACTATTTTGAGCTCCAAATTTGAACTGGGTTGGGGACTATAAATACCCCACCCATTCAGCACTAAAAGAGCATGAACTTACACCGAAATCTTGATCTTTTTATGTGATTCTTATAGCTCAAAATTGTTGTAAAGGCCAAAAGTTCTTCTCCCTCTTTTCTTCCAAGTTCTGAGTTGTAAAGAGAGGAGAGAAAATTTCTGTAAGGGTTGTCTCCTAAGCCCGCCAAAAGGAGTGAAACTGTAAAAGGGTGGTTGGCCTTCGCCTATTGAAGGAAGGCCTCTAGTTGACGTCGGTGACCTCGTCGGTGGAGGAAGCCAAAAGTGGAGTAGGTCAAGATTGACCGAACCACTCTAAATCTCGGTTTGCATTTACTTTAAGCATATTATCTTTACTGCAAACCTCCTCTAAAGCTTACTGCTTTCTGCGCATATACGATCGGGTTTCAAGCCTTTCACTTTTCGAATAAGCGTTTAGACATAAATCTATTTTTTCGTACGATCATCATATTTCAGATTGCGTTTACGTTTTGAGCTCTACCATAACTGCAAGCTGCCTTTATACTCTTGGTTAAACTGCATCCTGCCTAATCAAGTGATTTACGAATCAACATTTAGACGTAAATCAGTTTCTTCGTACGAACGTCGTATTTCAATTTGCGCTTATATTCTGGTTTTCATCATAGCTGCAAACAACCTTCATAGATTGACTTTAACATCATCTTGCTTTGAATCGGCTTTCACATAGAAATCGTTTTTATCGTTCGAATGCAGTTTTGTTTTAATCGCAGAAAGTTTTCCGCTACACTAATTCACCCCCCCCCCCTCCCCCTCTTAGTGCTCTTGATCCTAACAATAATCTCCGAGACTATGTCTAGCGGTGGTACGGTCGATTTGGGCAGTGGCACTGCCCAGACTCAGTCTTTGAGACTATCAGGGGGTGGCACCGCTAGTCTAAGTAGTGGTATAGTCCAAACACAGTCTCCCAAGCAGTGGTACCGCCAGACTAGGCGATGGTACCACTTAGTGTAAGTGCTGCAAGTGGTGGTATCACGAGGACCCGAGAAACCAGGGATGAAATCTTTTTAGGCTTGAAGTTTGAATCCACTTGAGGCCTATAAATACCCCTCTCATCCTTGGTTAATATACACAAGAATTGAGAGAAAAAAAATAGAAAACTTTTGTTGTAATCTTATGAGAACTCCTCTCAAGCTATAAGTGTTAGTCTTGTTTAAGAGAGGAGTGAAGGGCATTGTAAAGGTTCTCTCCTGAACTTGTCAAAAGAATAATCGAGTTATAAGGGTAGATGATCTTCAACTTAAAAGAAGATCATTAGTGGATGCTAGTGGCCTTGACGGAAGAGAAATCGGTGGAGTGGATGTAGGTCACGATGACCAAACCACTATAAAATGGTTTGCATTTCTGTTTTGCCATTTACATTTATTGCAAACTATCATACTTCCTTAGTAATTTAGCTGCATACTCTTACGAACGTGTTTCAAGTTATCATCTTTCCGAAATTAGTTTTAATCGAATGAAAGATTTTTGAACCGACGTAATTTTATACACTGCACTAATTCACCCCCCACCTCTTAGTGCCGACTCGATCCTAATAGTTGGTATCAAAGCCACACTATTTCTCGCTTGGTTTAACACTCAAGAGAAATGGCTCTTTTCGGCTTTCAAGAAGGCATTTCTATCGTTCATCCTCCCATATTCAATGGGACGGACTATACTTATTGAAAAACTCGAATGAGAGTTTACTTACTTTCAACGGATTTGAATTTATAGAATATTATCGAAAGCAGTTTTCAAAAGTCTTCTACTCTAATGGACGAATAGAATAATTTAGATAAGAAAACTTTTTCTTTGAATGCTAGAGCTATAAATGCTCTATTTTGTGCTTTCAGCAAAAATGAGTTTATTTGTATTTCTATTTGTGAAATGGCTTTCGATATCTAGTGTTGGGCTGACAGCCCACATATTCAGTCCATGGTGGGCTTTAATAGCCCATAACCTACCCCCCTTTGACCTAACCCTAAATCAAATTAGGGGAGTGTGGTGGCAATATTTTTTGGAGCAAAATAAAGCAGCAATGAGGGAGAAAAGTGTAACAGCAGGGGAGATCTTTGCAGCAGCATCTTGATTTAAAAAGGAGGAGAAAAAGGCAGAAAAATAAGAGAAATAAAGGGAAGAAAATAAGGACAATGCAGAGAGACTATTCTTAATCATCTAGTAGTGTTCTCATCTCAAGTTAGATCAAATCTATAATATATTCTTGCAGATTACTTAGGGGAGAATTTAGATATTGTGCACAATGACATGATCCTTATATCCCAGTTATTCTCTTACGATTGTTGCAAGAGTTTTGGGTAAGAGATTGAGATTTATATATTCATTATTCTTATAGTGGATTATCTCTAGTTTGTCCCATGGTTTTTACCCTTCACATTGGAGAGGTTTTCCACATAAATCTTGGTGTTCTATTTTATTGTGATTCCATTTAATTCTGCTGCTATGGCCTGCTAGTATTTGTTTATATACAAAAGTTTAGTTTCACTTTATGTCCCATCAACTGGAATCAGAGCAGGGTTATGGTGATTTAATTTTTATGTTTGAACATGGAGGCCAGTAGTATTTCTCACATGATTAGTTTGAATAGAAACAATTGGATGATATGGAAACCAAGAATGGAAGATCTCTTATATTGCAAAGATTTGTATGGACCTTTGCAAGGGGATAGTGCAAAACCCACAACTATGACAGATGATGGGTAGAAGAGGTTAGATCGAAAAACAGTTTGGTTTATTCGACAGTGGCTTGATGATAGTGTCTTTCACCATGTTTCTACTAAAAGTTCTATATTTTCTCTTTGAAAAAAGTTGGATGGTCTCTATGAAAGAAAAATAGCTAACAACAAAGCTTTTTTTATCAGAAAACTTGGGAACCTAAAATATAGAGAGGGTGCTTCTATTGCTGAGCATTTGAATGAAATATATGTTGAATCTCGGATTTTGATGATGAAATCAATTGATGGGTTAATTGATCTAATCCATATTATTGAGTTAAGTGTGCAGGATTAACTACGATAACCAGAAAACACAAAGCAAGAATACCGGAGTCAAGATTGATGGACGTTTAAGAGTCCGAAGAATCGTCGGAGATGCTGTCGGAACCAACCGAGAAGAAATCGGGAACATATCGGAATTTTCGGAAGTTCGCCGAAGAGATCGTCGGAGGTTCACGGAGATCACCGAGAAGGCTCGGCTACTCGTTAAAGTCATCACAAGATCGGGAGCTTGATGGGAGTCCGTCGGAAGAAGCTCGTCGAAAAGCTCGTCGGAAAGCTCGCCGAAACAAGACTCGACGTTCGCGGTTGAAAGCGTGCTTAGGATGTGTTTTTGTTATGTAGTTCACTTGTAATTAGGATTAGGATTAAGAGATAATCCTATATCCTGGTTAGGGGCCAACTGGACCCAAAGTCAGATATGGTTTGGGCTTAAATTAAGCCAAACCAGTGAAATTGGAGAGCCAGGCGGTGGCACCGCCTGGCTGGGCGGTGGCACCGCCCAGCACCCGAGTGCTGGGCAGTGACACCTCCTTGGCTGGGCAGTTGCACCGTCCAACACCCGAGCGCTGGGCGGTGGCTGTTGGGAAATCATGGGGGGCGACATCATATGCGCAGCGGAAGAACAAGAAAACAAAAATCCCCGATTCCCAAAAAGATGTTCGTCGTCGTGCGAAGATTGGTGCGCAAAATCCGCAAAACACAAAACTGCGTATAGAGATTGTGTTACCTAGGGAGATCGTATATCCCTGTTTCCTTGCAGATCCTCAGGAGAGGGTGAAGGAGGTCAAGCGTCCTCCTCTCTAGCGGTGATCCACACAGTAGGGTTGCGACGACGCTCCTCAAAACTCCAGGCCTACTCTGAGGTGGAGAGGGAGAGGAGAATAGGAAGGGCAAGCAAAGACTCTAGCCTATGAGGCTGTGAATCCCTCCTATTTATAGAGATCCCGTGTCAAAACCCTAATGGGTCCTTTCCCTAGTGGGTATTGGATCTGCATCCAATAAGACAAGGGCTCCGTCGGATATCTCATATCCGAACCTCTACTCATCGCAATGCCTACCATATGTGTGTGACCCTCTAGGCCCAATATCGAGCTGGCCGTGAGTCATACCTGTCAGAACTCCTTCTAACTAAGTGAATTATTATCTCTGTAATAATTCACTCGACTCATCGACTACGGAAGTACTAGGCCACTACGCCGTAGTCCCCAGACGATACAGGGGAATCCAATCCATTGGACCTGTCTGTCCTCAGTTACCATGTACCTATAGTCCCTCATCCATCTAATATCCCAGAGACCGTATATCGAGCATGGTGCTGTCAGACCCATACGGTTTCTACTTGAGTCTCGCTCTAATCGGATTCTCCCGGAGAACTCTTTCTCTCTCAACCCGAATGACCCTGGCCAGGGATTTGTCTGAGCAAGAACACATGGGATATTCCTCTCATGATACCGAGAGTGGATGATCCTCTATCGACACTCAATAGCCCTCGTAAGGTCGACTACCACTCCCAATGACCAGCTGTACTAGATCTGGGAACAGCCAAACCTATAAGTCTGGTATCAAAGAGTGGAGCACTCATACAGGACATCCTTGGTGTCTCAAGTCTAAGAACCAGATACACCACTAGGACTACGGAATCGTTGTCTGACAATAAGGCATCATCAACCATCCAGCATTCCGTAAGCGGATCAATCAGTGAACTCATTCTCCAATGAGCACCTGTACTGTATCCCTAGTGTCCCTACACGAGCAGCTATGAGACCAGCTGCATCCATCATATGGACGGGTATATAGCACACCAGTCTATCCGGTTATCACGATGTCCCTCTCGAGTAACCTATGACCGGGATTATTTAGGATATGTGTTTAAAGGTGAATCGATCTCATTATCGTGATCTCATCACGATCCGATTCCCATTGCACAAATCCAAGGACATCACAATACATATGCATTTATGCAATAGTTATAAAGTGATATACGCCAAAAATATAATAAGCAAAAAGATTCTGTATCAAGTCACACGTGCCATCACTCACGTGATTGGCTTGCTGGGCACTTATGACTAGCAATCTCCCACTTGACCTAAAGCCAATCACCTATGTGTCTGATCCCCATCAGACCCCTGTGACGCTCAAAGACAAAATGAGACAACGGCTTTGTCAGTGGATCTGCAATGTTATCTTCGAAGATTGGTGCGCAAAATCCGCAAAACACAAAACTGCGTATAGAGATTGTGTTACCTAGGGAGATCGTATATCCCTGTTTCCTTGCAGATCCTCAGGAGAGGGTGAAGGAGGTCAAGCGTCCTCCTCTCTAGCGGTGATCCACACAGTAGGGTTGCGACGACGCTCCTCAAAACTCCAGGCCTACTCTGAGGTGGAGAGGGAGAGGAGAATAGGAAGGGCAAGCAAAGACTCTAGCCTATGAGGCTGTGAATCCCTCCTATTTATAGAGATCCCGTGTCAAAACCCTAATGGGTCCTTTCCCTAGTGGGTATTGGATCTGCATCCAATAAGACAAGGGCTCCGTCGGATATCTCATATCCGAACCTCTACTCATCGCAATGCCTACCATATGTGTGTGACCCTCTAGGCCCAATATCGAGCTGGCCGTGAGTCATACCTGTCAGAACTCCTTCTAACTAAGTGAATTATTATCTCTGTAATAATTCACTCGACTCATCGACTACGGAAGTACTAGGCCACTACGCCGTAGTCCCCAGACGATACAGGGGAATCCAATCCATTGGACCTGTCTGTCCTCAGTTACCATGTACCTATAGTCCCTCATCCATCTAATATCCCAGAGACCGTATATCGAGCATGGTGCTGTCAGACCCATACGGTTTCTACTTGAGTCTCGCTCTAATCGGATTCTCCCGGAGAACTCTTTCTCTCTCAACCCGAATGACCCTGGCCAGGGATTTGTCTGAGCAAGAACACATGGGATATTCCTCTCATGATACCGAGAGTGGATGATCCTCTATCGACACTCAATAGCCCTCGTAAGGTCGACTACCACTCCCAATGACCAACTGTACTAGATCTGGGAACAGCCAAACCTATAAGTCTGGTATCAAAGAGTGGAGCACTCATACAGGACATCCTTGGTGTCTCAAGTCTAAGAACCAGATACACCACTAGGACTACGGAATCGTTGTCTAACAATAAGGCATCATCAACCATCCAGCATTCCGTAAGCGGATCAATCAGTGAACTCATTCTCCAATGAGCACCTGTACTGTATCCCTAGTGTCCCTACACGAGCAGCTATGAGACCAGCTGCATCCATCATATGGACGGGTATACAGCACACCAGTCTATCCGGTTATCACGATGTCCCTCTCGAGTAACCTATGACCGGGATTATTTAGGATATGTGTTTAAAGGTGAATCGATCTCATTATCGTGATCTCATCACGATCCGATTCCCATTGCACAAATCCAAGGACATCACAATACATATGCATTTATGCAATAGTTATAAAGTGATATACGCCAAAAATATAATAAGCAAAAAGATTCTGTATCAAGTCACACGTGCCATCACTCACGTGATTGGCTTGCTGGGCACTTATGACTAGCAATCTCCCACTTGACCTAAAGCCAATCACCTATGTGTCTGATCCCCATCAGACCCCTGTGACGCTCAAAGACAAAATGAGACAACGGCTTTGTCAGTGGATCTGCAATGTTATATTCGGATGGAACTCTTTCCACTGCTACATATCCTCGGGTTACGATCTCTCTGATAAGTTGGAACCTCCTCAGAACACTTCTGATGAGACCCGGGTTCCCTTATTTGAGTAATCACCCCATAGTTGTCGCAATATAAGAAAGTCGACTTGTCGCTATCTTTATCGACTCCCAAATCTGTGATGAACTTCTTCACCCAGACTCCCTCCTTTGCTGCATCTAATGCGGCAATGTACTCCGCCTCTGTGGTCGAGTCAGCAGTGGTATCTTGCTTGGAACTCTTCCAGCACACTGCTCCTCCATTCAAGGTGTACACATACCCTGAATTTGACTTGCTATCATCGACATCAGACTGAAAACTTGAGTCAGTGTAGCCTTCAACCTTAAGGCTATTACCTCCATATACTAGTAAAAGATCCTTAGTCCTTCTCAAGTACTTAAGGATACACTTTACTGCTTTCCAGTGCTCCAAGCCTGGATCCGCCTGATACCTGCTCGTGACACTCAGAGCATGCGCTATATCAGGCCTAGTACATAGCATGGCATACATGATATACCATATTGCTAAGGCATAAGGTATCATATCCATGTTCGCCCTTTCTTAGAATTTTCAATGCCAAACATTTTGACAATGATTTCTATGTACCTGGACTGGGACAAGCCAAGCATCCTCTTGGATCTATCTCTATAGATTCTAATCCCCAAGATATAGGATGCTTCCCCTAAGTCCTTTATGGAGAAGTGTCTAGATAACCAAGTCTTTACTGTGGATAGCATTCCTACATCATTCCCAATGATGAGGATGTCATCCACATATAACACCAAAAAGGTGATAGCGCTCCCACTTACCTTCCTGTACACACAAGGCTCATCTTCGTTCTTAACGAAGTCATAAGATCTGATTGCCTCATCAAATCTTATGTTCCAACTTCGGGAAGCTTGCTTTAGTCCATAAATGGATCTAAGCAACCTACACACCTTATCTGGGCAGTTCTTGGACACGAATCCCTCAGGTTGCATCATATACACCTCCTCCTCGAGGTTCCCGTTGAGGAATGCGGTTTTCACATCCATCTGCCAGATCTCATAATCATAGTGTGCTGCAATAGGCAATAGAATTTTGATGGATTTTAGCATTGCTACGGGTGAGAAAGTTTCGTCGTAGTCAACACCTTGCCTTTGACGATACCCTTTAGCCACTAGCCTTGTTTTATAGGTCTCTACCTTTCCATCTACTCCGATCTTTTTCTTAAAGATCCACTTGCAACCGATGGGTACAATACCTTCGGGCGCATCAACTAGGTTCCAAACCTTATTGGAGTACATAGAATCCATCTCAGAATTCATGGCTTCTTGCCACTTCCTGGAGTCTATACTCATAATAGCCTCCTCGTAGGTCTGAGGATCAATATCCTCTACATCCTCTGCTCTAATATGTCCCACATATCTCTCAGGATGATGGGATACTTTATCAGACCTGCGTAAAGTTGAAACTTGTGTATTAGGTTCCTGAACAGACTCGGGCTGTAGAGTGGTGCTTGAGCTTGGTTCTCTAACTTCGCTCAACTCTATCATTCTCCCACTGTCTCCGCCAAGAATGTGTTCCTTCTCAAGGAACACTGCTCTCTTAGCTACAAAGACCTTTTTATCCTCGGGATGATAGAAGTAATACCCACAAGTTTCCTTGGGGTATCCCACAAATATGCATCGCTCTGTCCTTGATTCTAACTTATCGGGGTTGTGTCTTTTAACGTGGGCAGGGCAGCCCCAAATCTTAACAACCTTAAGATCAGGCTTCTTCCCTTTCCATATCTCATATGGTGTAGACACTACCGACTTAGTTGGAACTCTGTTCAGAAGGTAAGCTGCGGTTTCTAAGGCATATCCCCAGAATGAGATGGGTAGGTCAGCGAAACTCATCATGGACCGTACCATATCTAATAACGTACGATTTCTCCTTTCAGAGACACCATTGAGCTGAGGTGTGTAAGGAGGTGTCCATTGGGATAATATTCCATGGTCCTTGAGGAACTGAGTAAACTCTGTACTTAAGTACTCACCTCCTCGATCTGATCGAAGAGTTTTGATACTCTTTCCAGTCTGGTTCTCCACCTCATTCTTATACTCTCTGAATTTCTCAAAGGCCTCGGACTTGTACTTCATTAAGTACACATATCCATACCTTGAGAAATCATCAGTAAATGTAATGAAGTAGGAGTAACCTCCAATGGCATGAGTTGACATGGGTCCACATACATCACTATGTATGAATTCCAACAACTCAGTGGCTCTCTCTCCAGTTCCACTAAATGGAGAGTTGGTCAATTTTCCACGAATGCAAGGCTCACAAGTTGCATAAGACATATAGTCGAATGGATCTAGATATCCATCATTTAGTAACTTTTGAATCCTTCTTTCATGGATGTGACCTAGCCTACAATGCCACAGGTATGCACTGTTCACTTCATCTCGTTTCCTCTTAGACACATTTACATTCATGATATATGGAGTAGTGTCTAACATAAATAAACCATTATGCAATGTTCCTTTCGTGATGATCTTATCATCTAATAATATTGAACAACCATTGTTCTCAAAAACAAATTTATATCCACTAATTGTTAAACATGAAATGGAGATAATGTTTTTGATAATAGAAGGAACAAAATAACATGCATCTAATGCATTAAAAGCTCCACTAGGCAGATGTAAGGCGACCTCGCCAACAGCTACTACAGCAACTTTTGCTCCATTACCCATCTTGAGGTCCATCTCGCCTCTCTCAAGTCTCCTAGGCCTTGCTAGAACCTACAACGAATTGCATATATGATAAGCACTACCGGTATCCAATACCCATGTGTTATCATAAGAGTCTGACAAATGGAGACCGATCATGAATGTACCTGAAGCTTCATCAAGCTTTTGTTTCGCCCTTTCTGCAAGGTACTCTTTGCAGTTTCTCTTCCAGTGCCCATCTTTACCACAGTGGAAGCACTGGCCTTTGTCCTTTGTTGGGTCTTTCTTAGCAACCTTTGCTTTACCTTGTTTGCCCTTGCCCTTTCCCTTCTTAAGGGACCTTTCTGCTTTCCTTTTCTTTCTGGTCTCACCAGTGTAGAGAACTGGCTTCTCTTTCTTAATAGTACTCTCTGCCTCCCTCAACATATTGAGGAGCTCTGGGAGAGTCACCTCAAGCTTGTTCATATTAAAGTTCATTATGAACTGTGAAAAGGAATCTGGTAGGGACTGAAGCACAATGTCCACACACAAGTTATCCTCTAGGACCATTCCTAGACCTGTGAGTTTCTCTATCCACTCAATCATCTTTAGGACATGGTTCTGAACCGGTGTCCCCTCATATCGTCCTAGCGCGGAAAAGGCTCTTGGATATCTCATATCGTTGAGTCCTTCCCTGTTCCTCAAACAATTTACGGACATGTAGGAGAATGGATCTGGCATCCATCTTTTCATGTTGTCTCTGTAACTCTGGAGTCATAGAGCCCAACATATAGCACTGAGCAAGAGTGGAGTCATCAATGTACTTCACGTAGCGAGCGATCTCATCCTCGCTTGCCCCTTCTTCGGGCGTAGGCATCACTGTATCAAGGACGTACACGATTTTCTCCGCTGTGAGAACAATTCTCAAGTTACGGAACCAATCCGTATAATTTGGACCAGTGAGGCGGTTGACATCAAGTATGCCACGTAAGGGATTTGAAAGCGACATTTTCTGAAAATAAAGATGTAGCAAAAATGAATAACATGCAGATTTTGCAAGAAATAAACTATCAAGATATGGACTTCTATCTTAATATGCTCCCACTATTTTACTAACGAGTCACGCGACACCCTCAGCACGTGAAACGGAAGTCTTCTGCAGACTTCTAGTGGGGATCAGGATCCAATCAGCGTCTTAGTGTAACCTCGAGGGACTCGACCAATCACACTAAGCCTAAAAGGTAGACAACTCTTGCCGATCACAACTCCTTGTGATTCCCGTCCTGTTCGGCCTCCGAATCACCATGGCCTCGAGGGACTCGACCAACAATGATGCTCGGTTAAGTCAACACCTTCGTTACAAGATGAGTCTGATTTGATGATATACCCTCGAGGGACTCGACCAAGCATATCATGCCCTCAGGTCACCGGTGACATCTCTATGTCGTAAGCAAGATAGCGAATCGCGATATAGGTGAGTCTCGAGGGACTCGACCAACTCAACCTACACCGGGATTCGGTTCCTACTCATAACGATGGAAGGCCACGTGGGTCAATCTAATTGCCTCACGTTTACCGACTTAATATTATCGAGAGATGTTTCTATGATTTGGTCTCCTATTCTGACATGTCACACATGTACATATTTAATATATATCTACATCGCATGCAAATATATATACATATCTAGTATGTGTATAAGCAATCACACCAGATGATCATGGACCACAACCTAATATGATTAGGCCCGAACCAGTAGGCCTAATCACTCACATCAAGATCTATGTGTGCAACGATGCATCTCCATGCCCTGTGATCGTCCATCTCGTCCTCGTCGGTTCCGTCGACATCTTGATGCATCTCCATGCATCACGATCGTCCGTCTCGTGGGTCCCGCTATCGCATCCACGCTCCCGCTACGCCTCCTCATGTGATTACAACTTAATCATAGGCACGCAGGCCCGACAATAAACGAGAAATATAATGGAGGTTCGCAGACCTCAATAATAAGAATCACAAGTACACACATCACACGGTCCATGATCATCCGTCCACACATCATACATCACATGTATAAATAATTATCATCATGTAGGACTACTAGATAATAATAAAAATAATAATCAACTAAACCTTTTAATTAATTAATATTTTCTGAAATCAGGGACATGTAGGGAATTTCTCAATTCCTAAGGGTATTTTCGTAATTTGGACAAAAGACAGAAACTGAAATTTCTCAAATTTCGAGGGGCAAAACTGTCTTTTGCGCAGAAAACGCTAATACCCTTTCCCCTTTTCGCTGCTGCGCCGCCGCCGCCGCCACCCTGCTGGCGGCGGCCTGTGCGGCGAGGGCGAGGGCACTGCCCTCGCCTGCAGGTGGCACGCCCGCTGGGGTCGCTGCCGCTGCAGGTGGGCGCCCCCGCGGGCGCCGCCGCCTTCGCGGGCGGTTCTGCCCGCGAGTCAGCGCCCGCAGGTGGTGTTGTCTCGCTGGCGGCCGCCCCTGCGGGGTTTTTGCCCGTGGGAGCAGCGGCCACAGGCGCCGCTGCCCTGCGGTGCCTCAGCCCGCGCTGCTGCCACGCGGCGCCTCTGCCCGCGGGCTCAGTGGCCGCAGGCGCTTCTACCGAGCGGGCTCCCAGCCCCGCCGGCCGCAAGCCTGTGCAAGCAGACCGCCGGCCGGCTGCTGCAGGCACAGTGCTTGCGCATGCGCCGGCGCTGTGCTGCCTGGCTGCGGCTGCGGCTGCGGCTGCCGCTGCAGGTGGCTGCATGCATGCAGATCGAGGGCAGCAACAGTTGCTGCCCTTCCTCGCTTTTGCGTCAATGATTTTGACGTCAAAAATCTTCCTCAACACAACACACGCAGTTCAAAAACCAATCATTCGCACGAACAACCTGGCTCTGATACTACTGTGGGGAAATCATGGAGGGCGACATTGTTGGGAAATCATAGGGGGGGGCGACATCATATGCGCAGCGGAAGAACAAGAAAACAAAAATCCCCGATTCCCAAAAAGATGTTCGTCGTCATGCGAAGATTGGTGCGCAAAATCCGCAAAACACAAAACTGCGTATAGAGATTGTGTTACCTAGGGAGATCGTATATCCCTGTTTCCTTGCAGATCCTCAGGAGAGGGTGAAGGAGGTCAAGCGTCCTCCTCTCTAGCGGTGATCCACATAGCAGGGTTGCGACGACGCTCCTCAAAACTCCAGGCCTACTCTGAGGTGGAGAGGGAGAGGAGAATAGGAAAGGCAAGCAAAGACTCTAGCCTATGAGGCTGTGAATCCCTCCTATTTATAGAGATCTCGTGTCAAAACCCTAATGGGTCCTTTCCCTAGTGGGTATTGAATCTGCATCCAATAAGACAAGGGCTCCGTCGGATATCTCATATCCGAACCTCTACTCATCGCAATGCCTACCATATGTGTGTGACCCTCTAGGCCCAATATCGAGCTGGCCGTGAGTCATACCTGTCAGAACTCCTTCTAACTAAGTGAATTATTATCTCTGTAATAATTCACTCGACTCATCGACTACGGAAGTACTAGGCCACTACGCCGTAGTCCCCAGACGATACAGGGGAATCCAATCCATTGGACCTGTCTGTCCTCAGTTACCATGTACCTATAGTCCCTCATCCATCTAATATCCCAGAGACCGTATATCGAGCATGGTGCTGTCAGACCCATACGGTTTCTACTCGAGTCTCGCTCTAATCGGATTCTCCCGGAGAACTCTTTCTCTCTCAACCCGAATGACCCTGGCCAGGGATTTGTCTGAGCAAGAACACATGGGATATTCCTCTCATGATACCGAGAGTGGATGATCCTCTATCGACACTCAATAGCCCTCGTAAGGTCGACTACCACTCCCAATGACCAGTTGTACTAGATCTGGGAACAGCCAAACCTATAAGTCTGGTATCAAAGAGTGGAGCACTCATACAGGACATCCTTGGTGTCTCAAGTCTAAGAACCAGATACACCACTAGGACTACGGAATCGTTGTCTGACAATAAGGCATCATCAACCATCCAGCATTCCGTAAGCGGATCAATCAGTGAACTCATTCTCCAATGAGCACCTGTATTGTATCCCTAGTGTCCCTACACGAGCAGCTATGAGACCAGCTGCATCCATCATATGGACGGGTATACAGCACACCAGTCTATCCGGTTATCACGATGTCCCTCTCGAGTAACCTATGACCGGGATTATTTAGGATATGTGTTTAAAGGTGAATCGATCTCATTATCGTGATCTCATCACGATCCGATTCCCATTGCACAAATCCAAGGACATCACAATATATATGCATTTATACAATAGTTATAAAGTGATATATGCCAAAATATAATAAGCAAAAAGATTCTGTATCAAGTCACACGTGCCATCACTCACGTGATTGGCTTGCTGGGCACTTATGACTAGCAATCTCCCACTTGACCTAAAGCCAATCACCTATGTGTCTGATCCCCATCAGACCCCTGTGACGCTCAAAGACAATCTGAGACAATGGCTTTGTTAGTGGATCTGCAATGTTATCTTCGGATGGAACTCTTTCCACTGCTACATCTCCTCGGGTCACGATCTCTCTGATAAGGTGGAACCTCCTCAGAACATGCTTAGATTTCTGATGAGATCTAGGTTCCTTCGCTTGAGCAATTGCCCCGTTGTTGTCGCAATATAGGGAAATCGGCTCCTCACTATCCGGCACGACTCCCAAATCTGTGATGAACTTCTTCAACCAGACTCCCTCCTTTGCTGCATCTGATGCAGCAATGTACTCCGCCTCTGTGGTCGAGTCAGCAGTGGTATCTTGCTTGGAACTCTTCCAGCACACTGCTCCTCCATTCAAGGTGTACACATACCCTGAATTCGACTTGCTATCATCGACATCAGACTGAAAACTTGAGTCAGTGTAGCCTTCAACCTTAAGGCTATTACCTCCATATACTAGTAAAAGATCCTTAGTCCTTCTCAAGTACTTAAGGATACACTTTACTGCTTTCCAGTGCTCCAAGCCTGGATCCGCCTGATACCTGCTCGTGACACTCAGAGCATGCGCTATATCAGGCCTAGTACATAGCATGGCATACACGATAGACCCTATTGCTGAGGCATAAGGTATCATATCCATGTTCGCCCTTTCTTCTGGAGTCTTTGGGGACATACTCGTAGAAAGCGATATCCCATGTCTCATCGGTATGAGACCTCTTTTGGAATTTTCCATGCCAAACCTTTTGACAATAGTTTCTATGTACCTGGACTGGGACAAGCCAAGCATCCTTTTGGATCTATCTCTATAGATTCTAATCCCCAAGATATAAGATGCTTCTCCTAAGTCCTTCATGGAGAAGTGTCTAGATAACCAAGCCTTTATTGTGGATAGCATTCCTATGTCATTCCCAATGATGAGGATGTCATCCACATATAACACCAAAAAGCTAATAGCGCTCCCACTTACCTTTCTGTATACACAAGGCTCATCTTCGTTCTTAACGAAGTCATAAGATCTGATTGCCTCATCAAATCTTATGTTCCAACTTCGGGAAGCTTGCTTTAGTCCATAAATGGATCTAAGCAACCTACACACCTTATCTGGGCAGTTCTTGGACACGAATCCCTCAGGTTGCATCATATACACCTCCTCCTCCAGGTTCCCGTTGAGGAATGCGGTTTTCACATCCATCTGCCAGATCTCATAATCATAGTGTGCTGCAATAGCCAATAGAATTCTGATGGATTTTAGCATTGCTACGGGTGAGAAAGTTTCGTCGTAGTCAACACCTTGCCTTTGACGATACCCCTTAGCCACTAGCCTTGCTTTATAGGTCTCTACCTTTCCATCTACTCCGATCTTTTTCTTAAAGATCCACTTGCAACCGATGGGTACAATACCTTCGGGTGCATCAACTAGGTTCCAAACCTTATTGGAGTACATAGAATCCATCTCAGAATTCATGGCTTCTTTCCACTTCCCGGAGTCTATACTCATAATAGCCTCCTCGTAGGTCTGAGGATCAATATTCTCTACATCCTCTGCTCTAATATGTCCCACATATCTCTCAGGAGGATGGGATACTCTATCAGACCTGCGTAAAGTTGAAACTTGTGTATTAGATACCTGAACAGACTCGGGCTGTAGAGTGGTGCTTGAGCTTGGTTCTCCAACCTCGCTCAATTCTATCATTCTCCCACTGTCTCCGTCAAGAATGTGTTCCTTCTCAAGGAACACTGCTCTCTTAGCTACAAAGACCTTTTGGTCCTCGAGATGATAGAAGTAATACCCACAAGTTTCCTTGGGGTATCCCACAAATTTACATCGCCCTGTCCTTGATTCTAACTTATCGGGGTTGTGTCTTTTAACATGGGCAGAGCAGCCCCAAATCTTAACTACTTTAAGATCAGGCTTCTTCCCTTTCCATATCTCATATGGTGTAGACACCACCGACTTAGTTGGAACTCTGTTCAGAAGGTAAGCTGCGGTTTCTAGGGCATATCCCCAGAATGAGATGGGTAGGTCAGCGAAACTCATCATGGACCGTACCATATCTAATAATGTACGATTTCTCCTTTCAGAGACACCATTGAGCTGAGGTGTATAAGGAGGTGTCCATTGGGATAATATCCCATGGTCCTTGAGGAAGTGAGTAAACTCTGTACTTAAGTACTCACCTCCTCGATCTGATCGAAGAGTTTTGATACTCTTTCCAGTCTGGTTCTCCACCTCATTCTTATACTCTCTGAATTTCTCAAAGGCCTCGGACTTGTACTTCATTAAGTACACATATCCATACCTTGAGAAATCATCAGTAAATGTAATGAAGTAGGAGTAACCTCCAATGGCATGAGTTGACATGGGTCCACATACATCACTATTTATGAGTTCCAACAACTCAGTGGCTCTCTCTCCAGTTCCACTAAATGGAGAGTTGGTCAGTTTTCCACGAATGCAAGGCTCACAAGTTGCATATGACACATAGTCGAATGGATCTAGATATCCATCATTTAGCAACTTTTGAATCCTTCTTTCATGGATGTGACCTAGCCTACAATGCCACAGGTATGCACTGTTCAACTCATCTCGTTTCCTTTTGGACACATTTATATTCATGATATGTGGAGTGGTGTCTAACATAAATAAACCATTATGCAATGTTCCTTTCGTGATGATCTTATCATCTAATAATATCGAACAACCATTGTTCTCAAAAACAAATTTATATCCACTAACTGTTAAACATGAAATGGAGATAATGTTTTTGATAATAGAAGGAACAAAATAACATGCATCTAATGCAATAAAAGCTCCACTAGGCAGATGTAGGGCGACCTCGCCAACAGCTAATACAGCAACTTTTGCTCCATTACCCATCTTGAGGTCCATCTCGCCTCTCTCTAGTCTCCTAGGCCTTGCCAGAACCTGCAACGAATTACATATATGATAAGCACTACCGGTATCTAATACCCATGTGTTATCATAAGAGTCTGACAAATGGAGACTGATCATGAATGTACCTGAAGCTTCATCAAGCTTTTGTTTCGCCCTTTCTGCAAGGTACTCTTTGCAGTTTCTCTTCCAGTGCCCATCTTTACCACAGTGGAAGCACTGGCCTTTGTCCTTTGCTGGGTCTTTCTTAGCAACCTTTGCTTTACCTTGTTTGCCCTTGCCCTTTCCCTTCTTAAGGGACCTTTCTGCTTTCCTTTTCTTTCTGGTCTCACCAGTGTAGAGAACTGGCTTCTCTTTCTTAATAGTACTCTCTGCCTCCCTCAACATATTGAGGAGCTCTGGGAGAGTCACCTATAGCTTGTTCATATTAAAGTTCATTATGAACTGTGAAAAGGAATCTGGTAGGGACTGAAGCACAATGTCCACACACAAGTTATCCTCTAGGACCATTCCTAGACCTGTGAGTTTCTCTATCCACTCAATCATCTTTAGGACATGGTTCTGAACCGGTGTCCCCTCAGTCATCCTAGCGCGGAAAAGGCTCTTGGATATCTCATATCGTTGAGTCCTTCCCAGTTCCTCAAACAATTTACGGACATGTAGGAGAATGGATCTGGCATCCATCTTTTCATGTTGTCTCTGTAACTCTGGAGTCATAGAGCCCAACATATAGCACTGAGCAAGAGTGGAGTCATCAATGTACTTCACGTAGCGAGCGATCTCATCCTCGCTTGCCCCTTCTTCGGGCGTAGGCATCACTGTATCAAGGACGTACACGATTTTCTTCGCTGTGAGAACAATTCTCAAGTTACGGAGCCAATCCGTATAATTTGGACCAGTGAGGCGGTTGACATCAAGTATGCCACGTAAGGGATTTGAAAGCGACATTTTCTGAAAATAAAGATGTAGCAAAAATGAATAACATGCAGATTTTGCAAGAAATAAACTATCAAGATATGGACTTCTATCTTAATATGCTCCCACTATTTTACTAACGAGTCACGCGACACCCTCAGCACGTGAAACGGAAGTCTCCGGCAGACTTCTAGTGGGGATCAGGATCCAATCAGCGTCTTAGTGTAACCTCGAGGGACTCGACCAATCACACTAAGCCTAAAAGGTAGACAACTCTTGCCGATCACAACTCCTTGTGATTCCCGTCCTGTTCGGCCTCCGAATCATCATGGCCTCGAGGGACTCGACCAACCATGGTGCTCGGTTAAGTCAACACCTTCGTTACAAGATGAGTCTGATTTGATGATATACCCTCGAGGGACTCGACCAAGCATATCATGCCCTCAGGTCACCGGTGACATCTCTATGTCGTAAGCAAGATAGCGAATCGCGATATAGGTGAGTCTCGAGGGACTCGACCAACTCAACCTACACCGGGATTCGGTTCCTACTCATAACGATGGAAGGCCACGTGGGTCAATCTAATTGCCTCACGTTTACCGACTTAATATTATCGAGAGATGTTTCTATGATTTGGTCTCCTAATATGACATGTCACACATATACATATTTAATATATATCTACATCGCATGCAAATATATATACATATCTAGTATGTGTATAAGCAATCACACCAGATGATCATGGACCACAACCTAATATGATTAGGCCCGAGCCAGTAGGCCTAATCACTCACATCAAGATCTATGTGTGCAATGATGCATCTCCATGCCTTGTGATCGTCCATCTCGTCCTCGTCGGTTCCGTCGATATCTTTGATGCATCTCCATGCATCACGATCGTCCGTCTCGTGGGTCCCGCTATGGCTTCCACGCTCCCGCTGCGCCTCCTCATGTGATTACAACTTAATCATAGGCACGCAGGCCCGACAATAAACGAGAAATATAATGGAGGTTCGCAGACCTCAATAATAATAATCACAAGTACACACATCACACGGTCCATGATCATCCGTCCACTCATCATACATCACATGTATAAATAATCATCATAATGTAGGACTACTAGATAATAATAAAAATAATAATCAACTAAACCTTTTAATTAATTAATATTTTCTGAAATCAGGGACATGTAGGGAATTTCTCAATTCCTAAGGGTATTTTCGTAATTTGGACAAAAGACAGAAACTGGAATTTATCAAATTCATAGGGGCAAAACTGTCTTTTTTCCCAAAACCCTAATTCCCCCTCTGCTGCTGCCGCCGCCGCCACCCTGCCGGCGGCGCCTGTGCGGCGGGGCGAGGGCACTGCCCTCGCCTGCCGGCGGCACGCCCGCTGGCGGCGACGCCGCTGCGGGTGGGCGCCCCCTTCGGGCGCCGCTGCCTCCGCAGGCGGTGCTGTCCCGCCAGGCGGCCGCCCCTGTGAGGGGGGTTTCGCCCGCGGGAGTAGCGGCGGCAGGCGTCGCGCGTCGCTGCCCTGCGGCGGCAGGCGTCGCGCGTCGCTGCCCTGCGGCGGCAGGCGTCGCGTGTCGCTGCCCTGCGGCGGCAGGCGTCGCGCGTCGCTGCCCTGCGGCGGCAGGCGCCGCTTCCTTTCGGCGGTAGGCGCCGCTGCCCTGCGGCGCCTCTGCCCGTGGGTTGCCAGCCCCGCCGGCAGCAAGCCTGCTGCAAGCAGGCCGCCGGCCGGCTGCTGCAGGCACAGCGCTTGCGCATGCGCCGGCGCTGTGCTGCCTGGCTGCGGCTGCGGCTGCCGCTGCAGGTGGCTGCAGGCATGCAGATCGAGGGCAGCAACTGTTGTTGCCCTTCCTTGCTTTTGCGTCAACGATTTTGACGTCAAAATTCTTCCTAAACACAATACACGCAGTTCAAAACCAATCATTCGCACGAACAACCTGGCTCTGATACCACTGTTGGGAAATCATAGGGGGGGGCGACATCATATGCGCAGCGGAAGAACAAGAAAACAAAAATCCCCGATTCCCAAAAAGATGTTCGTCGTCATGCGAAGATTGGTGCGCAAAATCCGCAAAACACAAAACTGCGTATAGAGATTGTGTTACCTAGGGAGATCGTATATCCCTGTTTCCTTGCAGATCCTCAGGAGAGGGTGAAGGAGGTCAAGCGTCCTCCTCTCTAGCGGTGATCCACATAGCAGGGTTGCGACGACGCTCCTCAAAACTCCAGGCCTACTCTGAGGTGGAGAGGGAGAGGAGAATAGGAAAGGCAAGCAAAGACTCTAGCCTATGAGGCTGTGAATCCCTCCTATTTATAGAGATCCCG
This sequence comes from Musa acuminata AAA Group, assembly GCF_036884655.1. Taxonomy (NCBI): domain Eukaryota; kingdom Viridiplantae; phylum Streptophyta; class Magnoliopsida; order Zingiberales; family Musaceae; genus Musa; species Musa acuminata. The sequence goes on from NC_088340.1 coordinate 24,857,431, forward strand.
TGTCAAAACCCTAATGGGTCCTTTCCCTAGTGGGTATTGGATCTGCATCCAATAAGACAAGGGCTCCGTCGGATATCTCATATCCGAACCTCTACTCATCGCAATGCCTACCATATGTGTGTGACCCTCTAGGCCCAATATCGAGCTGGCCGTGAGTCATACCTGTCAGAACTCCTTCTAACTAAGTGAATTATTATCTCTGTAATAATTCACTCGACTCATCGACTACGGAAGTACTAGGCCACTACGCCGTAGTCCCCAGACGATACAGGGGAATCCAATCCATTGGACCTGTCTGTCCTCAGTTACCATGTACCTATAGTCCCTCATCCATCTAATATCCCAGAGACCGTATATCGAGCATGGTGCTGTCAGACCCATACGGTTTCTACTCGAGTCTCGCTCTAATCGGATTCTCCCGGAGAACTCTTTCTCTCTCAACCCGAATGACCCTGGCCAGGGATTTGTCTGAGCAAGAACACATGGGATATTCCTCTCATGATACCGAGAGTGGATGATCCTCTATCGACACTCAATAGCCCTCGTAAGGTCGACTACCACTCCCAATGACCAGCTGTACTAGATCTGGGAACAGCCAAACCTATAAGTCTGGTATCAAAGAGTGGAGCACTCATATAGGACATCCTTGGTGTCTCAAGTCTAAGAACCAGATACACCACTAGGACTACGGAATCGTTGTCTGACAATAAGGCATCATCAACCATCCAGCATTCCGTAAGCGGATCAATCAGTGAACTCATTCTCCAATGAGCACCTGTATTGTATCCCTAGTGTCCCTACACGAGCAGCTATGAGACCAGCTGCATCCATCATATGGACGGGTATACAGCACACCAGTCTATCCGGTTATCACGATGTCCCTCTCGAGTAACCTATGACCGGGATTATTTAGGATATGTGTTTAAAGGTGAATCGATCTCATTATCGTGATCTCATCACGATCCGATTCCCATTGCACAAATCCAAGGACATCACAATATATATGCATTTATGCAATAGTTATAAAGTGATATATGCCAAAATATAATAAGCAAAAAGATTCTGTATCAAGTCACACGTGCCATCACTCACGTGATTGGCTTGCTGGGCACTTATGACTAGCAGACATCATATGCACAGCGGAAGAACAAGAAAACAAAAATCCCCGATTCCCAAAAAGATGTTCGTCGTCGTGCGAAGATTGGTGCGCAAAATCCGCAAAACACAAAACTGCGTATAGAGATTGTGTTACCTAGGGAGATCGTATATCCCTGTTTCCTTGCAGATCCTCAGGAGAGGGTGAAGGAGGTCAAGCGTCCTCCTCTCTAGCGGTGATCCACATAGTAGGGTTGCGACGACGCTCCTCAAAACTCCAGGCCTACTCTGAGGTGGAGAGGGAGAGGAGAATAGGAAGGGCAAGCAAAGACTCTAGCCTATGAGGCTGTGAATCCCTCCTATTTATAGAGATCCCGTGTCAAAACCCTAATGGGTCCTTTCCCTAGTGGGTATTGGATCTGCATCCAATAAGACAAGGGCTCCGTCGGATATCTCATATCCGAACCTCTACTCATCGCAATGCCTACCATATGTGTGTGACCCTCTAGGCCCAATATCGAGCTGGCCGTGAGTCATACCTGTCAGAACTCCTTCTAACTAAGTGAATTATTATCTCTGTAATAATTCACTCGACTCATCGACTACGGAAGTACTAGGCCACTACGCCGTAGTCCCCAGACGATACAGGGGAATCCAATCCATTGGACCTGTCTGTCCTCAGTTACCATGTACCTATAGTCCCTCATCCATCTAATATCCCAGAGACCGTATATCGAGCATGGTGCTGTCAGACCCATACGGTTTCTACTTGAGTCTCGCTCTAATCGGATTCTCCCGGAGAACTCTTTCTCTCTCAACCCGAATGACCCTGGCCAGAGATTTGTCTGAGCAAGAACACATGGGATATTCCTCTCATGATACCGAGAGTGGATGATCCTCTATCGACACTCAATAGCCCTCGTAAGGTCGACTACCACTCCCAATGACCAGCTGTACTAGATCTGGGAACAGCCAAACCTATAAGTCTGGTATCAAAGAGTGGAGCACTCATACAGGACATCCTTGGTGTCTCAAGTCTAAGAACCAGATACACCACTAGGACTACGGAATCGTTGTCTGACAATAAGGCATCATCAACCATCCAGCATTCCGTAAGCGGATCAATCAGTGAACTCATTCTCCAATGAGCACCTGTACTGTATCCCTAGTGTCCCTACACGAGCAGCTATGAGACCAGCTGCATCCATCATATGGACGGGTATACAGCACACCAGTCTATCCGGTTATCACGATGTCCCTCTCGAGTAACCTATGACCGGGATTATTTAGGATATGTGTTTAAAGGTGAATCGATCTCATTATCGTGATCTCATCACGATCCGATTCCCATTGCACAAATCCAAGGACATTACAATACATATGCATTTATGCAATAGTTATAAAGTGATATACGCCAAAAATATAATAAGCAAAAAGATTCTGTATCAAGTCACACGTGCCATCACTCACGTGATTGGCTTGCTGGGCACTTATGACTAGCAGTGGCACCGCCTGGCTGGGCGGTGGCACCTCCAGCACCGGGAACCCTAAGAGAATTCAAATTTTGGAGCCCAAATTTGAATCCTCTTGAGGCCTATAAATACCCCTCAAATCTCAGCTGAGGTTACAACTTTTGAGAAGCATTTTGATTGAGAGAAAAGTCTTAGAAAGTCTTAGCAAGTCTTGTTTTCAATTTGCTAGAGAGTTCTCCTCCTTTTTTCTTATTGAAAATTTGTAAGAGGTTGAGCTGCTTGTAAAAGGTTGTAAGAGGGGTGTTTACCCTTCTATTTCAAGAGATTTGCTAGTAGAAGGTGGGAGCCTCATCGAAGAGGGGCATCGCAAGTGGAGTAGGTCATTTGACCGAACCACTCTAAAAATCGACGTAATCTCTGGTTTGCATTTTATTATTGTCATTTACATTACTGCAAATCTTCTTAATGCTTTAGTTCCTTATTACCCTTGCTGCGCAATTTTAAGAATACGCTTTCAAGTTAAACTTTTCAAGTTTCGTTCTTATCGTACAAAAGACCTTGTTAAAATCGAAGTTTTAATCCGCTGCACTAATTCACCCCCCCCTCTTAGTGCCGCTCCGATCCTAACAAGTGGTATCAGAGCAAGCTTATCTCTCATATTTGGTTTAATACCCAAAAAAGATGGTTTACTCCGGCATGCAAGAGGGCCATTCTATTGCACGACCACCTTTGTTTAATGGGTCGGATTACACATATTGGAAGACTCGCATGAGGATCTTCCTCATTTCTATGGACTTTGAGCTTTGGTCTATTGTCGAGAATGGATTTCAAAAATCTTCTCTTCCGATGAGCGAATGGGATGAATCGGAGAAGAAGGTTTTTGCTTTAAATGCAAAGGCTATGAATGCCTTGTTTTGTGCACTAGACAAAAACGAATTTAATCGTGTTTCAATGTGTGATTCGGCTTTTGATATTTGGAGAACTCTTGAGGTCACTCATGAAGGCACTAGCCGAGTGAAAGAGTCCAAAATCAACATCCTTGTGCACTCTTACGAACTTTTCCGAATGAAACCAAGTGAGTCCATCGGAGACATGTACACTCGGTTTACGGATGTCATCAATGGACTCAAAGCTCTTGGTAAAGATTTTACTAACTTTGAACTAGTAACTAAAATCTTAAAATCCCTCCCTAAAAGTTGGGATCCAAAAGTTACGGCCATTCAAGAGGCCAAAGACCTTAAAGCATTCCCTCTTGAAGAACTCATTGGGTCTCTAATGACCTACGAAATGACATGTCAAGCTCATGACGAGCTCGAGAACCCCCTTCTAAAGAATAGGAAGGATATGGCACTCAAATCACAAGAAGACCACTTGAAAGGAACATCAAGTGATGAGGACAGTGACAATGACATTGCACTTTTGACTCAAAAATTTAAAAAATATTTAAGAAAGAATAAATTTAAAAATAATACAAAAAATAAATTTGAACAAAAGAAGGACCAAGTGATTTGCTATGAATGCAAAAAACCGGGACACTATAAGAACGATTGTCCTCAAGCCAAAAAGAGAACATCAAAGAAGAAGGCGTTCAAGGCAACGTGGGATGATTCAAGCGCGTCCGAAGAAGAGGAGTCCAACACCGAGCAAGTTGCTCATTACGTGCTAATGGCTTTAGGAGAAGAGGTATGTGATTTATTTAATGAAGATTTATCTTTTGAAGAACTCTCTATCGCTTTTCATGAATTATTTGATGAATGTAGAATTGTTAGCAAGAAGTTAAGTATCTTAAAGAAAGAGCATGCTTTGCTACAAGATAAGTTTGAGAATCTTCAAATTCCTCCATGCTCTAAGTGTGAGCATATAGAAGCAATAAAAAATGAAAATTTGCTTCTTAAAGAAACCTTAAACAAGTTTAAGGTTGGTAGCAAAGGATTAGATATGATCCTTGCACACAAGGGTCACATCGCAAATAGAAATGGAATTGGATTTGTAAAAGGATTACATCAAAATCCTACCATTTTCATAAAAGGACCTACATTACATGTTTCCTCTTATATGAAATGCAACTTCTGTTGCAAATCCGGACATATTGCCTACAAATATCCATTTAGGAAAATTAGTTCATGAAAATTAATATGGGTTCCTAAAGGAACTATAAAGGATTCAATAATAAATAACAAAATTAGTGGGTCAATTTTTGAGGCACCCAAAATCAAATGGGTACCTAAAAATCATCCTCTTTTGTAGACAAACCCACAAGCTAGGAGCAAGAGATGGTATCTCGATAGTGGATGCTCAAGACATATGACTGGAGATCCATCTCATTTCTCTATGCTCACTAGCAAAGAAGAAGGGTACGTCACCTTCGGAGACAACAACAAAGGCAAAATCATTGGCAAGGGAACTATTGGTAACAAATTTAGTTTTTCCATTGATGATGTTTTACTAGTTGATGGATTGAAACACAATCTCTTAAGTATTAGTCAACTATGCGATAAAGGTTATATCGTTAGATTTGAATCAAATATGTGCATTATTGAAAAACCAAATCATAACATGACTATGATTGCTTTAAAACAAAATAATGTCTATACCATCAATCTTGATGAACTAGGTAATGAAATGTGTTTCTCCGCCGTAAATGATGATGCTTGGCTTTGGCATAGGAGATTAGGTCATGCAAGCATGAAAACAATATCTAAAATCTCATCTCAAGAATTAGTACGAGGGATTCCGAATATGAAGTTTATTAAGGATAAGGTATGCCATGCATGTCAACTAGGCAAACAAATAAAAACAAGCTTCAAACCAAAAAATCAAATTAGCACCACTAGACCATTACAATTGATCCATTTGGACTTATTTGGACCAATTGATACAACAAGTCTAGGTGGAAGCAAATATGCTTTTGTGATTGTGGATGACTACTCTAGATACACTTGGACCTATTTCTTAGCTCACAAAAGTGATTGCTTCAAGTGTTTCTCTAAATTTTGTAAACTCACTCAAAACGAAAAAGGCTTCATGATTTCATCAATTCGGAGTGATCACGGTGGTGAATTTCAAAACCATGACTTTCAAAATTTTTGCGAAGTTAATGGATACAATCACAACTTCTCAACTCCAAGAAATCCTCAACAAAATGGTGTAGTTGAAAGAAAAAATAGAAACCTATAAGAAATGGCAAGAACTATGTTAAATGAACATAGTTTACCCAAATATTTTTGGGCCAAAGCCGTAAATACGGCTTGCTACATCATGAATAGGGTTCTAATAAGACCATCTCTATCAAAAACTCCCTATGAATTATGGAATAACAAAAAACCAAATATTTCTTATTTTAAAGTTTTCGGTTGTAAATGCTTTATTTTAAATGAAAAGGATGCCTTAGGTAAATTTGATGCTAAATCCGATGAAGGCATCTTTCTTGGCTACTCTTCCGTTTCTAAGGCTTTTCGGATTTTTAATAAAAGAACCTTAGTAATAGAAGAGTCTATTCATGTAGTTTTTAATGAAATTTCTGATTTAAAGAAAAATGATTTTGATGATGATTTTGGTTTTGATAATTTGAATTTAAATGAACCCTCTCCTCAAAATAGCCATTTGAATGCATCTTCTTCCGAAATTTCTTTACCAAAAGAATGGAAGTATGTAGATGCTCATCCAAAAGAGCAAATTATAGGAGATACATCAAAAGGGGTTCAAACTCGTTCTTCTTTCAAAAATTTCTGTGCTAACGCCGCTTTCCTTTCTCAAATTGAACCTAAATGCATTGACGAAGCCTTAAAAGATGATTTTTGGGTTATTGCAATGCAAGAAGAATTGAACCAATTTGAGAGGAATGAGGTATGGAAGCTTGTTCCTAGACCAAGTGACCACTTAGTCATAGGTACTAAGTGGGTCTTTAGAAACAAGCAAGACGAAAATGGTATCGTGGTTAGAAACAAGGCTAGATTAGTGGCCAAAGGTTTCAACCAAGAAGAAGGTATCGATTACGAAGAAACCTTCGCTCCCGTGGCTCGATTAGAAGTCATAAGGATGCTCCTTGCCTATGCTAGTAGTAATAATTTTAAACTATTTCAAATGGATGTCAAAAGTGCTTTCTTGAATGGTTTTATTTCCGAAGAAGTATATGTTGAACAACCTCCCGGATTTGAAAATTCTCTTCTTCCTAATCATGTATTCAAATTGACTAAAACTCTCTATGGCTTGAAACAAGCTCCTAGAGCTTGGTATGAAAGGCTTAGTTCCTTTCTTACTTTAAATAATTTTACCAAAGGCAAGGTTGATACTACATTGTTTATTAAACATTTTAAAAATAATTTTCTTATTGTGCAAATTTATGTTGACGATATTATTTTTGGCTCTTCGGATGAATCACTATGTGAATCATTTGCCAAATGTATGAGTCATGAATTTGAAATGAGTTTATTGGGTAAATTAACTTTCTTTTTAGGATTACAAATCAAACAACTTAGTGATGGTATATTTCTTAACCAATCCAAATATACATTAGAATTGTTAAAACGATTTAACATGGATAATTCAAAAGCAATAAACACCCCTATGAGTACTGCGACTAAGTTAGATATGGATGAAAATAGTGAAAATTTCGATCAAAAAACATATAGGGGAATGATAAGTAGTCTACTCTACCTCACCGCGACTAGACCAGATATTATGTTTAGTGTAGGACTTTGCGCTAGGTTTCAATCTAATCCTAAATTATCTCATCTAAAGAGTGTTAAAAGAATATTTAGGTATCTTAAAGGAATTCTAAATTTAGGATTGTGGTATCCAAAATCTGAAAAATTCGATCTAATAGCTTATGTAGATGCTGATTTTGGCGGATGCAAGATAGATAGAAAAAGTACATTCGGAACATGCCAATTTTTAGGACATGCACTTGTTTCTTGGACTTCCAAGAAACAAAATTCAGTTGCACTATCTACGGCGGAAGCCGAATACATTGCTGCAAGTGCATGTTGTGCACAAGTCATTTGGATGAAAAATACATTAGAAGACTATGGAATTCACTTTAAAAACATTCCCATAAAATGTGATAATACTAGTGCCATATGTCTTACTAAAAATCCAATTCAGCACTCTAGAACTAAGCACATCGACGTTAGGCATCATTTCATACGCGATCATGTCCTTAACAATGATGTTGTTCTAGAATTCATTGACACAAAGCATCAATTAGCAGATATATTTACAAAAGCTTTGAATGAAGACCAATTTGAATTCATTAGAAGGGAATTAGGTATGTTAAATTGTCCCTAAGAATAAACTTGTTTGAATGGATTTTCCGTAAAGTTTTTCATTCTCTCTCCGTTCCTCGGTGACTTGTTAAATTATCTTATCCTATCTTGTGTCAAACACCGCTTCCATCTGATCAAGATTAATGATTTTATGATATTTTGAATCTCGAAATTGATTTTGATGGCTTGATTATGAGTTTCAAGTTGACGAATTGAATTTGAATGGATTTGTATTCGAATTATGATCTTGACTTATTGGAGTTACTACTTAAAATTTTTTTCTTATCCCAATCTCTTCTTTGTACATCTACAATTTTTGTTATTTATAAAAAGAAGAGATTTGATAATATGGATGAATGCTAAATTTTCCTTTAAGATGAACTCTGCGTAAATATTTTAGCATACTTAATTTTGAATGATAAAATCTTTGTATGATCAATGATAATATAGATGAGTGATGTATGATCAATGATAAAATCTTTGTATGATAAATTATGTGCTTCAAGTCTCATTCCCTTTTTGTTGATGACAAAGGGGGAGAAAAGTGATGACTTATATCATTTTAATAGCATGACTTATATGAATTGCAAAAGCTTGTGTGATATGAATGTCTTATATGCCTTGCAAAATCCTTGAGAATATCACAAGATTGATTGATCATATTGAAAGCATGCCTTACATCGATATCATGAAATTCATGTTGAAAATCTTTATCTCCTATCGTAGTAAAAATTGTCCCATATCATTTGACTTATCATTTTCATCGAAGTTTCGCATTTACTATTGCTTAATGAGAATAACGATAAGCTCTACGGTTAGAACTTATCGGTTTATGCTTGAATTCAATGGATGAAATTCAAGTGTTTTCATCTTCTCATAATATGGCATATAGATAGGGGGAGTTATGTTTAACTCCGTCATCAATTGATTGTCATCATCAAAAAGGGGGAGATTGTTGAATCTCGGATTTTGATGATGAAATCAATTGATGGGTTAATTGATCTAATCCATATTATTGAGTTAAGTGTGCAGGATTAACTACGATAACCAGAAAACACAAAGCAAGAATACCGGAGTCAAGATTGATGGACGTTTAAGAGTCCGAAGAATCGTCGGAGATGCTGCTGGAACCAACCGAGAAGAAATCGGGAACCTATCGGAATTTTTGGAAGTTCGCCGAAGAGATCGTCGGAGGTTCACGGAGATCACCGAGAAGGCTCGGCTACTCGTTAAAGTCATCACAAGATCGGGAGCTTGATGGGAGTCCGTCGGAAGAAGCTCGTCGGAAAGCTCGTCGGAAAGCTCGCCGAAACAAGACTCGACGTTCGCGGTTGAAAGCTTGCTTAAGATGTGTTTTTGTTATGTAGTTCACTTGTAATTAGGATTAGGATTAAGAGATAATCCTATATCCTGGTTAGGGGTCAATTGGGCCCAAAGTCAGATATGGTTTGGGCTTAAATTAAGCCAAACCAGTGAAATTGGAGAGCCAAGCGGTGGCACCGCCTGGCTGGGCGGTGACACCTCCTTGGTTGGGCGGTTGCACCGTCCAGCACCCGAGCGCTGGGCGGTGGCACCGCCTGGCTGGGCGGTGGCACCTCCAGCACCGGGAACCCTAAGAGAATTCAAATTTTGGAGCCCAAATTTGAATCCTCTTGAGGCCTATAAATACTCCTCAAATCTCAGCTGAGGTTACAACTTTTGAGAAGCATTTTGATTGAGAGAAAAGTCTTAGAAAGTCTTAGCAAGTCTTGTTTTCAATTTGCTAGAGAGTTCTCCTCCTTCTTTCTTATTGAAAATTTGTAAGAGGTTGAGCTGCTTGTAAAAGGTTGTAAGAGGGGTGTTTACCCTTCCATTTCAAGAGATTTGCTAGTGGAAGGTGGGAGCCTCATCGAAGAGGGGCATCGCAAGTGGAGTAGGTCATTTGACCGAACCACTCTAAAAATCAGCGTAATCTCTGGTTTGCATTTTATTATTGTCATTTACATTACTGCAAATCTTCTTAATGCTTTAGTTCCTTATTACCCTTGCTGCGCAATTTTAAGAATACGCTTTCAAGTTAAACTTTTCAAGTTCCGTTCTTATCGTACGAAAGACCTTGTTAAAATCGAAGTTTTAATCCGCTGCACTAATTCACCCCCCCCTCTTAGTGCCGCTCCGATCCTAACAATATAGAGTATTACTAACTAATTATCTTCTATGAAAATGTCTCTTGATGATGAGTTGCAGGCATTGTTACTTCTCAGTTCATTACTAGAAAGTTGGGAGATACTGGTGGTTTTCCTCGGTAATTCTATGCCAGATGGTGTTGTCACCATGAGTCAAGTAACAAATAGTTTATTGAATGAGGAGTTGAGAAGAAAGAATTCAGCAACATCTTAGAATAATTCATAGGCACTTATCTTAGAGAATAAAGGAAGGTCAAAATCTAGAAGTAGTTCACGAATGGGTAGAAGCAAGTCAAGATTAAGAAAAGATATTGTTTGTTATAACTATGGTAAAAAAGGATATTACAAGAATCAATGTAAGCAACCTAAGAAGAGTAAGAACAAGAGAAAAGAAGTAGAGTCTATAGAGTCAAAAGATAATATTACAACTATAGTGTAGGGTGGTAATTATTTGATTTTATCTCCTTCTAATGATATTTTTTCTTGTATGCATTAGGATCTTGAGTGGGTGATTGACATAGGTGCTTCTTATCATGCTATACCATAGAGAGAGTTTTGTTGAATCTCATATTTTGATGATAAAACCAATTGATAAGTGATTATGATTTGATCTATGTTATGAGTGACGTAGGATGCTTCGATCAGGATAAGACAATTAAAGTTGGAAGAATCATGTTGTGCCAGAGGAAAACATGTCAGAAGATTGGACGTCGGGCCGAAGGATCGGTCGACGTATCGACAGAAGGCTTCAGGCCATGGATTCGGGCATCGGGCCAAGAAGAGCAGATATTGTGCCAAGGATATCGGAGTTGTGGAGTCAACTGGTCGATTGGGCAATAGGCCAGAAGAGAGGACGATGCGTCGAAGAATCGGACGAAGCATCGAGGGACCAATGACATGTTGGACAACATGATTAATGCTAAGTATTAATTGTCTAGATCAAAGTGTGTTTTACATGTGTAGGATTAACTACGATAGCAAGGCATGAAGCAAAATGAAGTCCCAGAGTCAAGGACGTGATTTCGTTGGGAGTTCGAGAGTTCGTAGGAAGTCCGGACATTCATCGGATGTTCTTGCGGAACCAGCCAATAAGTCTCAGAGCTTGCTAGAAAAGCTCGTCGAAACTGGCCAAGAAGATTATTATGAAGTCCAGGAGCTTGCCGAGAGTCTGCCGGAACATTGCCGAGAGATTGTCGGAAGTTCGTCGGAAGATCGTTGAAAGCTCGCTGGAAGAAACCAAGATATAGGGACTTGTTTAGCTTAGCAAATATCTTAGATTTCGTAGTTAGCACGTAATTGAGTTTGGATTTGGGCCAACCCAATTAGCGGCCAGCTGGGCCCATGTAAGGACTATATTGGGCCCAATGAGAGGCCCAAACAGTGCCCCAAGAAGTCTTAGCGTCATGGCACAATCTTCGAGACTATGTCAAGCGGTGGTATCACTAGTCTGGGCAGTTGTACCGCCCTTGGCAGGGTGCCAAGCGGTGGTACCGCCTAGCATAGCATCCCAGGCGATGGTACCTATTAGGATCAAGAGCACTAAGAGAGAGAGGTGAATTAGTACAGCGAAAAACTTTCGTTGGTTTAAAACGACGTTTGTACGATGAAAGAATTTTCGATGAAAACCATTTCAGAAAGTTCTTCAACTTAAGATCAAACAAAAGTATAGTTGAAGTAAAGCAACGGAGGCAGTTTGCAGTTAAGATAGAGAGCAGAATGTAAATGCAAACCGAGATTTAGTGTGGTTCGGCCAATCTTGACCTACATCCACTTTTGGCTTCCTCCTCCGATGAGATCACCGACATCCACTAGAGGCCTTCCTTCAATAGGCGAAGGCCAACCACCCTTTTATAGCTTTACTCCTTTTGACGGGCTTAGAAGATAACCCTTACAGATTTCCACTCCTCTCTTGAATGATCAAAACTTAGAAAAAAAGAGGGAGAATAACTTCTAGCCTTTACAATACTTTTAAGCTCTCAAATTCTCAGAATAAATGTAAGCTTTCGGTGCCCTTTCATGCAAGAAAGGGTGCGGTTTATATAGGCCCCCAACTGATTTGAATTTGGAGCTCAAAATTGTCATCTCCCGGATTTCCAAGGTCCTGACGGTACCACCACCAGAACTAGGCGATACTATCGTCTGACACTACTCGGAGACTAAGCTCAGATGGTACCACCACCTGACAAGGGTGGTACCATCGCCTGACTTCACTCGGAGACCAAGCTCAAGTGGTACCACTGCCTGACGAGGCGGTAGCACCACCTGACTTCGCTCGGAGATCGAGCTTCTAGGTAGTGCCACCGCCGATTAGGAAATCTGGGTCTGAATGGGCTAATCCATTCAGCCCAATTTGGGTCTGTCAAGGGCCCAATTGGCCCTAGATTAAGTTAATAGGATCACCTCCCATTCCTAGCTTAATCTTCATACTAACTACAACATTTAAGACATTAATATTGCAACTCGTGTTCCGGTGCGTCAATCGCTTCTTCCGGCGAGCTTCCGACAAACATCCGACGAACCCTCGACGATGCTCCGGTGGACTTCTAATAAACTCTTGGACTTGCCACGATCCTCTTGGTGAGTTCCGACGAGCTTCTTTTGCTAGCTCCTGGACTTCTCAGATTTGTTCCCGTAGATCCTCCGACGATCGTCCGAACATCCGTCGAACTCTCGAACCCCCAACGTGATCTTGGTCTTGACTCCGGCGCAACATCTACTGCATGTCTTACTTTCATCGTAGTTAATCCTGTACACTTATCTCAATATATGGATTAGATAACCAAATGACAATTGACTTCATCATCAAAATCTAAGATTCAACAGATCGAAGCTTCCTGCGTCACTCAAAATACAGATCAACATCTCCCCCTTTTTTATGATGACAACCAATTAATGTCGAAGTTAACCTTAACTTCCCCTATTAATATGTCATATTGATAGAACCTTGAATTCAAATTGAATTCAAATCAAAGCAAATTTAATCATGAATATTTGTAATACATTATATGCATTTCATTGCATTGCATGCATCATTATCATAAGTTTTGTGTGCATCATCATAAATATTTCAAATCATCATGGTATCAAAATATCAAAGTATATTATATCCTACCATGTATGATTCTCATATCATCATATCTTCTCCCCCTTTGTCATCAATAAAAAGGAGAAGTGCAACTATCAAGTTTTAGAGATATGCAAGTTTTACAACATACAAGCTAGCAATAATTTTTTCATTACTTTACAATATGCATAATCACCAAATCATCATTAAATTTAAAAATATGCAATATTACAAATTTTGCAAGTTTGCATTTTTGCTTCTTAAGATCGGCAAGCTAGCAATTTTGCTTCCTAGCATATTTTTCTCTTTGCAATTTGTAAGCTAGCAAATTTATCTCCCCCTTTGTCATTGTCAAGTAGAAGGGAAGAACATAATATAATTATTATTTTCTCTTTATGTCAATTTTCAAACCATTTCAAAGATAAAGTAGCATTCTTAATTCAATATGTTTGTGCACCATTATAGTTTCAAATTAAAACATGCATAATTTCAAAACCTTACATTTCATCCTTACTTCATACATGATACCAAAAATAAATCAATCATCACTATAGGCATATCATACATGATACTTAAGCATTCATGATACATCATTTTGGACATAACATTCATGATACTAAGACATTAAAATTTTTAAGCATTTATCACTTCATGCATTAAATCATCATTTTGATCATGATACCAACCATTCATCATTTCTCCCATGCATGATACTAAAGCATTCATGATACCAAACATTAAATCAATATTTTTAAGCATTTATGACTTCATGATTGTTGGTACCAAACATTAATCATTTATTTTCTCCCCCTTTGTCATAGGCAAAAAGAGGGGAATAACACAAAGGTGTAAATATTCAAGTCATCACATAGAAGATATCAAGAAAAAATTGGTGATGAGATATACTTCATGAATACAAGGAATTATACAAAGAAAATCATATCATGAAAGATAAGATCATGTAAATACTAAAAGATATGATTCATTTTGATAAATATTTTCTTTAATGAAATACAAGAAATCATTCGAGAATAAAAAGTGAGGGATCTTGATTCACATAAGAAAAATATCAACTTTTAATTTCGAGAATTCAATATCATGATTTCAATAATGCTTCCTTTTAATATATAGCAAGTAGAATCTTGGGAGAATAATGAAAATTTTGATTTATATAAAAAAAATCTTAACTTATCATGGTTTGATAAATATTATCTTAAAAGAGTAAATCATACGTGCATCAAGAAAGATGTTTCATGTTGAATATATCACAAGTCATAAATACGATAAATGATTTAGTTGGATATATCATCTCATTAGTTAAATGAGTCATATGAAAATAGATCCAAAATCATAATCAAAATCACTTTTCGAAAAATTTAATGAAGGCAACATAGATAGATTCACACGAGAACTTGATTTATGCATAATGTCTCGATCAAAAAAGTTATAATTCCAAAAAATTCATGACTCATCTAGAAAATTCTCCTCTTTAGTTAATGACAAGAAGAAGCATGGGAGAAATATGTTCATGCATAATATGTCTCAATTTATCATGAATCATAAAAAAAATAGAGTATCAAGTGACGGAATCATGATTTGTGTGATAAAAAGATTGTCGATTCGTGCATTCAAACCATTATTACTTCAACTCATCATGCATAGTTTCAAAATGTAAAATCATCAAATATGATACAAACATTTATTTTCAAAATGCATTCCCTTTTAGTTGTTTCAATTTAAGTAATTTGATTTCGCACAAGCATATCCTTATCTTTTTTTTTTCAAATCAAAACATATATCATCGTTTAAAACAAAAGTGCAAGATTTATCACAAAAATCAACACGTATAACTTAAAAATATCATGCATATAATAAAATCATCAAGCATTGTACCAAAACTTTTAATATTTTCATTCAATCGTTACATCCTTATACATCATTAAATCATCAAAATTGATTTCATCAAATATAAAGCATTTTCAAAATCATTTTATTTGTAGTAATGCATTTTTCTTTTTAAGTGAATCTAACTTTTCATGCTTAGTGCTAGGAATTAACAGGCAATTGTCATGCTCAAATTTTAATTTTTTCAAAATCACTTAGAAAGAGAAGCGTGATATTTTTTTATTTTTTTATTTTTATTTACTAACTAATTTAAAGTTAACTCATGAAAAGGCATCAAGTAATTTTAAAATAAAGTAAAGGGGTTTTATTTACCTCGTCGTCGACCATTAAGGTATAGTTTGCCACCTTGTCTTCGTTGGTTTGCTTTTCGTCATCGGATGAGCTCAATTCATCCTAAGCCGCCTTAAATACTTTCTTCTTCTTAAGTAACTTCTTTTTAAATTAATTTTTATTTTTTAATTTTTGTTTCATGAACTTTTTAAATTTTATAGTGAGAAGTTTAAAGTCGTCATCATCATCACTTGAGTTATCACTCAAGTAGTATTCTATTGTTCGAAGTGCCAAATCCTTCTTGTTCTTTGGAAGGTTGATATCATACTTGTTTTGTATCATACAAATCATTTCATAGGTCATTAAAGACCCAATAAGTTCTTCAAGTGAAAAATAGTTCAAATCCTTGACCTCTTAAATGACTATTACTTTAAGGTCCCAACTCTTTAGAAGGGATCTCAATATTTTGTTAACAAGTTCAAAGTTAGAAAAATATTTACCAAGCGCTTTTAGACCATTGACGACATATGTAAATTGGGTATACATGTCTCCAATGGTCTCACTGTTGAATCTTGGATTTTGATGATGAAATCAATTGATGGGTTAATTGATCTAATCCATATTATTGAGTTAAGTGTGCAGGATTAACTACGATAACCAGAAAACACAAAGCAAGAATACCGGAGTCAAGATCGATGGACGTTTAAGAGTCCGAAGAATCGTCAGAGATGCTGCCGGAACCAACCGAGAAAAAATTGGGAACCTATCGGAATTTTCGGAAGTTCGCCGAAGAGATCGTCGGAGGTTCACGGAGATCACCAAGAAGGCTCGGCTACTTGTTAAAGTCATCACAAGATCGGGAGCTTGATGTGAGTCCGTCGGAAGAAGTTCGTCGGAAAGCTCGCCGAAACAAGACTCGACGTTCGCGGTTGAAAGCTTGCTTAGGATGTGTTTTTGTTATGTAGTTCACTTGTAATTAGGATTAGGATTAAGAGATAATCCTATATCCTGGTTAGGGGCCAACTGGGCCCAAAGTCAGATATGGTTTGGGCTAAAATTAAGCCAAACTAGTGAAATCGGAGAGCCAGGCGGTGGCACCGCCTGGCTCGGGCGGTAGCACCGCCCAGCACCCGAGAGCTGGGCGGTGACACCTTCGGGCTGGGCGGTTGCACCTCCCAGCACCCGAACGCTGGGCGGTGACACCGCTTGGCTGGGCGGTGGCACCGCCAGCATCGGGAACCCAAAGAGAATTCAAATTTTGGAGCCCAAAATTTGAATCCTCTTGAGGCCTATAAATACCCCTCAAATCTCATCTGAGATAACAACTTTTGAGAAGCATTTTGATTGAGAGAAAAGTCTTAGAAAGTCTTAGCAAGTCTTGTTTTCAATTTGCTAGAGAGTTCTCCTCCTTCTTTCTTATTGAAAATTTGTAAGAGGTTGAGCTGTTTGTAAAAGGTTGTAAGAGGGGTATTTACCCTTCCATTTCAAGAGATTTGCTAGTGGAAGGTGGGAGCCTTATTGAAGAGGGGCCTCGCAAGTGGATGTAGGTCATTTGACCGAACCACTCTAAAATCGGCGTAATCTCTGGTTTGCATTTCATATTTGTTGTTTACATTACTGCAAACTTTCTTACATGCTTTAGTTCCTTATTACCTTTGCTGCGCAACTTCAAGAATACGCTTTCAAGTTAAGTCTTTCAAGTTCCGTTCTTATCATACGAAAGATTTTTCTAAAACTGAAGTTTTAATCCGCTGCACTAATTCACCCCCCCCTCTTAGTGCCGCTCCGATCCTAACACTCACTTGGTTCCATCCGAAACAATTCAAAATCATGCATCAAAAAATTGATTTTTGAATATTTAACTTTACTAGTGCCTTCGTGTATGATTTCAAGTGTATGTCAAATGTCAAAAGTCGTTTTGCAAATAAAAACTTGATTGACTTCAGTTTTATCCAAAGCACAAACTAAAGTATTCATATATTTGGATTTTAAAGAGAAAGTCCTCCTCTCTAAATCATTCCAATCATTCATTGGAAGAGAAGACTTTTGAAATTCATTTTTGATAATATTCTATAAATCGAGATTCAACGAAAACAAGAAAACTCTCATTAGAGTTTTTCAATAAGTATAGTTCATCCCATTGAACATAAGAGAACGAATGATAGAGTAACCCTCTTGAAAGTCAAAAAGAGCAATTTCTCTTGGGTGTTAAACCAAATGAGAAAAAACGTGGCTCTGATACCAACTGTTAGGATTGAGTCAACACTAAGATGGGGGGGAGGTGAATTAGTGCAGCATATAAAATCGATGTCGGTTTAAAATTTTCATACGTTCGATAAAAAAACGTATCAGAAATATGCTTGACTTGAAAGCATATGGAAGAGTGTAATGAGAAGGTAAAGCAAGTAAGGCAGATGTAGTAAAGGTAAATTGCACAAATAGAAATGCAAATCGAGTTTTATAGTGGTTCGGTCATCATGACATACATCCACTCCCGATTTATCTTTCGTCAAAGCCACCAGCATCCACTAATGATATTCCTTTAATAGGTGAAGACTAACTACCTTCTTACAACTCTATTCTCCTTTTGACAGGCTCAGGAGAGAACCTTTACACCCCCACAACCTCCTCTTTTAGACTTTACTAACACTTAGAGTTTGAGAGGAGTTCACACAAGATTACAATAACGTTTTCTTCCTTTTTTGCTCTCAATTCTTATGTTTGTTAACTAGGGATGCGAGGAGTATTTATAGGCCTCAAGTAGATTTAAACTTAGAGCCTAAAAGAGTCTCATCTCCGATTTTCGGGGTACTGGCAGTACCATCACCTATGCTGGGCGGTACCACCATCTGCAATACTGGCACTAGGTCATATCACCACTTGACACCTTACCACTGGGTGGTACCACTACTTGACAGTCTCTCAGATATTGTGTCCGGGCGGTACCACCGCCTGACAAAGTCTCGAAGACTGTGCTATAATGGTTTCACCTATTGGGTCACTGTTTGGGCCTTTCACTTGGCCCAACACAACCCAAACTTAGGCCCAACTGACCCCTAATTGAGTTGGCCCAATTCTAACTCAATTATGCCTAAAACCTACTTCAATCTAAACAATTATTACAAAGTCAATCAAATATTGTCCAGTATGTCATTGGTTCATCGACGCCTCATCCAATTCTTCGGTGCATCATCCTCTCTTACGGCCTATTGCTCAATCAACTAGTTGACCTCTCTGCAAATCCGATTTCCTTAGCATAATTTTTGCTCTTCTTAGCCCTGATACCCGAACCCATGGCCCGAAGCCTTCTACTGATATGTCGACCAATCCTCCAGCTCGACGTCTAATCTTCTGACATGATCCACTCTATCCTAACACGATTCTTCCTACTTTTAATTGTCTCTCCCTAATCGAAACTTCCTACGTCACTCAAAGCGTAGATCAAATAAACACTATCAATTGGTTTCATCATTAAAATCCAAGATTCAATAGTAGTGTATCTGATCCTTAGACTTGAGATACCAAGAATGCCCTATATGAGTACTCCACTCTTTGATACTAGACCTATAGGTTTGGAAGTTTCAAATCTAGTACAACCGATTATTGGGAGTGGTAGCCAACCTTACGAGGGCTATTGAGTGTCGATAAGGGATTATCGGCTTTCGGTATCATGAGAGAAATATCCCATGTGTTCTTGCTCGGACAAATCATTGGCCAAGGTCATTCGGATTGAGAGAGAAAGAGCTCTTCAAGAGAATCTGATTAGAGTAAGATTCGCGGAGAAACTGTATGGGCTTGATAGTGTTAGGATTAAGAGCACTAAGAGGGGGGGGGGGTGAATTAGTGCAGCGGAAAACCTTCTACGATAAAAACTGCGTTCGTTCGTTAAAAGTTATTTCGGTAAGAAAGCTGATTCGTAAATCACTTTAACTTTTGTTTAAACGAGATGTAGCAAAGATATAAATGCAGTTTGCAGTTATGATTCAAATACGATAGTAGGCGCAAACTGAAATATGATATTCGCACGAAGAAACTGATTTACGTCTAAATGCTGATTCGTAAATCACTTGATTAGGCGAGATGCAGTTTAAGCAAGGATATAAAGGCAGTTTGCAGTTATGATAGAAATCAAAATGCAAACGCAAACTGAAATATGATGATCGTACAAAAAAAAAATAGATTTACGTCTAAACGCTGATTCGGAAAGTGCAAAGCTTGAAACCCGATCGTATATGCGCAAAATGCAGTAAGCTTTAGAGGAGGTTTGCATGTGATGTCGTCTCCCCAAGATTTCCCAACAATGGTATCAAAGCAAGATTGTTCATACGATAGATTGGTTTTGAACTGCGTGTGTTGTATTTTGGAGAAGCTTTTGGCGTCAAAATCGTTGATGCAAAAGCGAGAAAGGGCAGCAATTGTTGCCGCCCTTACAGTCATCGCAGATGGCAGCACTGCCATCTGTGTGCAGGCAGGCCACCTACAGCGGCAGATGCAAGGTTGATCGCGTGTAGGCAGGCCACCTACAACGGCGCCAGCAAGCAGGGCTGCAGACACGACGACCATTGCCCCGTGCATAAGGGCGGCGCTTGCGGGTGTTGGCCCTGCGGTTAGAGGTGCCACGCGGCAGCGGTGCCTGTAGGTGCTATGCCCGTCAGCACAGCTACCTACGAGTGCTGCATGGGGTAGCGCCACTCGTAGGGGCGCCGCTCGAGAGGGCAGTGCCACACGTAGGGGCGACCGCCCGCGGGCAAGGGCGGCACCCCCTGCCCCACCGCAACACATGCTATCACCGGTAGGGTGGCGGCAGCGACAGCAATAGTAGGGGAAAGGGAGAAAGAGGGTTAGGGTTTTTTAGGGAAAAAGATAGTTTTACCCCTGTGAATTTTACAAATTTCATTTCTGTCCTTTTGTCCAAATTATGAAAATACCCCTCAGAAGTCAAAAAATTCTATGTATATCCTTGAATTCAAAAAATATTAATTAATTAAAAAATTTAATTGATTATTATTTTGTATTATTATCTAGTTGTCCTACATGATGATGATTTATGCATGTGCTGTATGATATGTGTACGGATGATCATGGACCGTGTGATGTTTGTGATTATTATTATTGGGGACTACGAGCCTACATTTTTTATTTTTTGTTTATTGTCGGGTCTGCATGCCTATGATTAAGGTATAATCACACGAGGGGGTACAACAGGAGCGTGGAAGCGATAGCAGGACCCACGAGACGGATGATTGCGATGCATGGAGATGCGTCGAGATGCCGACGGAACCGATGAGGACGAGATGGATGATCATAGGGCATGGAGATAATCTGCTTCACACATAGATCTTGATATAAGTGATTAGGCCTACTGGTTTGGGCCTGATCACATTAGGCTGTGGTCCATGATCATCTGGTATAATTGCTTATACACATACTAGATATGTACATATATATTTGCATGCGATGTAGATATCTATTAAATATGTATATGTGTGACATGTCATATTAGGAGACCAAATCATAGAAACCCCTCTCTTGATAATATTAAGTCGGTAAATGTGAGGCAATTAAATTGACCCACGTGGTCTTCCATTGTTATAGGTTCTCTGATTTCTGGTGTAGGTTGAGTTGGTCGAGTCCCTCGAGGCTCACCTACATCGCGATTTGCTATCTTACCTATGACATAGAGATGTCACCGATGACCTGAGGACATGGTATACTAGGTCGAGTTCCTTGAGGGTATATCATCGAATCATACTCATCTTGTAACGATGGTGTTGACTTTGTTGAATCTCGTATTTTAATGATGAAACCACTTGATATATGTTTATGATTTAATCTACGTTTTGAGTGATGCAGGATGCTTCGATCAGGATGAGACAATTAAAGCAGGAAAATCATGTTGTGTCGGAGGAACATGTTAGAAGATTGGACGTCGGGCCGATGGATCGGTCGACGTATCGACAGAAGGCTTCGGGCCGTGGACTTGGGCATCGGGCCAAGAAGAGCGGGTATTGTGCCAAGGATATCGGAGTTGCGGAGTCAACTGGCCAATTGGGCAATTGGCTGCAGTAGAGGACGATGCGCCGAAGAATCGGACGAAGCATCGAGGGACCAATGACATGCCGGACAACTTGGTTAATTGCTTAGGATTAATTGTCTCGATCGAAGTTTTGTTTTAAGTGTGCAATATTAACTACGATGGAAGAAAGATATGCAGCAGGAGTTGCGCCGGAGTCAAGACAATGATCACGTTGGGAGTTCGAGAGTTCGACGGAAGTTCGGACAGTCGTCGGAGGTTCTACGGGAACAAATCCGAGAAGTCCATGAGCTTGCCAAAGAAGCTCATCGGGACTCGCCAAGTGGATCGTCACAAGTCCAGGAGTTTGCCGGAAGTCCGCAGGAGCATCACCGAGGGTTCATCGAATGATCGACGGAAGTTCGCCGGAAGCTCGCCGGAAGAAGCAATTGATGCACCAGAGCAAGTTGCAGTAAATGTCTTAGGAAAAATCGTAGTTAGCACAATGATTAAGATGGAAATGGGAGGTGATCCCATTAACTTAATCTTGGGGCAATTGGGCCCCTGAAAAACCCAAATTGGGCCGAATGGATCAACCCATTCGGACCCTGATTTCTAGCGGGAGGTGCAACCGCCCAAGCCAGGAGGTAGCACCGCCTGGGCTAAGTCTCCGAGCGAGACTGGGCAGTGCAACCGCCCCAGCCAGGAGGTGGCACCGCCTAGTCTCAGTCTCCGAGCGAGACTGGGCGGTGCAACCTCCCTTGACAGGAGGTGGCACCGCCTGGGCTCGGTCTCCGAGCACTGGCTGAGCGGTGCAACCGCCTCAGTCAGGAGGTTACACCACCCGAGCTCTGGCAGGAGGTGCAACCGCCCCTGACAGGAGGTGGCACCGCCTAGAGGCTCAGTCTTCGAGCTCTGCTAGGCGGTGCAACCTCTCCAGTCAGGAGGTGCAACCGCCTGATCCCGGAATTCTGGGAATTGACAATTTTGAGCTCCAAATTTGAACTGGGTTGGGGCCTATAAATACCCCACCCATTCAGCACTGAAAGAGCATGAACTTACATCGAAATCTTGATCTTTTCTGTGATTCTTAGAGCTCAAAATTATTATAAAGGCAAAAAGTTCTTCTCCCTCTTTTCTTCCAAGTTCTGAGTTGTAAAGAGAGGAGAGAAAATTCTGTAAGGGTTGTCTCCTAAGCCCGTCAAAAGGAGTGAAACTGTAAAAGGGTGGTTGGCCTTCGCCTATTGAATGAAGGCCTCTAGTTGACGTCGGTGACCTCGTCGGTGGAGGAAGCCAAAAGTGGAGTAGGTCAAGATTGACTGAACCACTCTAAATCTCGGTTTGCATTTACTTTGAGCATCTTATCTTTACTGCAAACCGCCTCAATAGCTTATTGCCTTCTGTGTTTTTACGAACGTGTTTCAAAGTTCAGTGCTTTCCGAATCGGGGTTTAAGACGTAAATCAGTTTTATCGTACGAACGTCGTATTTCAGTTTGCGCTTATATTCTGATTTCCATCATAACTGCAAACTGCGTTCAAATCTTTGCTGCATCTCTCCTAGTCAAAAGTTGAAGTGATTTATGAATCAGCTTTCTTACCAAAATCACTTCTATCGAACGAACGTAGTTTTCGATTTCAATCGCAGAAGGTTTTTCCGCTGCACTAATTCACACCCCCCCCCCCTCTTAGTGCTCTTGATCCTAACAATTGGTATCAGAGCCCGGTATTTCTCATTTCGGATTTACACATGAGAGAAATGGTTCTTCATGGCTTTCAAGAGGGCTTATCGGTTTTTCATCCACCGTTGTTTAACGGATTGGACTACACTTATTGGAAAACTCGAATGAGAGTTTTCTTGATTTCTATGAATTTGGATTTATGGAATATCGTTGAAAACAATTTTCAACTTCTGTCTAAACCGATGAACGAATGGTCGGATTTGGAGAAGAAGTATTTTTCTTTAAACGCAAAGGCTATGAATGCCTTATTTTGCGCTTTGGACAAAAATGAGTTCAATCAGATTTCTACGTGCGAAACGGCTTTTGACATTTGGCGAACACTTGAAATCACGCACGAGGGAACTAGTAGAGTCAAAGACTCGAAAGTTAACATTTTATTGCATGATTTTAAGATTTTTCGAATGCAACCAAGCGAGACTATAGGCAACATGTACACCCGTTTCACGGATGTTGTCAATAGTTTAAGAGCTCTTGGAAAATGTTTTTCGGATTTTGAACTCGTAAACAAGATTTTGCGTTCTCTTTCTAAGAAGTGGGATTCAAAATTAACTGCAATACAAGAAGCTAAAAACCTAAACAACTTACCACTTGAAGAACTAATTGGTTCGTTGATGACATATGAAATAGTGCATAATGCACATGATGAACATGATGAACAAAGTCATCTTCCAAAAAATAGGAAGGATTTGGAACTCCGGACAAATCAATACCACTTGAGCGATGACTCAAGTGATGAGGACAATGATGAACTTTCGAACACTAAATCTTAATAAGTTTATTAAACAAAAATCTAAAATAGACAATGAACTTGAACGAAGGAAGAGGCCAAAGAAGAGGAAGGCAACCAAGGATGAATCAAGAACTTCCAAAGGTGAAACGGCGAATTGGGCTTTGACGGGCTTCGACTACAAGGTAAGTAACTCAACTCTCTTGAATTATTTTGAAATTACTTGATGCTCTCATGATGTATTTTCTTTTTTAGTTTAGAATTAATGTTTTAAAAAAAAAATTATGATCATGCTAGTAATTTTGAAAATGATAATATTGCATATTTTATGATAAACAAACAAAATGATTTTGATTGAAAATATGAAATCATGGTTAAGAAGTAATAATGTGTATCATGGTGATGTCCATTGTTATTTCTCGATTTTGAGTATATTAAATTATGTTTAATTTGAAGTTATGATTAATGAGTATATATTTTTGAAATTATGTATGATGATTCTTGATAATTATGGATTATCGATTTTCATGATAATAACAGTGGCTTTAAAAACTGATGCATGTTTGACATAAATGAAATAGGCATGGTTATATGAAATAGTGTAAGTGTCATGCTTGACGATTGTATACTCAATGATGCACAATGATGTTTGGATACCATGATTTATGATTTTATGCATGAGATTTTAAAGTTATACATGATGATTTTTGTGACTTATTGGTCTTGATGGTTTTATGATGAAATTCATTTTACGATCCTAAACGTTGATGCATGTTTTCATTTGACATAAATGAAAAGGCATGCTAACATGAAATCGATCACTTAAGATGAAACACTTAAAAAAGGAAAAAAAAAATATATTATCAATGAAATCATGAATCTATTTATGTTATAAATTTTGTGAGCCATAAAAATGATTTTGATGATTTAAATTTGAAATGAGTTTTATCAAAATCATGATCATGATTTGTTAAATTGAATGAATTGAAAATGAATGATGATTTTTCTCTTGAATGATTGTGACCAGTATTCCTTGTATCCATGATATGTTTTTTATGCAATTCTTTGTATTCATGAAAGGTTTATCTCATCACCCAATTATTTTCTTCTTGATATTCCTTATGTGATGATATGAATACATTAAATATTCATTAATTTATTTTGATGTATACAAATGAAAAGTTATGATCATGCATGGTAGGATATAATTTAACAAAATTGATATCATCATGATATGAAACATTTATGATTTGCAATGATGCACGCAATACTTGAGCTTTTTAATTATGATGTGATGTATTGCATATGATGTGAATCATGATTTAAAATGCTATGAGTTGTTGCTAAAATGAAGTATTATAAATGTTGATTTAATGTCATGAATGTTCTAAATGATGAATGTTTGGTATCATGATCAAAATGAAGTGATAAATACTTAAAAAATATTGATTTAATGTTCGGTATCATGAACACTTTATTATCATATATGAAAATAGTGATAAATACTTTAAAAATAAATGTTTGTATCATGTTAGATGGTTTGACATATTGTGCATGATAAGCTATAAAGATGATTGAAACAATGATTGAAATAATAGGAATGATGATTTGGATGTTAGGATCGGAGCGGCACTAAGAGGGTGAATTAGTGCAACGGATTAAAACTTCAGTTTTAGAAAAATCTTTCGTACGATAAGAACGGAACTTGAAAAGCTTAACTTGAAAGCGTATTCTTAAAGTTGCGCAGCAAGGGTAATGAGGAACTAAAGTAGTAAGAAGGTTTGCAGTAATGTAAATGGCAATAATGAAATACAAACCAGAGATTAAGCCGATTTTAGAGTGGTTTGGTCAAATGACCTACATACACTTGCGAGGCCCCTCTTCGATGAGGCTCCCACCTTCCATTAGCAAATCTCTTGAAATGGAAGGGTAAACACCCCTCTTACAACCTTTTACAAGCAGTTCAACCTCTTACAAATTTTCAATAAGAAAGAAGGAGGAGAACTCTCTAGCAAATTGAAAACAAGACTTACTAAGACTTTCTAAGACTTTTCTCTCAATCAAATGCTTCTCAAAGGTTGTAACCTCAGCTGAGATTTGAGGGGTATTTATAGGCCTCAAGAGGATTCAAATTTGGGCTCCAAAATTTGAATTCTCTTTGGGTTCCCGATGCTGGAGGTGCCACCGCCCAGCGCTCGGGTGCTGGATGGTGCAACCGCCCAGCCAAGGATGTGTCACCGCCCGGCTCTCGGGTGCTGGGCGGTGCCACCGCCTGGCTCTTTGGTTCGTTGGTTTGGCTTAATTTTAGCTCAAACCAAATCTGACTTTAGGCCCAGTTGGCCCCTAACCAGGATATAGGATTATCTCTTAATCCTAATCCTAATTACAAGTGAACTACATAACAAAACACATCTTAAGCAAGTTTTCAACCGCGAACGTCGAGTTTTGTTCCGGCGAGCTTTCCGACGAACTTCTTCCGACGGACTCCCATCAAGCTCCTGAACTTGTGATGACTTTAACGAGTAGCCGAGCCTTCTCGATGATCTCCGTGAACCTCCGACAATCTCTTCGGCAAACTTCCGAAAGTTTCGACAGGTTCCCGATTTCTTCTCAGTTGGTTCTGACAACATCTCCGACGATTCTTCGGACTCTTAAACATCCATCGAACTTGACTCCGGTATCCTTGCTTTATGTTTTCTGGTTATCGTAGTTAATCCTGCACACTTAACTCAATAATATGGATTAGATCAATTAACCCACCAATTGATTATATCATCAAAATCCGAGATTCAACAATCTCCTCCTTTTTTATGATGACAATCAATTGATGACGGAGTTAAACATAACTCCCCCTATCTATATGCCATATTATGAGAAGATAAAAAAACACTTGAATTTCATCCCATTGGATTCAAGCATAACCCGATAAGTTCTAATCGTAGAGCTTATCGTTATCCTCATTAAACAATAGTAAGTACGAAACTTCGATGAAAATCATAAGTTAAATGATAAGGGACGAATTTTGCTCCGACAGAAGATAAAGATTTTCAATATAAATTTCATGATATAGATGTAAGGCATGCTTTCAATATAATCAATCTTGTGATATTTTTAAGGATTTGCAAGGCATATAAGACATTCATATCACACAAGTTTTTGTAATTCATATAAGTCATGCTATCGTTATGGTGTAAGTCATCACTTAGTCATCACTTCTCCTCCTTTGTCATCAACAAAAAGAGACAAGCCAGCTAATTGATGATCATAGAAAAAAGGTTTAGCATTTAACAAAGTTCATCATTCAAATTTGCTAGAAATAGTTTATCCAAAAGACATCATCATTTATGCAGATTAAAACGGTAGTTATCTAAAAGGAAGGATCAGTTATCATTCAATCGATGACAAACTTACTTGTTGTTAAAAGCAAACAGAACAGAATAAAAAGATACATCAATTTAATCCTTAGGAGGTAATCCACAGTGCTGATACATGATATCTATTTTTTCATTCATCTATCGTAGTGTCTTCAAAATTTCAACTTGTTGATTCTGAATTTGTTCTTGCTGTGATTTGATCTGAGACAATTCCGCCATAATGATACCTTCAGAGGAGGAAACAGGAGCTGAAGGTGCTGCGCCAAAGGGACTAGGAGGAGGAGATTCATTTCCCATAAGAATTGGTGTTTCGGGGTGTTCTATTGGTGGAGGAATTAGATCCGTCCTTCTAGGCTGCCTAACCCATATGCCATTGCTAAAAGTGCACCTAAGTCTTTTCAGTAGGTTTTTATTTATTATGTTATATCGATCATTTTGAATAGATTCTTCATCGGGTGGAATGCAAATGTCATAGGCATGAAGAAATCTAGTGATTAACCTCCCATATGGCAATATAGTATCTTTAGTCATAATATCCTGCATGTGTTGGCGAATTAAGTACCCAAAACAATTATGCTGACCGGTCATAATCCAATACATGGTTCCTATCTCTATTTGACTTATTTCGTCAAGATGAAATTGTTTGGGGAATATGATGCTTGTGATAATGTGATGAAGAATTTTAGAGTTGAAAGGCAATAAGTGTTCACAGCTCTTGGGTAGGAAGTCAAGGTTTGGAATTGCAAAAATTGTTTCTACGGCTTCGGTATAGGTTGCTCCTATTGTGCTGATGTCCCATTTACCTTTAAAATAGCATCCCCTATCTTTTTCAATTATGCCAATTAGCTCACAAATAGTGCTGTCAAATATTCTAATGGGTCTTCCTAGAATGTAAGTGCTTAGGCTATCGTTGTCCTCATATAGGTTGGCATAGAACAATCTAACTAATCGCGGATAGATTGGTTCATCTATTTGTAGTAGAGGTAGAGCTTCTAGGTGTGCAAGCCACCTAATGGGTTCTAAGTCCTCTAGTTCATCCAGATCAACGTATTTTCCCTTATGGATACATCGTGTTTCAAATTTTGGAAAGCTAAGGGCTACCTCTTTTGATCTAAAAAGATCATAGTCAAATGAATCTCCTTCAATCCTTTTTCCTTTTGATCTCTTAGGAGCCATTATCTAGACAAGATGATGATGAAATTGTGAAAAATAAGCAAGGGAAAGAGGAAAGAAAAGAGGGAATGGGATACCAAAAAGAGGGATTTCAAGTGTTACCTTATGAAGATTATGTTAAGAGATGGAAAGCTTGGACCACCAAGAATCCTTCTCCAATGCTTCTAAGAGTTAGAATGAGGGTTAGAGGGAATGGGAGAGGGTTTTGAGAGGTTTTTTTTCGGATTGGGGACGGTGTCACCGCCGGCCCTAACCCCTCGGGTTAATATGGGTCGCTCGGTCAGTGTCACCGCCAAACCGAGCGGTGTCACCGCCTGGCGCCCGAGCGCCAGGCGGTGCAACCGCCGAATCTGGCGGTGCCACCGCTGGCATCCCGTGGAGGAAAGAAAAAAATTTTTCTTCCTCCCTTTTGTTTAGCTTCTTCCCTCAAGATCATAAGTGATACTTTAATGGATCATTTTGAATTGAAGAAGAAGGAAGAAATCAAATCCACAAAAGAAAGGAAAAGGACGAGTCATTTTTCGTGAAGCTCATTTTAGGGACAATCTAACATGCCTAATTCCCTTCTAATGAATTCAAATTGATCTTCGTTCAAAGCTTTTATAAATATATCTGCTAATTGATGCTTTGTGTTAATGAATTCTAGAACAACATCATTGTTAAGGACATGATCGCGTATGAAATGATGCCTAACGTCGATGTGCTTAGTTCTAGAGTGCTGAATTGGATTTTTAGTAAGACATATGGCACTAGTATTATCACATTTTATGGGAATGTTTTTAAAGTGAATTCCATAGTCTTCTAATGTATTTTTCATCTAAATGACTTATGCACAACATGCACTTGCAGCAATGTATTCGGCTTCCGTCGTAGATAGTGCAACTAAATTTTGTTTCTTGGAAGTCCAAGAAACAAGTGCATGTCCTAAAAATTGGCATGTTCCGGATGTACTTTTTCTATCTATCCTGCATCCGCCAAAATCGGCGTCTGCATAAGCTATTAGATCAAATTTTTCAGATTTTGGATACCACAATCCTAAATTTGGAGTTCCTTTAAGATACCTAAATATTCTTTTAACACTCTTCAGATGAGATAATTTAGGATTAGATTGAAACCTAGCGCAAAGTCCTACACTAAACATAATATCTGGTCTAGTCACGGTGAGGTAGAGTAGACTACCTATCATTCCCCTATATGTTTTTTGATCGAAATTTTCACTATTTTCATCCATATCTAACTTAGTCGCAGTACTCATAGGGGTGTTTATTGCTTTTGAATTATCCATGTTAAATCATTTTATCAATTCTAATGTATATTTGGATTGGTTAAGAAATATATCATCACTAAGTTGTTTGATTTGTAATCCTAAAAAGAAAGTTAATTCACCCATTAAACTCATTTCAAATTCATGACTCATACATTTGGCAAATGATTCACATAGTGATTCATCCGAAGAGCCAAAAATAATATCGTCAACATAAATTTGCACAATAAGAAAATTATTTTCAAAATGTTTAATAAACAATGTAGTATCAACCTTGCCTTTGGTAAAATTATTTAAAATAAGAAAGGAACTAAGCCTTTCATACCAAGCTCTAGGAGCATGTTTCAAGCCATAGAGAGCCTTAGTCAATTTGAATACATGATTAGGAAGAAGAGAATTTTCAAATCCGGGAGGTTGTTCGACATATACTTCTTCGGAAATAAAACCATTCAAGAAAGCACTTTTGACATCCATTTGAAATAGTTTAAAATTATTACTACTAGCATAGGCAAGGAGCATCCTTATGGCTTCTAATCGAGCCATGGGAGCAAAGGTTTCTTCGTAATCGATACCTTCTTCTTGGTTGAAACCTTTGGCCACTAATCTAGCCTTGTTTCTAACCACGATACCATTTTCGTCTTGCTTGTTTCTAAAGACCCACTTAGTACCTATGACTAAGTGGTCACTTGGTCTAGGAACAAGCTTCCATACCTCATTCCTCTCAAATTGGTTCAATTCTTCTTGCATTGCAATGACCCAAAAATCATCTTTTAAGGCTTCGTCAATGCATTTAGGTTCAATTTGAGAAAGGAAAGCGGCGTTAGCACAAAAATTCTTGAAAGAAGAACGAGTTTGAACCCCTTTTGTTGTATCTCCTATAATTAGCTCCTTTGGATGAGCATCTACATACTTCCATTCTTTGGGTAAAGAAATTTCGAAAAAAGATGCATTCAAATGGCTATTTTGAGGAGGGGTTCGTTTAAATTCAGATTATCAAAACCAAGATCATCATCAAAATCATTTTTCTTTAAATCAGAAATTTCATTAAAAACTACATGAATAGACTCTTCTATTACTAAGGTCCTTTTGTTAAAGACACGAAAGGCCTTAGAAACGGAGGAGTAACCAAGAAAAATGCCTTCATCGGATTTAGCATTAAATTTACCTAGGACATCCTTTTCATTTAAAATGAAGCATTTACAACCAAAAACTTTAAAATAAGAAATATTTGGTTTTTTATTATTCCATAATTCATAGGGAGTTTTTGATAGAGATGATCTTATTAGGACCCTATTCATGATTTAACAAGCCGTATTTACGGCTTCGGCCCAAAAATATTTGGGTAAACTATGTTCATTTAACATAGTTCTTGCCATTTCTTGTAGGTCTCTATTTTTCCTTTCAACTACTCCATTTTGTTGAGGATTTCTTGGAGTTGAGAAGTTGTGATTGTACCCATTAACTTCGCAAAAATTTTGAAAGTCACGGTTTTGGAATTCACCACCGTGATCACTCCGAATTGATGAAATCATGAAGCCTTTTTCGTTTTGAGTGAGTTTACAAAATTTAGAGAAACACTTGAAGCAATCACTTTTGTGAGCTAAGAAATAGGTCCAAGTGTATCTAGAGTAGTCATCCACAATCACAAAAGCATATTTGCTTCCACCTAGACTTGTTGTATCAATTGGTCCAAATAAGTCCAAATGGATCAATTGTAATGGTCTAGTGGTGCTAATTTGATTTTTTGGTTTGAAGCTTGTTTTTATTTGTTTGCCTAGTTGACATGCATCGCATACCTTATCCTTAATAAACTTCATATTCGGAATCCCTCGTACTAATTCTTGAGATGAGATTTTAGATATTGTTTTCATGCTTACATGACCTAATCTCCTATGCCAAAGCCAAGCATCATCATTTACAGCGGAGAAACACATTTCATTACTTAGTTCATCAAGATTGATGGTATAGATATTATTTTGTTTTAAAGCAATCATAGTCATATTATGATTTGGTTTTTTAATAATGCACATATTTGATTCAAATCTAACGATATAACCTTTATCGCATAGTTGACTAATACTCAAGAGATTTTGTTTCAATCCATCAACTAGTAAAACATCATCAATGGAAAAACTAAATTTGTTACCAATAGTTCCCTTGCCAATGATTTTGCCTTTGTTGTTGTCTCCGAAGGTGACGTACCCTTCTTCTTTGCTAGTGAGCATAGAGAAATGAGATGGATCTCCAGTCATATGTCTTGAGCATCCACTATCGAGATACCATCTCTTGCTCCTAGCTTGTGGGTTTGTCTACAAAAGAGGATGATTTTTAGATACCCATTTGATTTTGGGTGCCTCAAAAATTGACCCACTAACCTTGTTATTTATTTTTGAATCCTTTATAGTTCCTTTAGGAACCCATATTAATTTTTGTGAACTAATTTTTCTAAATGGACATTTGTAGGCAATATGTCCGGATTTGCAACAGAAGTTGCATTTCATATAAGAGGAAACATGTAATGTAGGTCCTTTTATGAAAGTGGTAGGATTTTGATGTAATCCTTTTACAAATCCAATTCCATTTCTATTTGCGATGTGACCCTTGTGTGCAAGGATCATATCTAATCCTTTGCTACCAACCTTAAACTTGTTTAAGGTTTCCTTAAGAAGCAAATTTTCATTTTTTATTGCTTCTAAATGCTCACACTTAGAGCATGGAGGAGTTTGAAGACTATCAAACTTATCTTGTAGCAAAGCATGCTCTTTCTTTAAGATACTTAACTTCTTGCTAACAGTTCTACATTCATCAAATAATTCATGAAAAGCGATAGAGAGTTCTTCAAAAGATAAATCTTAATTAAATAAATCACATACCTCTTCTCCTAAAGCCATTAGCGCGTAATGAGCAACTTGCTTGGTGTTGGACTCCTCTTCTTCGGACGCGCTTGAATCATCCCATGTTGCCTTGAGCGCCTTCTTCTTTGATGTCCTCTTTTTGGCTTGAGGATAATCGTTCTTGTAGTGTCCCTGTTTTTTGCATTCATAGCAAATCACTTGGTCCTTCTTTTGTTCAAATTTATTTTTTATATTATTTTTAAATTTATTCTTTCTTAAATATTTTTTAAATTTTTGAGTCAAAAGTGCAATGTCATTGTCACTGTCCTCATCACTTGATGTTCCTTTCAAGTGGTCTTCTTGTGATTTGAGTGCCATATCCTTCCTGTTCTTTGGAAGGGGGTTCTCGAGCTCGTCATGAGCTTGACATGTCATTTCATAGGTCATTAGAGACCCAATGAGTTCTTCAAGAGGGAATGCTTTAAGGTCTTTGGCCTCTTGAATGGCCGTAACTTTTGGATCCCAACTTTTAGGGAGGGATCTTAAGATTTTAGTTACTAGTTCAAAGTTAGTAAAATCTTTACCAAGAGCTTTGAGTCCATTGATGACATCCGTAAACTGGGTGTACATGTCTCCGATGGACTCACTTGGTTTCATTCGGAAAAGTTCGTAAGAGTGCACAAGGATGTTGATTTTGGACTCTTTCACTCGGCTAGTGCCTTCATGAGTGACCTCAAGAGTTCTCCAAATATCAAAAGTCGAATCACAAATTGAAACACGATTAAATTCATTTTTGTCTAGTGCACAAAACAAGGCAAAAACCTTCTTCTCTGATTCATTCCATTCGCTCATCGGAAGAGAAGATTTTTCAAATCCGTTTTCAACAATAGTCTAAAGCTCGAAATCCATGGAAATGAGGAAGATCCTTATACGAGTCTTCCAATAAGTATAATCCGACCCATTAAACAAGGTTGGACGTGTGATAGAATGACCCTCATGTATGCTGGAGTAAGCCATCTCTCTTGGGTATCAAACCAAATATAAGAGTGAGCCTAGCTCTGATACCAATTGTTAGGATCGGAGCGGCACTAAGAGGGGGGGAGGGGTGAATTAGTGCAGCGGTAAAGTGTGATAAACTTTTGACGATTTAAACACTTACGGAAACTTCGTACGATAAAAGTAACGTTTTCGTTTGAAACCGTTTCGATTGCTTTTTAACTTGAAGAGATAAGTAAGACGGAGACAAAGAAGTAGAGCATTAAAGTGCAAATGGTTTGCAATAATGTAAATGACAATAAGTAAATGCAAACCAGAGATCACGCCGATTTTACAGTGGTTCGGTCAAATGACCTACATCCACTTGCGAGGCCCCTCTTCGATGAGGCTCCCACCTTCCACTAGCAAATCTCTTGAAGGGGAAGGGTAAATACCCCTCTTACAACTTTTTACAAGCGATTCACTCTCTTACAGATTTTTAGCAAGAAAGAAGGAGGTGAACACTAGCAAATTGAAAACAAGACTAGCAAAGACTTTTCTAACATCTTTCTCTCTAACAATTGCTGCTCAAAAAGTTATAATCTCAGCAGAGATTTGAGGGGTATTTATAGGCCTCAAGAGGATTCAAATTTGGGCTCCAAATTTGAATTCTCTTTGGGTTCCCGATGCTGGCGGTGCCACCGCCTATCACTATCAGACATTGACAGTGCTGGGCGGTGCCACCGCCCAGCTCTCGGGTGCTGAGTGGTGCAACCGCCTAGTCTGGCGGTGCCACCGCCAGACCCTTCAGTTGACTTGTTGGGCTTCAATTTAGCCCAAACCAAGTCTAATTTTGGGCCCAGTTGGCCCCTAACCAGGATATAGGATTATCTCTTAATCCTAATCCTAATTACAAGTGAACTACATAACAAAAAAAAAACATCCTAAGCAAGTTTTCAACTGCGAACGTCGAGTTTTGTTCCGGCGAGCTTTCCGACGAACTTCTTCCGACGGACTTCCAGCAAGCCCCCGAACTTGAGGGTCATTGCTATGAATTGATGCTATGAACACTGATGCTATGCTTGCATCATCAAGAGATATATGAATTGATATGATTGCCATATTTGCAATGCTTGCATCATCAAGAGATATATGAATTGATGCTATGATTGCCAAATTTGCATTATGCCATGTTTGCATCATGCGTTAAGATATCAAGAACTTGTATCGTAATTTTACGCGTTGATATCTTACCATGTGATGAAATGCTACAATTGATAAACACTTGAAATGTTTGCGTTATGATATCAAAAGCTTACATCACAATTTTACATGTTGATATTTGATAATAGCAAAATTGCATGATGATAAAACTTGATATTATGTTTTTCATGCAATGAGTTGAACCAATATCACAAACACTTGATTGTGGTACTTCTCCTTTTTGTTGATGACAAAGGGGGAGAAGTATGTTGATGACATGACATGTTATGCATAAGTTTATGCATAAGTTCATGATGACGTGTTGCAAGTATTCATGATGAATATTGCAATGACTTGAATTCAGTTTGAATTCAAGATTCTATCAATATGGCATATTGATAGGGGGAGTTTGTTTAAACTCCGGGAGTTAAGGTTAACTCCGTCATCAAGTAGTTATCATCATCAAAAAGGGGGAGATTGTTGAATCTCGTATTTTGATGATGAAACCACTTGATATATGTTTATGATTTAATCTGCGTTTTGAGTGACGCAAGATACTTCGATCAGGATGAGACAATTAAAGTAGGAAAATCATGTTGTGCCGGAGGAACATGTCAGAAGATTGGACGTCGGGCCGGTGGATCGGTCGACGTATCGACAGAAGGCTTCGGGCCGTGGACTCGGGCATCGGGCCAAGAAGAGCGGGTATTGTGCCAAGGATATCGGAGTTGCGGAGTCAACTGGCCGATTGGGCAATAGGCTGCAGGAGAGGACGATGCGCCGAAGAATCGAACGAAGCGTCGAGGGACCAATGACATGCCGGACAACTTGGTTAATTGCTTAGGATTAATTGTCTCGATCGAAGTTTTGTTTTAAGTGTGCAGGATTAACTACGATGGAAGAAAGACATGCAGCAGGAGTTTCGCCGGAGTCAAGACAATGATCACGTTGGGAGTTCGAGAGTTCGACGGAAGTTCGGACAGTCGTCGGAGGTTCTACGGGAACAAATCCGAGAAGTCCATGAGCTTGCCAAAGAAGCTCGTTGGAACTCGCCAAGTGGATCGTCGCAAGTCCAGGAGTTTGCCGGAAGTCCGCAGGAGCATCACCGAGGGTTCATCGGATGATCGACGGAAGTTCGCCGGAAGCTCACCGGAAGAAGCGATTGACGCACCGGAGCAAGTTGCAGTAAATGTCTTAGGAAAAATTGTAGTTAGCACAATGATTAAGTTGGAAATGGGAGGTGATCCCATTAACTTAATCTTGGGGCAATTGGGCCCATGAAAAACCTAAATTGGGCCGAATGGATCAACCCATTCGGACCCTGATTTCTGGCGGGAGGTGCAACCGCCCAAGCCAGGAGGTAGCACCGCCTGGGCTAAGTCTCCGAGCGAGATTGGGTGGTGCAACCGCCCCAGCCAGGAGGTGGCACCGCCTAGGCTCAGTCTCCGAGCGAGACTGGGCGGTGCAACCTCCCCTGATAGGAGGTGGCACCGCCTGGGCTCGGTCTCCGAGCACTGGCTGAGCGGTGCAACCGCCTCAGTCAGGAGGTTGCACCGCCTGAGCTCGGTCTTCGAGCTCTGGCAGGAGGTGCAACCGCCCCTGACAGGAGGTGGCACCACCTAGAGGCTCAGTCTTCGAGCTCTACCAAGTGGTGCAACTGCTCCAGTCAGGAGGTGCAACCGCCTGATCCCGGAATTCCGGGAATTGACAGTTTTGAGCTCCAAATTTGAACTGGGTTGGGGCCTATAAATACCCCACCCATTCAGCACTGAAAGAGCATAAACTTACACCGAAATCTTGATCTTTTTCTGTGATTCTTAGAGCTCAAAATTGTTGTAAAGGCCAAAAGTTCTTCTCCCTCTTTTCTTCCAAGTTCTGAGTTGTAAAGAGAGGAGAGAAAATTCTATAAGGGTTGTCTCCTAAGCCCGTCAAAAGGAGTGAAACTGTAAAAGGGTGATTGGCCTTCGCCTATTAAAGGAAGGCCTCTAGTTTACGTCGGTGACCTCGTCGGTGGAGGAAGCCAAAAGTGGAGTAGGTCAAGATTGACCGAACCATTCTAAATCTCGGTTTGCATTTACTTTGAGCTTCTTATCTTTACTGCAAACCGCCTCAATAGCTTACTGCCTTCTGTGTTTTTACGAACGTGTTTCAAAGTTCAGTGCTTTCCGAATCGGGGTTTAAGACGCAAATCAGTTTTATCGTACGAACGTCGTATTTCAGTTTGCGCTTATATTCTGATTTCCATCATAACTGCAAACTGCGTTCATATCTTTGCTGCATCTCTCCTAGTCAAAAGTTGAAGTGATTTACGAACGGCTTTCTTACCAAAATCACTTCTATCGAACGAACGTAGTTTTCAATTTCAATCGCAGAAGGTTTTTCCGCTGCACTAATTCACCCCCCCCCCCTCTTAGTGCTCTTGAACCTAATAGACTTAACTGAACATCATGGTTGGCAGAGTCCCTCGAGACCATGGTGATTTGGAGGCCGAATAGGACGGAAATTAGAAGGAGTTGTGATCGGCAAAGTTTCCTACCTTTCGGGCTTAGTGTGATTGGCCGAGTCCCTCGAAATTATACTGAGACACTGATTGGATCCTGATCTCCACTATAAGTCTATCGAAGACTTTCGTTTCATGTGCTGAGGGTGTAGTATGACTCGCAAGTAAAATAGTGAGAGCATATTAAGATAGAAGTCTATATCTTGATTATTTATTTTTTATAAAATCTGTATATTATTTATTTCTACTGCATCTTCATTTTTAGAAAATGTTGCTTTCAAATCCCTTACGTGGCATGCTTGATGCCAACCACCTCACTTGTCATGCCCCCTCAAAAATATCCATGATATTAAAATTTTCATCACAGATCAATCCAGGATCCAAACACACATTTGAGGACACTGAAAAATATTCTATCAAATTCACATCTATAAAACCTGTGCAGTTTATAATCATATATCACATCACTTGATAATTCACATTTATGGCAACCCAAGCCAACTTGACAAACATGAACAATATTTATAAATCCACAAGCTAAATAAAATATACAATCAGAACTCCAACTATTCACCACAAGTTCATATCATCATAAATTAGACTTAACATTCTGAAATTCCAAATAAGAGAGATCTTCTAACACTTTTACACAGTATATCCATTTCGATTCATCGACAACATTTCATTTCATACAAAATATGCTTATACAACAATAACATAATAACGAACAAGACTTGCCCATAATTCAGAATAGCTCTCCACTACCTCAACCCAATTCAAACATCTCAAAGAGTGACAAGCTGACCTGAAAGATTTATATAACAACAGAGTGAGCTAAAAACAGCTCAGCAAGTAACAAAGCATATTCAGAACAAAAGGAATGGTTTCAAACAAGTAAGATATCATAATGCAAGGCAGAATACAAGATTTTTCAAGGTAACATATCATTAGATACAAATCATATGTGTCATTTCAATCGAAACATATTTGGTTCCAAAACAAATGAAGCATAGAGTAATTGGAGCATATCAATAGCGTACAAAATGTTCCGATGCATATCAATGACAAATAGGACATTTCAGAACATATCAGTTTATAGCAAATGGAGCACAGAGTAATTGGAGCATACCAATAGCGTATGAAATGTTCCGGAGCATATCAAATGACAAATGAAACATTACGAGCATAACAATAGCAATGAAACATTTCGGAGCATATCAAAGGCATATGAAATGTTTCGGAGCATATCAATGACAAATGAAACATTTCGGAATATATCAATGGTATGTGAAACATTTTGAAGTATATCAATGGCATAGGAAACATTTTGGAGCATATCAATAACGAATGAAACATTTCGGAGCTTATCAATGGCGTATGAAATGTTTCGAAGTATATCAATGACAAAAGGGACATTTCGGAACATATCAATGGCCTATAGACCATTTCGGAGCATATCAATAACGAATACGAAACAAAAGCTCAAACGTCGAATTTGACATTGCATTCATATCATTCGTATCCAAAGCACGTATAGAAACACATAACCAAAGCTCTGGATACCATATCAAACATACAGAAGGTGAAGTGGGACCATAACATAATATGGTACATCCATTTCTGAATGACCACCAAACATAAGTCTCCCACATCTGGGAGGTCTCCCATGTCTGGGAGCTCCATCCACCCACGTCTGAGTGAAGTCATAAGGGCCGGCAGAGCATCTCAGGCTCTATGCATAACTCCCTTCACCATTTCTGACAAAGGTTCACAATATCTCACAAACACTAGAGTACAAAGGATAGTATTAACAATAAATAGCACATATCGGAAGCACACGCGGAACAACAAAATGTAGATGTGCCTTTACGAGTCAATGCGAAGTAAGCAATAATCTTTCACAATTGTATTCAGATTTAAAAGGAAATTAAAGCAAGAGCATTCAAGGATTCCAAGCAATCACATATAACTCAATTCAAATAAGAAGGTTAGATGAATTCAATGTCCCAAAGGAATGAAATTGGAATAGGCACATATCAAAAGCAAATGTAGAACAATGGGATATACATGTGCCTATATGAGTCAATACGATATAGCATAAACGTTGCACAATAGTTTTCAAGAATGCAAATAATTTTAAGGACAAGAGCATACAAGAATTCAAAGCAGTAATATAAAGCTCAATTGAATAAGAAAGCTAAAGGATATCAATTTCCAAAGGAATGAAACCAGAATATGAGAAATCGACCAAAGCTTGATTTCTGGCAGAATGCAAGAGGCACATTGAACAAATGATTCAAACTATTAATCGTGCTCTAATTTACTCAGAAATATATCATTGGATTATACTTTCAGATAAGACAAGCTTCATATGAATTGAAATGTCCAATAGAGAGAGTTACAAATAATTTGGTAAACAAGGGTCGGAGAACAAAATCTCTGTTTGGCAGAATTCATAAGGTCAGATTCAACAGATAACTGGGCAGGTGTTTGGAATCCAATTCTTTCAATCCATATTTCAAAAAAAAGATCCACAAGTCTAGTTTCTAATGAAATCAGATTTGAACAAATCAGAGTTTCCAACATCGACTTATAGGCAGATCAGTATCAAAAGGTTAGAAATTACGATCCCTGTTTTGCAGAATCTGTAGGCTCATTTGAAACAAAAGTTTGGGCAGATAAACTTACTCTGAATTCTTAAAATAAGCTATCAAAAGAAAGGTTTATGAGTCTATATTCTGATCAAATAAGTTTTATCCAAATCAGAGGTCAATACGTGAAGTTATAACCATACAAAGGTAGAAAGGTCAGAATCTCAGGAGTTGCACAGATTCGAATCGTTACGTCTAAACAGGAGATATATCAAATACAAGGCTAGAACAATTCAATGTTCCTCATATTCAAAGCAAATGTAGAGATAAAATTACAGTAAGGAAAGATCAGGACACTTGCAATAGGAAAGATTAGAACAATAACAGGAGAAACGATCGGGAAACTTGCCTTTTGAAGGTTTTGGTCCAAAGAATTGAAGGTATACGCTCGAATCATTTTCTACTTTTTCTCCGTCCCCTCCCTGTTTCGTTTTGTGCACTCGTTTTCTTTCTTTCTTTGCAACTACACCACGTGCCGAACATCGAGGCACAGTCACCTGCTCTCTCTTACTCTCATTCCTTCTTTTTCTTTCCCAAACGCAACTGCCACAGCCACCGCCGCTACTGCTGCCATAGTCGCAGCCCCTTCCACCGCAATACCTTCCTTCCTCCCTTCTCTCATTCCTACTTTTTCTTTCCCAAACACAGCTGCCGCAGACGCAGCCGCCACCACCATAGTCGTAATCACGGCCATAGCCCCTTTTTTTTTTCCCTTTCCTTTCTTTCTCTTTCCCAAAAGCAGCTGCTGCAGCCACCACCGCTGCCGCAGCTACCGTAGCCAACGTCGAAACCGCAGCTACAGTCGCAGCTGCAGTCGCAGCTATGGCCGTAGCCACCACAGCCGCAGCCTCTTCTTCCTCCCCTGTTCTGTTTCCTCTCCTTCTCTTCCAGCTGCAGCTGCCACTGCCGCAGCTGCCTCCCCTTCTCTTCCTCTCTTCCTCCCTTTTCCTTTCTCTTATTCTTCCTTTCCTTCTCTTCTTTCCCAGCTGCAGTGCTGCAGTCGCAGCCTCA
Organism: Musa acuminata AAA Group; assembly: GCF_036884655.1. Lineage (NCBI taxonomy): Eukaryota > Viridiplantae > Streptophyta > Magnoliopsida > Zingiberales > Musaceae > Musa > Musa acuminata. Next base: position 24,898,131 of record NC_088340.1, read on the forward strand.
GCCATGGCCGCAGCCTCTTCTTCCTCCCCTACTCAGCTTCCTCTCCTTCTTCTCTTCCAGCTGCAGCTGCCATCGCCGTAGCCACAGCCCCTTCTTCCCTTCTTCCTCTCCTTCCCTTCTTTCTTTCTCTTCTTCTTCCTTTCCTTCTCTTCTTTCCCAGCTGCACTGCTGCAGTCACAGCCTCAGCCACGGCCACAGCCTCTTCTTCCTCCCCTGCTCATCTTCCTCTCCTTCTTCTCTTCCAACTGCAGCTGCCATCGCAGCAGCCGCAGCCCCTTCTTCCCCTTCTCTTCTTCCTCTCCTTCCCTTCTTCCTTCCTCTTCCTCTTTCCCTACCACAGCTGCAGCTGCCATAGCCGCAGCCGCAGCTACTTCTTACCCTTCTCCTCTTCCTTCTCCTTCCTTTCTTCTTCTTCTCTTCTTCTCCTTCCTCCCCTTCTTCTTCTCCTCTTCGAATGCCTCACACCTCTCCTCTGTTTCCACCTGCAGGAAACAGAGGTGCTGCTGCCACCTCTCGCTCTTATCCCTCTTCCCTCTCTTTCCCTCTTCTTCTCCTTCTCTTCTTCTCCTCTTCCTTTTTCCTCCCCAACGCCACACACCTCCTCGCTGCAACCTTGCCACAGCTATCCTCCTCTCTTCTTCTTCTTCTTCTTCTTCTTCTTTTTCCTCTTCCCTTCTCCTCCCCAACACCCCACACATCCTCTCCTCTGTTTCCACCTGCGGGAAACAGAGGTGCTGCAGCCCTAGCTGCAGCTGCTGCCTCTCTCTCTCTCTCCTCTCCATCTTCCCTCTCTTCTTCTTCTTCTTCTTCTTTTCTCTTCTCCCTCTTCTTCCTAATCTCTTCTTTTCCCTCTTCTTCTTCTTTTCTTCTCTTCTCCCTCAACTTCTCTTCTACTTCTCCCCACGCCCCACCGCTCCTCTCTCTGTCTCTGTAAACAGAGAGAGGCGTGGGAGGCGGTGGGATAAAACCGAAATTTTCGGTTTTCTTTATTTTTTTGTCTTTTTGCAACTTAACAGTTTAGTCCTTGAAATTTCTATATTTACATATAGGTCCTCCAATTTACATATAAATCCTTATTAATAATTTTCAAAAGTGAGGGATATTACATCACTGGTCCAAATTATACGGATTAGCTCTGCAACATGAGAATTATTCTTACGGTGGAGAAAATCGTGTACGTCCTTAATATAGTGATGCCTACGCTTGAGGAATGGGCAAGCGAGGATGAAATCGCTCACTATGTGAAGTACATTGATGACTCCACTCTTGCTTAGTATTACATGTTGGGCTCTATGACTCCTGAGTTATAGAGACAACATGAAAAGATGGATGTCAGATTTATACTACTACATGTCTGCAAACTGTTTGAGGAACAGGAAAGGACTCAACGATATGAGATATCTAAGAGCCTCTTCCGAGCTAGGATGATTAAGGGGACATCGGTTCAGAACCATGTCCTAAAAATGATTGAGTGGATAGAGAAACTCACAGGTCTAGGAATAGTCCCAGATGATAACTTGTGTGTGGACATTGTGCTTCAGTCCCTACCATATTTCTTTTCATAATTTATATTAAATTTTAATATGAACAAGCTTGAGGTGACTCTCTCGGAGCTCCTCAATATGTTGAGGGAGGCAGAGAGCACTATCAAGAAGGAGAAGCCAGTTCTCTACACTGGTGAGACCAGAAAGAAAAGGAAAGCAGAAAAGTCCCTTAAGAAGAGTAAGGGCAAGTGTAGACCAGGTAAAGCAAAGGTTGCTAAGAAAGACCCGGCAAAGGACAAAGGCCAATGCTTCCACTGTGGCAAAGATGGGCACTGGAAGAGGAACTACAAAGAGTACCTTGTAGAGAGGGCGAAACAAAAGCTTAGAGAAGCTTCAGGTACATTCATGATCAGTCTCCATTTGTTAGACTCTTATGATAACACATGGGTATTAGATACCAGTAGTACTTATCATATATGCAATTCGTTGCAGGTTCTAGCAAAGCATAGGAGATTGGCAAGAGGCGAGATGGACCTCAAGATGGGCAATGGAGCAAAAGTTGCTGCAGTAGCTATTGGCAAGGTCGCCCAACATCTGCCTGGTGGAGCTATTATTGCATTAGATGCATGTTTTTTTGTTCCTTCTATTATCAGAAATATTATCTTCATTTCATGTTTGATAGTTAGTGGATATAAATTAGTTTTTGAGAACAATGGTTGTTCGATATTATTAGATGATGAGATCATCACAAAAGGAACATTGCATAATTGTTTATTTATGCTAGACACTACTCCATATATCATGAATGTAAGTGTGTTTAAGAGGAAACGAGATGAGGTGAACAGTGCATACCTATGGAAACGAGAGGAGGGAAGGATTCAAAAATTGTTAAAGGATATATATTTAGATCCATTCGACTATGAGTCATATGCAACTTGCGAGCCTTGCCTTCATGGAAAAATGACCAACTCTTCATTTAGTGGAACTGGAGAAAGAGCAACTGAGCTGTTGGAACTCATACATAGTGATGTATGTGGTCCCATGTCAACTCATATCATTGGTGGTTACTCCTACTTCATTATCTTTACTAATGATTTCTTAAGGTATGGACATGTGTACTTAATGAAGTACAAGTCCGAAGCCTTTGAGAAATTCAGAAAGTATAAGAATGAAGTAGAGAAACAGACTGGAAAGAGTATCAAGACTCTTCGATCAGATCGAGGAGGTGAGTACTTAAGTACAAAGTTTACCCAGTTCCTCAAGGATTATGAGATTTTATCTCAATGGACACCTCCTTATATACCTCAACTCAATGGTGTGTTTGAAAAGAGGAATCATACATTATTAGATATGGTACGATCCATGATGAGTTTCGCTAACCTACCCATCTCATTCTAGGGATATGCCCTAGAGACCACAGCTTACCTTCTGAATAGAGTTCCAACTAAGTTGGTAGTGTCTACACCATATGAGATATGAAAAGGGAAGAAGCCCGATCTTAAGGTTGTTAAGATTTGGGGCTGCCTTGCCCACGTTAAAAGACACAACCTCGATAAGTTGTAATTAAGGACGGAGCGATGCAAGTTCGTGGGATACCCCAAGGAAACTTGTGGGTATTATTTCTATCATCTCAAGGACTAAAAGGTCTTTGTAGCCATAAAAGTAGTATTCCTTGAGAAGAAATACATTCTTGGTAGAGATAGTGGGAGCATGATAGAGTTGAGCGAGGTTGGAGAACCTAGCTCAAGCACCACTCTACAACCCAAGTCTATTCAGGTACCTAATACACAAGTTCCAACTTTACGTAGGTCTAACCGAGTATCCCATCCTTTTAAGAGATATGTGGGACATATTAGAGGAGAGGATGTTGAGGATATTGATTCTCAGACTTATGATGATGAGACTATTATGAGTATAGACTCTGGGAAGTGGCAAGAAGCCATGAATTCTGAGATGGATTCTATGTACTCTAACAATGTTTGAAACCTAGTTGATGCACCCGAAGGTATTATACCCATCGATTGCAAGTGGATCTTTAAGAAAAAGATTAGAGTAGATGAAAAGATAGAGACCTATAAAGCAAGGTTAGTGGCTAAGGGGTATCATTAAAGGCAAGGTGTTGACTATGACGAAACCTTCTCGCCTATAGCAATGCTAAAATCTATCCTAATTCTATTGGCTATTGCAACACACTATGATTATGAAATCTGGCAGATGGATGTGAAAACTGCATTCCTCAATGGGAATCTTGAGGAGGAGGTATATATGATACAACTCGAGGGATTCGTGTCCAAAGACTGCCCAGATAAGGTGTTCAGGTTGCTTAGATTCATTTATGGACTAAAGCAAGCTTCCCGAAGTTGGAACATAAGATTTAATGAGGCAATCAGATCTTATAACTTTGTTAAGAACGAAGATAAGCCTTGTGTGTACAGGAAGGTAAGTGGGAGCGCTATTACCTTTTTAGTGTTATATATGGATGACATCCTGATCATTAGGAATGATGTAGGAATGTTATCCACAATAAAGACTTAGTTATCTAGACATTTCTCAATGAAGGACTTAGAGAAAGCATCCTATATCTTGGGGATTTGGATCTATAGTGATAGATCCAAGAGGATTCTTGGCTTGTGTAACATCTCATTAGTCCCACATCGGAAGTGGGCAATGTGTATGATTAGCTTATAAGGGCCTGATGAGTGTATTGCGTTAACTCCCGCTTAAGCATTTTGGTCCGCGGTTGAAGGACCAAAATGAAGTTATTGGCTAGTTGGCTCATCAGACTCGGGTCGTGACATTTGGTATCAGAGCCGACTTAGCATTTGGGCAAGGTGAGAGGGCTCGAGTAGGAAAGGGCTACCCGTGGATGGAGTCGAGAACTCATCACAGTGTGGAGCCACCATTGAGTTAATCCTCACATGCACTATGCTAGGGTTAGGGTTCGATCTGGATTATGTCGGGCCTTGACGAGGACGTCAAGCTAATTGAGTTGGGGATAGTGTAACATCCCATTAGTCCCACATAGTGGGCAATGTATATGATTAGCTTATAAGGGCCTGATGAGTGTACTACGTTAACTCCCACTTAAGCATTTTGGTCCGCGGTTGAAAGACCAAAATGGAGTTATTGGCCAGTTGGCTACTCGGGTCGTGATAGCTTATCCCAGTCAAGGTATATAGAAACCATTGTTAAAAGATTCGGCATAGAAAATTGCAATAGATGTCTCATACCGATGAGACATGGAATATTGCTTTCTAGGAGTATGTCCCCAAAGACTCCTAAAGAAAGGATGAACATGGATATGATACCCTATGCCTCAGTGATAGGGTCCATCATGTATGTCATGCTATGTACCAGGCTTGATATAGCGCATGCTCTGAGTGTCACGAGTATGTATCAGGCGGATCCAGGCTTGGAACACTAAAAAGCAGTAAAGTGTATCCTTAAGTTACTTGAGAAGAACTAAGGATCTTTTATTAGTATGTGGAGGTAGTAGCCTTAGGGTTGAAGACTACACAAACTCAAGTTTTCAGTCTGATGTCGATGATAGCACGTCAAATTCGGGGTATATGTATACCTTGAATGGAGTAGTGTGCTGGAAGAGTTCCAAGCAAAATACTACTACTGAATCGACCACAAAGGCGGAGTACATTACTGCAGTAGAGATAGCAAAAGAGAGAATCTGGATGAAGAAGTTCACCACATATCTGTGAGTTATACTAGGCAACAAAGAGTCGATTCCCTTATATTACAACAAATACAGGGCGATTACTCAAATAAAAGAACCCGGGTCTCATAAGAAGTGTTCTAAGGAGGTTCCAGCTTATTAGGGAGATTATGACACGAGGAGATATAGTAGTGGAAAGAGTTCTATCTGAAGATAACATTGCAGATCCACTAACAAAGCTGTTGTCTAAAATTATCTTTAAGCATCATAAGGGTCTGATGGGGATCAGACACATAGGTGATTGGCTTTCAGTCAAGTGGGAGATTGCTAGTCATAGGTGCCCAACAAGCCAATCACGTGAGTGATGGTATGTGTGACTTGACATGCAGTCGTTTTGCTTATTATATTTTGGCATTTATCACTTTATATTGACTATTGCATATATACATGTATATATTATGATGTTCTTAGATCTATACAATAGGAATCGGATCGTGATGAGATCACGATAATGAGACCAATTCGTCTTTAAACACAGATCCCAAATAATCCCGATCATAGGTTACTCGAGAGAGACATCGAGATAACCGAACAAACTGGTGTGCTATATACGTGTCTATATGATGGATGCAGTTGGTCTCATAGCTACTCATGTGGGGATACTACGGATATAGTACAAGTGCTCATTGGAGAATGAGTTCACTGATTGATCCGCTTACGGAATGCTGGATGGATGATGATACTGTTGAATCTCATATTTTGATGATGAAGTCAATTGTAAATTGTTTGATCTAATCTATATGTTGAGAAAAGTGTGCAGGATTAACTATGATAGCAGTAAGACATAAAGTAGGTGTTGTGTTGGAGTCAAGATTGAGATCTCATTGGGAGTTCGAGAGTTTGTTGGAAGTCTGGACATTCGTCAGAAGTTCTGGCGGAACCAACCGAGAAGTCTTGGAGCTTGCCAAAGAAGCTCATCGTAATTTGCCAAGAAGATCGTCATAAAGTCCTGGAGCTTGCCGAGAGTCCACCGGAGCATTATCGAGAGTTCGTCGAATGTTCACCGGAAATACGCTGGAAGCTCACTAGAAGAGCAATTGACGCACCGAAATAATAAGTGCAGTAAACATGTCTTAATTGTCATAGTTAGAGTATAAATTAAGTTAGGATTGGGAGATAATCCCACTAACTTAATTAGGGGCCAATTGGGCTCGTAATAGGGCTGAATTGGGTCAAATTGAGCACCCAATTCAGCACTTGAATTCTTGGTCGACGGCGGCATCGCTTGGAAAGCAGTGCCCCAGGAAATCTGGGCAGTGTTACCGCTAGTAGTTATTGTTGCCAGTGGTGGTACCATCCCTGTCATGTAGTGGTACCGCTAGAGCTCGGTCTTTGAGCTCTATCAAGCGGTGGTACCGCCCAAACTGAGCGGTAGTACCACCCAATGTCAAGTGTCAGGCGGTGGTATCGCCAGGACCCTGAAAATCTGGGATTAGATACTTTTTGGGTCCATTTTTTAAGTCATTGAGGCCTATAAAATCCCACCCTTTTCTACATGAAAGGGCATGAAAGCATTGAGATAATCTTGATTTATTGGAGTGTAAAAGTGTTGTAAATAAGTGCTAGAGTTCACCTCCTCCCTTTCAAAGTTTTGAGATCATTCAAGAGAGGTATAAGACTTGTAAGGGTTCTCTACTAAATCCATGGAAAGGAGAAAGCACTGTAAAAGAGGTGGTTGGTCTTCACCTATTGAAGGAAGGCCTTTAGTGGACGTCGGATACCTCGTCGGAGGAGGAATCCGATAGTGGATGTAGGCCACGTTGACCGAACCACTCTAAATCATGGTTTGCTTTTCATTTGAGCAATTTATATTACTGCAAATCTCCTTAATCCTCTCTTGCATTTTTATGAAAGTTTTCAAGTTCATAATCTCTCCAAAAAGGATTGAATCGAAATTATTTTCGTCCGAATAAGTTTTAATCGAAACGAGTATTTTTCTGAAATCGCAAAAGTTTTCCATTGCACTAATTCACCCCCCCCTCTTAGTGTCACTCTTGATCCTAACAATTGGTATCAGAGCAAGGTTCACTCTCGTTTGGTTTCAAACCTAAGAGAGATGGCATTTGCTGGCAACCTAGAGGGTTATTCAATTACACGTCCGCCCATATTCAATGGGACATATTACACATATTGGAAGACTAGAATGAGGATCTTCCTAATTTCAATGGATTTCAAATTATGAAATATTGTAGTAAATGACTTTCAAAAGTCTTCTCTTTTAATGAACAATTGGAATAAATTAGAGAAGAAGACTTTTGCTTTAAACGCAAAGGCTATGAATATCTTGTTTTGTATATTAGATAAAAACGAGTTTAATCGAGTATCAATTTATGAAACAGCTTTTAACATTTGGCACACACTCGAAGTGACTCATTAAGACACTAGAAGAGTGAAGAAGTCAAAAATTAATCTTTTAGTGTGTTCTTATGAGTTGTTTCGAATGAAATCGAGTAAGACCATTGAAGATATGTATACCCAATTTTCGGATGTCGTTAATGGTCTAAAAGGACTTGGTAAAGGTTTCTCGGATTTTGAATTGGTTAATAAGATTTTAAAATCCCTTCCAAAAAGTTAGGATACTAAACTAATAGCCATTCAAGAGGCCAAAAATCTAAATAATTTTCCTTTGAAGAACTAATTGGGTCACTAATGACCTATGAAATGACATGTAAAGCTCATGAAGAGCTTGAGGACACCCTTCCAAAGAACAGGAAGAACATAGCACTAAGAACACAAGAAGATCACTTGAAAGAAAACTCAAGTGATGAGGACTTTGTTGATGACTTAGTACTCTTAACAAAGAAGTTCAAAAGATTCATAAAAAGAAATAAATTTAAAAATCATACTAAAAATAAATTTAAACCTAAGAAAGAACAAATGATATATTATGAATGCAAGAAGCCAGGACACTTCAAGAGTGAATATCCCCAAGCAAAGATGAGGCAACCAAAGAAGAATGCTCTCAAAGCTACATGGGACGACTCAAGTGCATCCGAAGAAGAGGAGCCTACCATCACCGAGCAAGTTGCTCACTATGCACTAATAGCCATTGAAAATGAGGTAACAAGTTCATTTGACACAAATTTATCCTTTGATAAACTATTAAATGCTTTTAATTATCTATTTGATGAATGCAAATTAATTAATAAAAAATATAAATTATTACAAAAGGAGCATGCTTCTCTTGTTAGTGATTTCGATAGATTAAAAGTTGAGCACAATGATAGTTTAGCTCCATGTACAAAATGTGATGAACTAGAAATACTTCAAAAAGAAAACTTGCTACTAAAAGAAACCTTAAAAAAATTTGAGGTTGGTAGCAAATCTTTGAACATGATCCTTGCCAACAAATGTCATATTCATAGAAAAGGCAGAATTATATTTGTGAGTAGCTCTCACCAAAATCCAATCACCTTTGTTAAAGACCCTACTTTGTATGTTTCATCACGAAACAAATGCAACTTTTGTTACAAATTTAGGCATATAGCTTATCATTGTCCATTCAAGAAATGTAGTCTATATAAATTAATTTGGGTTCCTAAAAGAACCTCAAATGACTCAATACAACATGATAAACTATATAGATCGATTTTTGAAGCACCCAAGGTCAAATGGGTACCTAAAAATGATCTCTTTTTATAGAAAAATATATCATCACAAGCTAGGAGCAAGAGATGATACTTTCATTTTGAATGCTCAAGGCTTATGACCAAAGATCCAAAATAACTCATAAAGCTCTCTAGCCAAAATAATTAAAAGGGGATCATAATAATTAAAACTGTTAGTTACAAAATGATACTTATAAGATCATGATGCAATAATTATTTAAAATCTTGTGTGATAAACACTTGATCTTGATCTCTCAAACCTAAAAATTCTTATGCACAAGTTCCCTTTCTAACTTCTTCCGAAGCTCTAAATTTCTAGGATACATTCCCTCCCAAAAATTTTTTCGGATCAAATTCTATCTAATAAGATCATGAATTTGTTAAATTTTCATTTTCGGACTTTCTTGATCACTCACCTGAATCATGATCTTATAGTGTGCGCAATGAGCCATATGCATTTTTCCATATGAGTTTTTACGATGTTTGCGTACAAATGATGAATCATGAACTTATGGTAGGCATAATATAACATTTGAGTATGGTGTGCATTTTATATGATGAATCATGAACATAGAGTCTTCAATACAAATTTTCTTTTCTCATGATGCGATTTTTACATGATAAGGTTGTGTGGTTCATAACAATAAAAATCTTTCATGATAAGGTTGTGTGGTTACATGCAAGCAGTATTCACTACATGATAAGGTTGATGTCACCCCCCTTCCCACACACAACTATGTGAGCAGTGCTCACTACCTGTAGGCGGTGGCACTACCCAGTGTTGAATCTCGTATTTTGATGATGAAACTACTTGATATATGTTTATGATTTAATCTGCGTTTTGAGTGACGCAGGATGCTTTGATCAGGATGAGACAATTAAAGCAGGAAAATCATGTTGTGCCGGAGGAACATGTCAGAAGATTGGACGTCGGGCCGGTGGATCGGTCGACGTATCGACAGAAGGCTTCGGGCCGTGGACTCGGGCATCGGGCCAAGAAGAGCGGGTATTGTGCCAAGGATATCGGAGTTGCGGAGTCAACTGGCCGATTGGGCAATAGGCCGCAGGAGAGGACGATGCGCCGAAGAATCGGACGAAGCGTCGAGGGACCAATGACATGTCGGACAACTTGGTTAATTGCATAGGATTAATTGTCTCGATCGAAGTTTTGTTTTGTTGTGCAGGATTAACTATGATAACGATGAAGACATAAAGCGAAACAAAGTGTCGGAGTCAAGCGCGAAGGATTTGTTGCGAGTTCGAGAGTTCGACGGAAGTCCGAAGGTTCGTCGGGAATGCTACCGGAACTAGCCTAGAATGAGTTGGGAGCTTGCCGAAGGGTTTTTCGGAAGCTCGCCGGAAGGTTCGTTGGAAGTTCACGGAGCTCGCCGAGAAAGATCGGAGCTTGCCGAAGAAGCTCGTTGGAACTCGCTAAGATCAAATCGTGAAGTCTAGGAGCTTGCCGGGAGTCCGCAGAATGGTTTCCAAGAGTTCATCGGAAGACCGCCGGAAGTTTGCCCGAAGCTCGCCAGAAGAAGTCTTGACTTGCGGACTTTGTAATAGCTTAGAAAATGTCTTTAAAATCATAGTTAGCACGTTAATTAGGGTTAGGATTAGGTGTTAATCCTATAACCCAAGTAGGGGCCAATTAGGCTCAAGTTCGGATTGGTTTGGGCCAAGTTTGGAGCCAAACCAAGTGAGCTGAAATAGTGAAAGAGGTGCAACCGCCCCAGCAAGAGGTGCCACCGCCCAGGCTAAGTCTCCCAGCGAGACTGGGCGGTGCAACCGCCCCAGCCAGGAGGTGCAACCGCCTGGGCTGTGGGGGTTGGGAGGTGCAACCGCCCCAGCCAGGAGGTGCAACCGCCAGGGCTGCGAGGCTGGGAGGTGCAACCGCCCCAGCCGAGAGGTGCAACCGCCCAGAGCTCAGTCTTCGAGCTAGACTGGGCGGTGCAACCTCCTCTGCCAAGAGGTAGCACCGCCAGAGCTCAAGTTTCGAGCTCTGCCAGGCGATGCAACCACCGAGCTCAGTCTTCGAGCTCTGGCAGAGAGGTGCATCAGCCTGAGCTCAGTCTCGAGCTCTGCCAGGTGATGCAATCACCGAGCTCAGTCTTCGAGCTCTGGCAGAGAGGTGCATCAGCCTGAGCTCAGTTTGGAGCTCTGCCAGGTGATGCAACCACCGAGCTCAGTTTCGAGCTCTGCCAGGTGATGCAATCACCAAGCTCAGTCTTCGAGCTCTGCCAGGTGATGCAATCACCGAGCTCTGGCAGAGAGAAGCAATCGCCTGAGCTCAGTCTTCGAGCTCTGCCAGGCGGTGCCACCTCTCCAGTCAAGAGGTGCAACCGCTTGATCCCAGAATTCTGGGATTTGATCGATTTGATCGTTTTGAGCTCCAAATTTGAACTGGGTTGGGGCCTATAAATACCCCACCCATTCAGCACTGAAAAGATACAGATCCACACCGAATTCTTGATCTTTTCAGTGATTCTAAGAGCTCAAATTTGTGTAAAGTCCTAAAGTTCTCCTCCTTCTGTTCTTCAAGTCTTGAGTTGTAAAGAGAGGAGAGAAAGGATCTGTAAAGGTTGTCTCCTGAGCCTGTCAAAAGGAGAGAAACTGTAAAAGGGCAGTTAGCCTTCGCCCATTGAAGGAAGGCAGCTAGTTGACGTCGGTGACCTCGTCGGAGGAGGAAGCCAAAAGTGGAGTAGGTCAAGACTGACCGAACCACTCTAAATCTCTGGTTTGCTTTTACCTTGAGCACTTTATCACTACTGCAAACCTCCTACATTGCTACTGCCCTCAGCGCCTTTACGAACGAGTTTTTAAGCTCTGATCTTTCAGAATCTGCATTCAAACGTAAATCGTGTTTTCGTACGATCTTCACACTGCAGTTTACGCTTACATTCGGATTCCATTTATAACTGCAAATTGCTTTCTACGTAAAACGCTTTTCAAGGTTCAAAACTGCTTTTAGACGCAAAACTACATTTAGACGTAAAATTACGTTTAGACGTAAAACTGCGTTTAGACGCAAAACTGCGTTTAGACGTAAAACTGCGTTTAGACGTAAAACTGCGTTTAGACGCAAAACTGCGTTTAGACGTAAAACTGCGTTTTGACGTAAAACTGCGTTTGGACGTAAAACTGAGTTTAGACGCAAACTGCGCTTAGATACAAACTGAGAATTAGCTTTTGCATCATAATAGTTTTTATCGGACGAACGCAGCTTTAGCTTTTAAATTGCTGTAAGATTTCCGCTGCACTAATTCACCCCCCCCCTCTTAGTGCTCTCGATCCTAACAATTGGTATCAGAGCGGGGTATTTCTCATTTCGGATTTACACCCGAGAGAAATGGCTCTTCAAGAGGGCTATTCGGTCTTTCGTCCACCGTTCTTTAACGGATTGGACTACACTTACTGGAAAACTCGAATGAGAGTTTTCTTGATTTCTCTAAATCTGGATTTATGGAATATCATTGAAAACGGTTTTCAACTTCCCTCTAAACCAACAAACGAATGGTCGGATTTGGAGAAGAAGTATTTTTCTTTAAACGCAAAGGCTATGAATGCCTTATTTTGCGCTTTGGACAAAAATGAGTTCAATCGGATTTCTACGTGCGAAACGGCTTTTGACATTTGGCGAACACTTGAAATCACGCACGAGGGAACTAGTAGAGTCAAAGACTCGAAAGTTCACTTTTTATTGCATGATTTTGAGCTTTTTCGAATGCAACCAAGCGAGACTATAGGCGACATGTACACCCGTTTCACGGATGTCGTCAATAGTTTAAGAGCTCTTGGAAAATGTTTTTCGGATTTTGAACTCGTAAACAAGATTTTGCGTTCTCTTTCTAAGAAGTGGAATTCAAAAGTAACTGCAATACAAGAAGCTAAAAACCTAAACAACTTACCACTTGAAGAACTAATTGGTTCGTTGATAACATACGAAATGGTGCACAATGAACATGATGAACATGTTGAACACAATCACCTTCCAAAGAACAGGAAGGATTTGGAACTCCGGACAAATGAATGCCACTTGAGCGATGACTCAAGTGATGAGGACAATGATGAACAAAACAACCTTCCAAAGAACAGGAAGGATTTGGGACATAGAACATTTGAAGACCACTCGAGCATAAGCTCAAGTGATGGTGAACTTAAACTACAAATGAAACGAAAATTAAAAAGCAAAAAGAATGGAACTACTTGCTTTAAATGCAAGAAGAAGAACAAAAGTTGGGATGAATCGAGCTCCTCCGAAGACGAAGAAAAAATCAACAAAAGCGAGGTGGCAAACTACGCCTTAACAGCCTACGACGTTGAGGTAATTAGAATGCCTTTGATTTATTTTGAAATTACTTGACGCTTTCATGATGTATTTTCTTTTTAGTTTAGAATTAATTTTCTTGAAAATTACATGATCATGCTAGTAATTTCGAAAATGATAATATTGCATATGCTATAATAAATAAATAAAATGATCTTGATTGAAAATATGAAATCATGGTTAAGAAGTAAAAATGTGTATTACGTTGATTTCCATTGATATTTCTCGACTTTAATTAAAGATCATGTTTGATTTGAAGAAATGCATAATGATGAAATTAAATATTTTGATTAACAATTTTATGCATGAGGTTTTAAGCCAATGATAAGCATGTGTTATTCTCATGAGTATATTTGAAAAACTATGGCAAAAATGTGCTCGAATGCATGAACGTGTTAAGATTATTTTTCGGACATTCTTGATTCAATGTTCAAATCACTTAATTGCCATGATGATTTTACACTATAACATGTTGGAAATTATATGTTTTGGATACATAAATTTTTATGATCATGAGCATGTTTTATCTTCATAATTGAACTTGAAAATCTATAGCAAAATCTTATCCGAATGCATGAAAGTACTAATTTCATTTTCGGATTCACTTAACAATTGGTATCCTAACAATCGGGTTTTCTCATACACTTATGAAAAATATTTTTCTAAAATGGATTTGATGAAATGATTCCTGCTTATAAATTCCATCTTGAAATATGAATGATAGTGTCTTTGCTTGCAAAGATTTGTTTCACATACATATCTCCTATGATTCATGTGCAGAAAAAGAATTTATAAATCATAATACAATGAGAATTCTAATGCAAAAATAAAGTGCTTTTGTGATTCTTTGCTAAAGAGAATAATTATTAAAATCATGATCTTGATAATTATAACATGAAGCTCTTTATAAATCAAGATCGTTCATTATGCTCCCTAGATTTATCAAAAAGGAGTTCTTCAAATGAAATGCAACTTGTCTTTTGATTTCATGATATTTTGTGAATCTCGAAATTAATTTTAATGACTTGATTATGAATTGATTTGAATAAGTTTTATTTAAATCATAATATTGATCTTGCAAAATTGAAGTCACAAATAATATCTTGTGGTATTCATGAATTGATACTCACAATATGAAAGCATTGATATTCATGACTTGGATTGGATTGAAACATTGTGTGCTTAAATTAATCATTCTCCTATGTTTCAAAAATTCCTTAAATGCCTTATGTGATGATTGAAAACTAACTTGATTTATGATGAATCATGAATCATGACTTGATCTATGATGTAAATGCCTTGAAATAATTGAAATATTTAACACTTTTATGCTCTTACCCCTACCTTCTTCTTGTTTTCAATGATAAAATGGGGAGAAGTTTTGATCATGCATGGTAGGATATAATTTGACAAAATTGATACCATCATGATATGAAACATTTATGATGTGCAATTATGCATGCAATACTTGCTTTCTAATTATGATGTGATGTATTGCATATGATGTAAATCATGATCTAAAATGCTATGAGTGCCAAGTTACACATTTTGAGAAGAAATTGCTATATTGAAACATTAATGTAATTATGAATGGTGATATGATATCATGCATGTAATACTTTAACTTATGATAATGATGCATGCAATGATAAAATATTCATGATGAAAAATTGTCTTGACATTCATAACTTGATTATTCATCCTTTGTCATGATTTTGAAATCGTTGTAAAAGGAAAAAAGAAGTACAAAACTGTATTCTCTCTTCCTTTTTTACAATGACAAAGGGGGAGATAGCTAGCTTGTACAAGTCAAGAAGATGCAAAAACTTGACTGCTTGCTTGCCTATCTTAAGCAGCAAAGATTGCTAACTTGCTCATTTCAAGAAGAAAAATTGTCTTCTTGAACATCACTATCTTGAATATCTTAGTTGAAGCAAAACTTGCAATTTGCACATTGCAATAGGAAGCAAGAATCATGAGCTTACACAAGAAAGCTATCTTGTATTTGCTTTCGAAATTTTTGCTAGCTTATATATTGTGAAACTTGTATATCATAAAAATTGCTAGCTTGTTGGTCTAAAGAGAAGCAAAAAGTTGCTATCTCAAAAGAGGCAAAAATGCTAACTTGCGCATCTAGCAAAGTGAGCAAAATTTTCAAGAAGCAAGAGTTGCCTTCTTGAACATCTCTAATTTGCTAGCTTACATGATGTAGAACTTGCTATCTCATATGCTATAAAACTTGCATATCTAAAACTTGATAGCATGAATGTTCTAAGCATGATGAAATACTTGCTAAATCTTCTAGCTCCAAAGATTGCATTATGATAAAACTTGATACTATGTTTTTCATGCAATGAATTGAACCAATATCACAAACACTTGATTGTGGTACTTCTCCTTTTTGTTGATGACAAAGGGGGAGAAGTATGTTGATGACATGACATGTGATGCATAAGTTTATGCATATGTTCATGTTGATGTGTTGCAAGTATTCATGATGAATATTGCAATGACTTGAATTCAGGTTGAATTCAAGGTTCTATCAATATGGCATATTGATAGGGGGAGTTTGTTTAAACTCCGGGAGTTAAGTTTAACTCCGTCATCAAGTGGTTGTCATCATCAAAAAGGGGGAGATTGTTGAATCTCGTATTTTGATGATGAAACTACTTGATATATGTTTATGATTTAATCTGCATTTTGAGTGACGCAGGATGCTTTGATCAGGATGAGACAATTAAAGCAGGAAAATCATGTTGTGCCGGAGGAACATGTCAGAAGATTGGACGTCGGGCCGGTGGATCGGTCGACGTATCGACAGAAGGCTTCGGGCCGTGGACTCGGGCATCGGGCCAAGAAGAGCGGGTATTGTGCCAAGGATATCGGAGTTGCGGAGTCAACTGGCCGATTGGGCAATAGGCCGCAGGAGAGGACGATGCGCCGAAGAATCGGACGAAGCGTCGAGGGACCAATGACATGTCGGACAACTTGGTTAATTGCTTAGGATTAATTGTCTCGATCGAAGTTTTGTTTTGTTGTGCAGGATTAACTATGATAACGATGAAGACATAAAGCGAAACAAAGTGTCGGAGTCAAGCGCGAAGGATTTGTTGCGAGTTCGAGAGTTCGACGGAAGTCCGAAGGTTCGTCGGGAATGCTACCGGAACTAGCCTAGAATGAGTTGGGAGCTTGCCGAAGGGTTTTTCGGAAGCTCGCCGGAAGGTTCGTTGGAAGTTCACGGAGCTCGCCGAGAAAGATCGGAGCTTGCCGAAGAAGCTCGTTGGAACTCGCTAAGATCAAATCGTGAAGTCTAGGAGCTTGCCGGGAGTCCGCAGAATGGTTTCCAAGAGTTCATCGGAAGACCGCCGGAAGTTTGCCCGAAGCTCGCCAGAAGAAGTCTTGACTTGCGGACTTTGTAATAGCTTAGAAAATGTCTTTAAAATCATAGTTAGCACGTTAATTAGGGTTAGGATTAGGTGTTAATCCTATAACCCAAGTAGGGGCCAATTAGGCTCAAGTTCGGATTGGTTTGGGCCAAGTTTGGAGCCAAACCAAGTGAGCTGAAATAGTGAAAGAGGTGCAACCGCCCCAGCAAGAGGTGCCACCGCCCAGGCTAAGTCTCCCAGCGAGACTGGGCGGTGCAACCGCCCCAGCCAGGAGGTGCAACCGCCTGGGCTGTGGGGGTTGGGAGGTGCAACCGCCCCAGCCAGGAGGTGCAACCGCCAGGGCTGCGAGGCTGGGAGGTGCAACCGCCCCAGCCGAGAGGTGCAACCGCCCAGAGCTCAGTCTTCGAGCTAGACTGGGCGGTGCAACCTCCTCTGCCAAGAGGTAGCACCGCCAGAGCTCAAGTTTCGAGCTCTGCCAGGCGATGCAACCACCGAGCTCAGTCTTCGAGCTCTGGCAGAGAGGTGCATCAGCCTGAGCTCAGTCTCGAGCTCTGCCAGGTGATGCAATCACCGAGCTCAGTCTTCGAGCTCTGGCAGAGAGGTGCATCAGCCTGAGCTCAGTTTGGAGCTCTGCCAGGTGATGCAACCACCGAGCTCAGTTTCGAGCTCTGCTAGGTGATGCAATCACCAAGCTCAGTCTTCGAGCTCTGCCAGGTGATGCAATCACCGAGCTCAGTCTTCGAGCTCTGGCAGAGAGAAGCAATCGCCTGAGCTCAGTCTTCGAGCTCTGCCAGGCGGTGCCACCTCTCCAGTCAAGAGGTGCAACCGCCTGATCCCAGAATTCTGGGATTTGATCGATTTGATCGTTTTGAGCTCCAAATTTGAACTGGGTTGGGGCCTATAAATACCCCACCCATTCAGCACTGAAAAGATACAGATCCACACCGAATTCTTGATCTTTTCAGTGATTCTAAGAGCTCAAATTTGTGTAAAGTCCTAAAGTTCTCCTCCTTCTGTTCTTCAAGTCTTGAGTTGTAAAGAGAGGAGAGAAAGGATCTGTAAAGGTTGTCTCCTGAGCCTGTCAAAAGGAGAGAAACTGTAAAAGGGCAGTTAGCCTTCGCCCATTGAAGGAAGGCAGCTAGTTGACGTCGGTGACCTCGTCGGAGGAGGAAGCCAAAAGTGGAGTAGGTCAAGACTGACCGAACCACTCTAAATCTCTGGTTTGCTTTTACCTTGAGCACTTTATCACTACTGCAAACCTCCTACATTGCTACTGCCCTCAGCGCCTTTACGAACGAGTTTTTAAGCTCTGATCTTTCAGAATCTGCATTCAAACGTAAATCGTGTTTTCGTACGATCTTCACACTGCAGTTTACGCTTACATTCGGATTCCATTTATAACTGCAAATTGCTTTCTACGTAAAACGCTTTTCAAGGTTCAAAACTGCTTTTAGACGCAAAACTACATTTAGACGTAAAATTACGTTTAGACGTAAAACTGCGTTTAGACGCAAAACTGCGTTTAGACGTAAAACTGCGTTTAGACGTAAAACTGCGTTTAGACGCAAAACTGCGTTTAGACGTAAAACTGTGTTTTGACGTAAAACTGCGTTTGGACGTAAAACTGAGTTTAGACGCAAACTGTGCTTAGACGCAAACTGCGCTTAGACGCAAACTGTGTTTAGACGCAAACTGCGCTTAGACGCAAAACTGCGCTTAGACGCAAACTGCACTGTGATTCTGCTTTTATATCGAAATCATTTTTTATCGGACGAACGCAGCTTTAGCTTTTAAATTGCTGTAAGATTTCCGCTGCACTAATTCACCCCCCCCCTCTTAGTGCTCTCGATCCTAACACCCAGTTGGCGATAGCACCGCCCAATAGGCGGTAGCACCGCCAGTTGTCATAGGTGGCAGGCGGTAGCACCACCCAGTTGGCGGTGGCACCGCCAGTTGTCACGGGTGGCAGGCGATAGCACCGCCCAGCTAGCGGTGCCACTGCCCGCAACCTACCCCTTATAAACCCCAAGTTAGGGCCGATGGTAGAACCGACCCCAACTCATTTTGCACTCCTCTAAACAGCTCCAAACCCATTGCTCTCCCTCTAGCAACCCAAAAATCTCCACTTCCCACTAGATCAAGGATCAATCTCTGACATTCTTTTAAAGATCACTAGAAAGGAGAACTACTAAGGTAATCTCTACACCAAATTGATTCTCCTTTGTATTACTTGTTCTTGCTCCTTATTTGCCTTCATTATTGTAGTCTTAATGGGTTCTAGAAGATCCTCTAGGGACAAAGGGAAGAGGAGATTAGATGAAAATTATGACTCCCTATTTTTCGATTCTAATCAACATGCCCTAAAATTTCCATCAATAGAGTTTAGACATGTTCATAAGGGTAAATTTGTTGATTTAGATGAATTAATTGATTTGGAACCTATTCAATGGTTTGCTAATCTAGACATTCTCCCAATTCTTCAAATGAGTGAACCTATTTACCCTAGATTTGTTAGGCTATTTTATAACAATTTA
Organism: Musa acuminata AAA Group; assembly: GCF_036884655.1. Classification (NCBI taxonomy): domain Eukaryota; kingdom Viridiplantae; phylum Streptophyta; class Magnoliopsida; order Zingiberales; family Musaceae; genus Musa; species Musa acuminata. The sequence goes on from NC_088340.1 coordinate 24,917,194, forward strand.
CATATAGATGAATAAGAAAGGGTAACTACCTATCTATTAAGATATCATATACCCATTACGGATAAATCAATTTGCAACATCATAGGAATTCTAGTAAAAGAAAGAGGATGTTATTTTAGAGGATAATGGGATGATGAAATAGTTGGGACTACTTACATTAATGCCTTAGGAATAATTTTTGGTAATCCTAACTGAACCATTCTTTCAAAAAGCTGCGAATACTTACTACCTTTAAGTACCAAAATATTTCATCACATCCTGATAAGTATCATTCTCCCAAAACAATATTATCATGATGAAGTAAGTCAAATGGAATTAGGTACCATGTATTGAATTATGAAGGGACATAACAATTGTTTTGATTACCTAATCCAACAAAACATGATTAAACTATCAAAAAGGGACATGATGCTTCCCTATGGTGGCTTAATCACAAGACTACTCCATGCTTATGATTTTGCTATTACACTCGATGAAGAAATTATAAAACTAGATAGATTTAGTATCATAAATAAAAATCTACTTCGATGGTTGAGATGTACATTTAGAAATAGTATATGGATTAAACTGCCTAGAAGGACTGATCCCCTCCAACTTAAACCAGAACCTGAAACACCAATTTTTAGGGGTAATCAATCTCCTCCAACTAGTCCCTTTGAGGAATCACCTCCAGTAGGGCAAGTACCTCCCTCATCTATCGACGACATAGGGACTCAGATGGATCATTTTGAACAACGACAAGATCGACTTGAACATCGCCAAGATCAAATCTTAACTGAGTTGCATCAAATTCATCAACAGTTTAATACTTTGTTTAGACATTTGAACTTTCCACGACTTGAATAAGCTGTGTATGTATTTAAGGAGAAGTGGACATAATTCCTCTTTGTTATGTTGTAATCATATGTTGTTTACCTTAATGTTATAAGCTTAAAATGCTACTTACTTTGATGATCGCAATGTTGTGCTTTGATACCTAAAATGCTACTCACTTTGATAGTAAAATTATACGCTAACTACTTTGATGGTTAAATTCTGAGCTTACTTTAATGAATATATCACTCTAAGAGTTAGACTTGATATATCTTTTGAATAGATCAATTCCTTGATACATTTAACTATTGGTATCTATGACTTGATGTATTATGATCATTTGTGGAGTTAGGAATGTTAATTTGTCCAAATGCATTAATTTGATGTATATCTTTTCTGGACTATCTTTCACTTAATATATTTCTTGAATAAAGCTTTCATAAGTCTATGCCATATCAAGTTTATTTCATATCCTTGTTTTATCACTTAATATTTTTGATACATGGAATTAATTGACAAATGCATCTCTCACGAGTTTATCTCTTATGAATTTTTAATGAGATATGGGTTTGATGTGATCATTCATGGAATTTCTTTTATCCTTCATATGATGAATCTTTCATATGAATTCTTTCTTAATGAAAGAAGAATTTTTATTTTTTTTATGAGATAAGCACTTGCAAGAATGAGGAGTTGATTTCACATGAATATCTTGATCCTTATGAAAATTGAAGCATGATTTAATGAAACTCTGTTATCATTTTTGACTTGATTCAAATCATTTCACAAAGTTGGTTCTTAATATATTTCCTCCTTACTTTCCTTCTTCATGCAAAGTTTTGATGATAAAAAAGGGGGAGAAGTTGATGGAAGCTATCTCTTTAATATTTATAACTTTTAATGTGAGAACTTTTGAATGATACCATTTCATGAATGCTTGAAATATAATTAGTATACAAATTGAAATGTGGCATAAATTTTTACCACACTTGCATTGTTGAATCGTTCTCCTTTTTGTTGATGAATTGATAAATTGATGAATTGATGACAAATGTATGCAATATATTTTATCATATATACTTGAAATGTTTACTTAATAAATTTTTTCATTATGATAAGATATCTAAAGCTTAACTTGCTATTTTACAATTGATATCTTATCATAGAATGATGAATTGCTATCTTTGTCATCTTTTATATTTGAAATATCATACTTGAAAATGGATGTCATACCTTGACATCATTTTGAAAACGTTAGATCATGATAGGAATCATGATGTGTGTATTGATAAGTTTAAATGAACTTAACTTATCAATTTGTTTCTTGAATTCAAAGGCCTTGAATTCAAGAATGTCTTTTATCAAGTATGGCATATAGATAGGAGGAGTTAAGGTTAACTCCGTCATAAATTGATTATCATCATCAAAAAGGGGGAGATTATTGAATCTCGGATTTTGATGATGAAGTCAATTATAAATTATTTGATCTAATCTATAAGTTGAGAAAAGTGTGCAGGATTAACTACGATAGCAGTAAGACATAAAGCAGGTGTTGTGCTAGAGTCAAGATCGAGATCTTATTGGGAGTTCGAGAGTTCATCGGAAGTCCGGACATTCGTCGGAAGTTCTGTCGGAACCAATCGAGAAGTCCAGGAGCTTGCCAAAGAAACTCATCGGAACTTACCAAGAAGATCATCTTAAAGTCAAAGAGCTTGTCGGGGGTCCGCCCGAGCATTGCCGAGAGTTCGTCGGATGTTCGCTGGAAGTACGCCGGAAGCTCGCTGGAAGAGCAATTGATGCACCGAAACAAGAAGTGCAATAAACATGTCTTAATTGTCATAATTAAAGCGTAAATTAAGTTAAGATTGGAAGGTAATCCTACTAACTTAATTAGGGGCTAATTAGGCCCTTAACAAGGCTGAATTAGGCTGAATTAAGAACCTAATTCAGCCCCTGAATTCTTGGCCGACAGTGGCACCGCTTGGAAAGTAGTGCCCCAAGAAATCTGGGTGGTGGTACCGCCCAGACTAGGTGGTGGTACCACCGGCAGTTATTGCTGCCAGTAGTGGTACCGCCCCTATCACGCGGTGGTATTGCTAGAACTCGGTCTTCGAGCTCTATTAGGCTATGGTACCGCCCAAATTGAGCGGTAGTACCACCCAATGTCAGGTGTCAGGCGGTGGTACCGCTAGGACTCCGGAAATTCAGGATTAGACACTTTCTGACTCCATTTTCGAAGTCATTAGGGCCTATAAAAACCCCACCCTTTTTTTGCATGAAAGGGCACAAAAGCATTGAGATAATCTTAAGTTGTTAGGGTGTAAAAGTATTGTAAACAAGTGCTAGAGTTCTCCTCCTCCCTTTCAAAGTTTTGAGATCATTCAAGAAAGGTGTGAGACTTGTAAGGGTTCTCTCCTAAACTAGTGAAAAGGAGAAAGCGCTATAAAAGAGGTGGTTGGGCTTCACCTATTGAAGGAAAGCCTTTAGTGGACACTAGAGACCTCGTCAGAGGAGGAATCCGAAAGTGGATATAGGTCACGTTAACCGAACCACTCTAAATCCTGGTTTGCTTTCTATTTGAGTAATTTACATTACTACAAATCTCCTTAATCCTCTCTTGCACTATTACAAAAGCTTTCAAGTTCATAATCTCTCCAAAACGGATTGAATCGAAACTATTTTCGTCCGAATTAGTTTTAATCGAAAGGAGCATATTTCTGAAATCGTAAAAGTTTTTCGCTAATCTAATTCACCCCCTCTCTTAGTGTCGCTCTTGATCCTAACAAACATCTTATTGTTAGACAGCGATTCCGTAGTCCCAATGGTGTATCTGGTCCTTAAACTTGAGACACCAAGGATATCCTGTATGAGTGCTCGATTCTTTAATGTCAGACTTATAGGTTTGGATGTCCTAGATCTAGTACAACCGGTCATCGGGAGTGGTAGACAACCTTACGAGGGCAATTGAGTGTCGATAGAGGATCATCCACTCTCGGTATTATGAGAGGAATATCCCATCTATTCTTGCTCAGACAAATCCTTGGCTAGGGTTATTCGGATTGAGAGAGAAAGAGTTCTCCGAGAGAATATGATTAAAGCAAGAATTGAGTAGAAACCATATGGGTTTAACAACACAATGCCCAATATACGTTCTCTAGGATATTAGATGGATGAGGGACTATAGGTACACGATAACTGAGGATAGATATGACCAATGGATTAGATTCCCCTGTATCGTCTAGGGACTACAGCGTAGTGGCATAGTACGTCCCTAGTCGATGAATCGAGTGAATTATTATGAAGATAATAATTCACTAAGTTAGAAGGAGTTCTGACAGGTATAACTCACGACCAACTTGATATTGGGCCTAGAAGGTCACACACATATGGTAGGCATTGCGATGAGTAGAGATTTAGATATGAGATATCCGCCAAAACCCTTATCTTATTGGATATCCAATAAGCCCATGAATTATTGGATCCCTTAGACGAGCTCGTTCAATAAAAACTAATGAGAGATTATTAGATGGAGATCCACTAATATAAGAGGCTTGGATAATTGGATAAAGATCCAATACTCAATAGGGAATGATCCATTAGCGTTAATATTGATGGGAGACCACTATAAATATGAGAGATTCAATGGTTCATAGAGCTTTTGCTTGCCTATCTTATTCTCCTCCCCCTCTCCACCTCAGAGCAGGCATGAAGTTTGGAGAAGCATCGTCGCAGGCCTGTTGTGTGGATCACCGCTAAAGAGGAGGGCGCTTGACCTCCTTCACCCTTTCCTAGAGATCTGCAAGAATTCAGGGATATACGAACTCTTTAGGTAACACAATCTTTACTATACACAGTTTTCTATTTCGTGAATTTTACGTACCAATATTCGCACGATGACGAATATCTCTTTGGGAATAGGAAATTTTATTTTTATTTTTATTTTTTCACTGTCCATGTGATGTCATCCCCCCAAAGATTTTTCAACAAAAACTACAAATAGAAGGGATTAGTAGCCCTAAGAAACACAGAATAGAAAAGAGGTAGTAACACCTTAGAGAGAGAAGTGAATGACTAAAGGTAATGACTAAAGGAAAGCCTTAAAAAGTCTCTATGCTTATTGCTAAGAAGTTTGTTTGCAAGTGTGTGATTATATATTCCTTTTTATCAAGATGCAATTTATGTTTCTTTTCCTCTTTCTCTTGTCTTCACAATCCTTTTACAAAGTATGAATATGCTCAAAAGATGGATCAAGATCAAGATCATTAAAAATTTTCTCCACATTGATCATGATAGATGCCACCATTAGATCATAAATATGATATGCGTGACATACCGGTAGTACTGCTAAATCCCTTTTAAATCTGGTTATCATTTTTAGTATAGCCATTTATTCTAAGAAACGAAGCTTATCTAGTTAATGTTAAATATGTATAACTAATTATAAATAATCATAAATATAAATAAGAATAAATCAACAAATTCTTAACATGTCATATTAAAAATCATGAAGATATTGATGCAAAGATGAAAAAAGAAAAATTTACATGCGAAGATGAAATTAATACTTTCTAATTAAATTAGCTGACATATTTTTATATCGAAATTCCGCCAACGAATTTCTAGATTCAGATTTACTTGCAATTAAGAAAGGTTGGTCTATGGTTGATCGGCGGCCCACCTCCGTCATCCTCACAAATTTTCATTTATTTATTACCTCTTTTATCCTATTCCTGAGAAGGAAGATGAGATCAGATTGGGTCGGTGACCGGGTCTCCGCTTCTTCTGCCATCGGCACCTTCCCCTGACAACCTCTCTGTTATCCGCTCTTGAAATTATCATCACTGTCGAGAAACGATAATAACAATCATGTCTCTTTCCTCCCGCTGATTGGTATCCAGGTCTTCTCCCTTCCTTTTTTGACCTTTCTTTCTCTAACAGCGGTGGGGGGTCTTCCGTGACGTTTACTTCCACCTCCTCGGCTTTATGATCTCAAGTAATCGTGTTCTGTCATACAACATAAAAGACTTTTTTTGGTCTCTCTTGCACGCGATCGGCGTTCTCTGTTACAACTTCTTTCCGTTCTATCAATCGGTAGGAGCTCCATCCTTGAAGAAGGTAGAGGAAGACCCATACTTTGGAAAAAGAACGATGGACATCACGAACGAGGCAACGGTGGAGGCTTTCTCGATCGGCCCGTCAACGATCGTGGGACGAACGATCGCCCTCCGCATCCTGCTCTACGGCTCCCTCCACCACTTCCGTCGGCGGTTCGTAGCCCTCCTGCGCGCCGCCGTCCGCCGGCTCCGCGACGACGGGCTGCTGCCGCTGGCCGCCTGGCTCCACCCCCGCAACGCCCAGGGCATCCTGGCTGTGGTCACCCTCGTCGCCTTCGCCCTGCGTCGATTCACCAACGTGCGGTCCCGGGCGGAGTCGGCTTACCGCCGCAAGTTCTGGCGCAACATGATGCGCAGCGCCCTCACTTACGAGGAGTGGTCGCACGCCGCCAAGATGCTCGACAAGGAGATGATGCCCAAAATGAACGAAGGCGACCTCTACGACGAGGAGCTCGTCAGGAACAAACTTCAGGAGCTGCGCCACCGCCGCCAAGAGGGTTCCCTCCGGGACATCGTCTTCTGCATGCGCGCAGACCTGCTCAGGAATCTGGGGAACATGTGCAACCCGGAGCTACACAAGGGTAGGCTTCAGGTATCGTATCCATCTTCCTCCCGTAACTTGTTTCTCCTTCCACCGCCTCCCTGTTTCGATTTGTCCCAATCTAATCATTTGTTGCATTTCTACGACTAAAATTTTCGATTTGCACTCTTCTGTTCTTCATACGACATTAAAAAAAAAAATGCAAAACCATTTTAAATTAAAGCATCAACTTTTATTTTGACATTCCCAGCTAATTCTTATCACCGTATTATTTCGGCCATGATCCTGAAACACTTCAACATTTTAATGCAAAACCCTAGATCCTTCTATTTCTTTCTAACCTTGTTCATATGTCTGACCAATGTTATATATGATTTCTGAAACTTACTAGATTTCTAATTGATAATGCACCCTAAATTACTTACCCATATAACTAATTCCTTTTGTTCATGAGTTGTACTTGCTAATGACCTAAACAAGTGAAAACTCTCTCCAACGAAACTTCTTAGCTTAATGCTGTGTCTACCAATCCACCACACTTTTTGCCTATTGGTTTGAAATTCTCTAGCCTTATGAATATGTTTGAAAAGAGTACCACTTTGATAAAATTAGGGAATATTTTTGGTCACTTGAACTATATATATATATACCTGTCTCTTCTAAACCTTCAAAATTCCCTTCTATGCTCATGGAGTTCAATGGGGTAAGAATCCATTAGGTTAATTCAAGTTGGAGTAAAGGTAACTTTGAAATGTTGAAAATTGCTTGTCTGCCAACTTTTCTCTACTGTTGGAGTAAGTTAGTGATGTGTACTTCCTTGCATGGATAGTAGGAAATTTTCTCCCTTGCAATTGCATTTTCATTTTACATCTCTACACTAGCCACCATCCTAAGTTTCTGACTGACCACTCCAATTACCATTCCAAGTTTGTCAAATGAAGCCTAAAGAAGATCAGACTCAATTCAACACCCATTCATGGGTAGTATTCTTGCCCATGGGGGATTAACCACCTGTGGCAAGAGAATCAAGGTCCTTTCTAGATTAGGAACATAAATTTATTTTCACCGTTAGATTTATTGATTATATCGAAAGGTGCTTTATAATTTAATTAGTGTCAAAAAGGCCAATGTGAGTTTAGTATTGTTTAAGATAGTTATTGTTCCTACTTAGACTTGTATTTAAAGTTCAAAATGTTGGTTTATAGGGATTTTTTGGTGATACGAGATAAACTTACCTTTTGACAAATCCTGTAAGCATGTAATATTTACACTGTTCCCACATTGCTTAGAAACAAGAAAAGAGGCAATAACAAGAAGCTACAGATAATGGCCATTGTAAGTGCATGAGGCATCCTTTTGTTTCTCTTCTCTTATCTCTTCCTTCTCTGACCTTACTCTTTTTTCCTTCTTTTATAATCTCTTTTGGTGGTATCATTCTTCCAATGAAGAAAGAAGGTATGTATGCTAAATAGGTGATGTAAGACAAATTTGTGAGCATAAAGAAATTCAATGAATATCTCGTACTTCTACATGTCTCACATTTGGATGATGAATTCATGCAGACCAAGAAAATAAATGCATCACTTACACATAATGTGAATTCTTCACTCATTAGTTGATTTCTTATTCAATTATGATATCTTTTTCTTATATATCTTAAGTACAAGAAAAAAGAAAATGAGGAAAGAGTACAATTACATTGAGTCAAATAAATAATTCGCTTTTAGCTTCTTTGAAGAAAATTAGTTTTAATATATGATTTAGATGGTGATATTTCTTTTTTGATTATATTCTTGATTGATAATCTTCCTTGTACAAGTGAAATCTTTAATCAATATTCATGATATTCAATCTTAATGAAGTTATAATTTTCTTTATTTTTTCATATTTTCTTTCTTTTTTTTTCACCTTTTGTAATATAGGAGACTGAACTAGAAATATTATATATTTATCACATGACAACCTAACATATGCATGATACGCCTTAAACTAATCAAATTTATTCAATAAGAGAAACTAAAATGGTCTTACATTAATAGGGGACACTGAATCATACCGGGATAAAAAGGAATGAAATTTGAAAGACCGATAGTTGTATTTGTTGGAAATACTTTTGGAAAAGAGATAAATGGATTCACCAAGTTTAAAATTAAAAAAAGATACAGAAACTCTCCACCCTAAGGATAATTAAACAAGGATACATAACATAAAAAAAAAAACTCATCATTCAAGAAAATATCCAAGAGATATAGAGACTAAACCCATCACTCTATGGTAAACCGAAGACATACAAAGTTAAAAGAAAGAACTCAAAGAATTTCTGCAAATACAATTAAATTCTGAACTGTTTATAACTCTAAAACATTAAAATAAATACTAGTGCATGAAACAACCCTCCATGCATAGGGAACTATGAAATTTATTGCTTTGCAGTTGATATTTAAGTATTTTAATACATTCCTTAGTCATGAAGATAAGTTGAAACAGCTAAAAAGTTAAGAGTTTGAGCTTTTTCAACTTATAAAGGCATGCCCCTTAACTCTTTAGAAATCAATTCGGGCTATTAAATCAAGTTGAGCCATTTGTAGGTTTGAAAAATGAGCTTGCAACTCATTTGGCTTATGGGCTATCACATTTGAGAGGTTTGGATTAAAGGTTCTAGGACAAGTATTGTGGGTTATAAAGAATACCATAGGATCAGCAAGATTTACACGAGTTAATTGTAGTAAATTATACACTCCTGTGTCAATCTCCCATAGTTGAAAAAGACTTGTCCTCAAGTCCTAATTTGTTTCATCAACATGATAAGGACTTAAATTAGCCACATTGAATGTTGGGGACACTTCATAATCTCCTAGTAGCTCGATCTCATAAGCATTTTTGTCAATTCTGTTTAGCACATTGAATGGACTATCAACCTTTGGTTTCAATTTCCTAAATTTTCCTGATGGAAACCTCTCCTTCCTTAGATGAATCCGGACCAAATCACCCTCATTAAATTCCACATGTTTTTTGTGTTTATTGGCAGCTCACATGTACCTCTCATTTTGCTTTTCAATGGTTGCTTTAACACTCTCATGCAACTTCTTTATCTGTTTAACTCTCTCATCAGCAGCTCCACTAAATTGTTTAATTGTAGAATAAGGAACTAAGTCCAAAGGACTAGTAGAATTAGCACCATAAATAACCTCAAAAGAACTCTTACCAATGCTATGATGCATGGAACGGTTGTAGACAAACACAATTTATAAAAGAATGAGATTGCATTGCTTGAGGTTCTTGCTAATATAGCTTCTAAGCAAGTTTCCCAAACTTTTGTTTGTTACCTCCATTTGCCCATCGGTTTATGGATGATGAGAGCTACTGAAATTTAAAGATGTACCTAGTTTTCTTCATAAAATTTTCTAAAAATGACTGAGAAATTTTGAATCTTGATCAGACACCATAGTTCTTGGAATGCTATGCAATTGCACAATCTCCTTGAAGTACAAATCAGCAATATGAGATGGATCATTTGATTTATTGCTGGGAACAAAGTGAGACATCTTTGAGAATCTGTCAATAATAACCATGATAGAATCCTTGTTTTTTTGAGTTCTTGGCAGTTCTAAAATGAAGTCAAGACACATCCTTCCATAGAGCACTAGGCACTAATAATGGAGTGTACAAACCAGAATTTTGGTTTCTTGTTTTTGCCAAATGACACACTCGGCATTGCTTCACAAGTCTCTCTACATCTCTAAACATCTTAAGCCAACAGAAATGTGATTGAACAAGAGCTAGAGTTTTGTCCCTACTAAAATGTCATCTCAAAACACCACCATGAGCATCATCCAGAATTACTTGTCTCAAAGAACAAGAGGGAACACACAAGGTATTAGCTCGAAAAAGAAAACCATTAAGGATAGAAAATTGCTGAAAAGAACCTGATTTGTAATTTTGCTATATTGAGTTGAAATCCACATCATTCTTGCAGAGATATTTGAATGTCTCAAATTCAACCACTTTGACTTCCATGGTTGACAATAAAGAATGCTTTCTACTCAATGCATCAGGAATTACGTTTTGAACATCAGATTTGTGCTTGATAGTAAAATTATAAGATTGCAAGAACTCTACCCAAGCTGCATTCCTCTTGTTTAGCTTGTGCTAGAGATTAATGAACTTCAATGCCTCATTATCAGAATATAGGACAAATTACTTAGCAAAAAGATATTGACTCCAATGAGATAAGGCTTTATAAATGGCATAGAACTCCTTATCATGGGTAAAATATCTCCTTCTTGTATCATTCAACTTCTTACTAAAAAAGGCAATGAGCTTTCCATCTTAACTCAAAGCATCACTAATATGCACATTAGAGGCATCACATTCAACCTCAAACACCTTGTCAAAATTAGGCTGAACTAAGATAGGATCTTCGGTCACCTTTCTTTTTAATAGCTCAAAAGCAACATCAGCCTCATTAGTCCACTTGAATGTATTACCTTTTAGGCATTCGGTGATTGGAGTAACAATAGAATTGAAACCCTTGATGAATCTTCTGTAAAAGGAAGTTAAGCTATGGAAACTCCTCACATCATGCAACGAAGCAAGTGTTGACCATTTAAGAATAGCCTCTACCTTACTTTGATCCGTCATGATTCTATTTTTTGAAACAACATACCTCCAAACACACCACACTAGTAGTAAAGAAGTTACACTTTTTTAGATTAACATAAAGCTTTTGTTGCCTCAACATAAGAAAGATCTCTTTAATATGATTCATATGCTCCTCCAAACTCTTGTTGTATACCAATATGCCATCAAAGTAAACCACAACAGAAGACCCAATGCATGGCTTAAGTATGTGATTTATAAATTTCATGAAAGTGCTAGGAGCATTAGTTAGCCCAAATAGCATGACGAACCATTCATACAAGCTATCTCTAGTTTTAAATGTTGTTTTCCACTCATCTCCAAGTCTCATTCTAATTTGGTGATAGCCACTTAAATCAATTTTAGAGAAAATAGAAGCACCACATAATTAATCAAGTAAATCATCTAACATTGGAATGGGAAAACGATAATCAATTATGATTTTTTTGATGGCACGACTGTCCACACACATTCTCGAAGAACCATCCTTCTTAGGCACTAACAAGGTTGAAACCGCATAAGGACTCACGCTCTCCCGAATCAACCCCTTTTTCATAAACTCATTCACTTGCCCTTGAAGTTCTTCATGTTCCTTGAGGTTCATTTTGTAGGTTGCTTTATTAGGTAGCATAGCCCTTGGAGTAAGATCTATGTGATGTTGGATGTCTCTCAAAGGTGGAAGACCATGTGGAATCTCCTTCGATATAATATCTTGAAACTCCTCCAGGATTGGTTTCATGATTGTTGGTGGCTTCTTGTGTTGTTCATTCTCTTCTACTATTACTAGAGTCAAAACATCACCACCCATTTCTAGTACACCCTTGCATTCACTAGAGGTCATAAGAGCACTAACTTCTTTCTTTGGGGGACTAGTTTCAGAAGGTAGTAATGGAGCCAGCGATTTCAATAGGCCCTCGGGTGCTCGGGCGAGGTGAGGCGAGGCCCGAGTGCCTCGCTTCATGTCCAGGCGACGCCCTTCAAAGAGGTGTTGCTGCTTGGGCGCTCGCCCGAAGCGCTCTCGGGTGAGCGCCTAGGTTAAACTAGGCAACCTCGGTGCTTTAGTTGGTTCAATCGAACCAACTAAAGCATCGATATCAGCTCCCAGCATCCCTCTTGCAACTTCCCCAACCCTAACCCTGCTCGTGATTCTGCCGCCGACATTTCCTCTCCGTTGTCACTGCCTCTCTCTGCAGTCGTTGCCTCTCTCCGCTATCGTTGCTCTCCGCTACCACTGCCACTGTCGCTGCTCGCCGCTGTTGTCGCTGCTCGTCGCTCTCGCTCCCGCTGCCGTTGCTCACTACTACTGTTGTCGCTGCTCTCAGTCAACAACATCGGTCTTACTCTTACGTTGCGCTCTTGCTACTGCTGCCGCTGCTTGCTGCTACCGCTAGCGCTGTTGCTACCATTATTGCTGCTCACCGTTGCTGTCGCTGCTTGCCATTGTCGTTGCTCCCGCTACCGTTACTGTCTTACTCTTACTCACTCTTCTCACATTGACTCGATAGTATACTATTAACAGTATATTAACAATATATTGTTAATTGTATACTAGTAATAGTATTTTTTATTTATTAGATTAATAATATATTATTATGATTTTAATACTACTAATTTTTATTTATTTGAAATTATTGTTATTGTTTTGAATTTTGAGAATTTTTCTTTATATGATATTGTGATTTTGCAAGATTTTCATAATTTAATATTATATTTTTATATAAATAATTATATTTATTAATTATATTATATATTTTTATATTTTAGCGTCTCGCTTCGCTCGAGTGAGCGCCTAACGCTTTTTAAATCACTGAATGGAGCTAAAACAATCTTCTTTTCATTCATCTTAAAAGATAAGTATGTTTGTAGCCATCATACAACACCTTCCTATGATAATGCCAAGATCTATCCAATAGTAAATGACAAGCATCTATAGGAGCAGCATCACACCATACTTCATCTTTATAATGTTTGCCAATAGAAAACAAAACTAAACATCTTTTAGTTATCTTGATGTCATTCCCCTTTTGCATCCAACATACTTGGTAAGGATGTGGATAAGGGATTATATCTAACTTTAGCTTTTGTACCATCTCCAAAGATATCACATTCTCAAAGCTGCCATTATCAATGATCACCAAGCACACCTTGCTATGAGAAGTGCATTTGGTGTGCTATGAGAAGTGCATTTGGTGTGAAACACGTTCTTTCTCACCCAACTTTCATCCTCAGCCACATAGGAAACATTTAAGCTACGTTGTAACACAATAGACAAACCATGATCAGCATAAATAACCTCTTCCTCATCATCATCGTATTCTGGTTCGTCGTTGGCTTCATCTCCTTCTCCATTACTATATTTTTCAACCAAAATAACAATCCTTCTATTTGGATAATCTGAAGCAATATGCCTAAAACCATGACATTTGAGGCATTTTCGGCTACTTGGTGTAGAAGAATTAGGTGTTTGTTTGTTGTTAACAAATCTTTCACCCATGTCTTGCACCTTTGACACCACCTTGCTTTAGAGAGTAGCTTGGAATTTCCTCCTCTCGTATAACCTTCTTTTGACCCGTACCGAGAATTCTTTTCAAACTTCTGTTTCTTCTCAACTTTTAAAGCCAATTTGCTCACATCATTCAAGGACCAATATGGCTGGAGTTGAACCACTTTAGCAATCTCATATTTTAGACCTTCTAAGTATCTTATTATGGTTTGCTCCTTTGGCTCCATAAGCTCTGCTTTTAACATGAGATTATCGAACTCTACTGTGTACTCCTCGACACTAAGATCTTTTTGCTTGAAATCATGGATTTGGAGAAAGATCTCTTGCCTATAGTTGTTAGACAAGTATTTCCTCTTCAATTCCCTTCTTATTTTCTCCCATGTCACGATCTTACTCTTCCCCTTACATTCTCTTTGCTTCTTCAGGTTTTCTCACCAAAAAGATGCATTCCTTCTGAGTTTGAGTGCCACAAGCATTCCTTCTGTTCTCTATACCTTGCTCGATATCTTCCCAGCTCCCTTGGGTGAGGAGATATATCATCATCAGAACCAAACTCTTGGGCATCATTTTCATGCTGGTTGTTTCTTCTCCGAAGTTCTTCAAAGGTTTCATTCCTTTCTTATAGACAACGTAGCAATCTTTGTAGCTGCAACCTCAAGGACTCAACGTCGTCTTCATGGCCACTACCTTCACCAACTACATCTTTTCCATTCCGTCTTACTATGATCTCTAGCCTTTAACTTTGATACCAAACTGATATCGGGATAAAGAGAAATGGAATTTGAAAGGTTGATAGTTGTATTTGTTGGAAATACTTCTGGAAAGGAGATAAATGGATTCACTGAGTTTAAAATCACAAAGGGATACAAAAACTCACCACCCTAAGGATAATTAAACAAGGATACAGAACTTAAAAAAAAACTCACTACTCAAAAAATATCCAAGAGATATATAGACTAAACCCATAATTCTATGGTAAATCAAAGAGATATAGAGTTAAAGGAAAGAACTCAAAGAGTTTTGCAAATAGAATCAGATTCTGATATGTTTCTAACTCTAAAACACTAAAATAAATACTAGTACAAGAAACAACCCTCTATGTATAGGAGATATCTAAGCTCTTTAATGCATTCCTTGGTCATGAAGATAAGTTGAATTAACTCTCCCTTTGTATTTGCCCATCAGATCATCTATTAATGAAACAGTTGGAAAGTTAAGAGTTTGAGTTTTTCAACTTATAAAAGCATGCCGTTTAACTCTTTAGCAATCAATTCGGGCTATTCAAACAAGTTAGGCCATCTGTAGGTTTGGAAAATGAGCTTACAACTCATTTGGCTTATGAGCTGTCACATTTGAAAGATCTGGATTAAAAGCTATGGGACAAGCATTGTGGGCTGTAAAGAATACTATAAAATCAGCAAGATTTACATGAGCTGTTTATAGTAAATTAAGCACTCCAGTGTCACTGAATCCTATCAATTTGGTATCAAAATTAATTATCATATGATATATCTCATTGCTTTGGCCACTATATGTAATTTTCATGCAAATTCACTATGACATAACTTCTTCGTGAATCCCTCATCTACCTTGATGAGCATCAACCTCAAACTCTTTATTGTATTACTAAACAGTGATATCCTATACAAAAATTTGTGACAAGTTAGGAGGGCACTAGCCCCAGTACAACTTGCCCCCTCAGCTATGTGACTCCATCAATGATAAGTATTTTTAACTGTCATGAAAGTGACAACCATGTCAAATGATAGCCATGTAACAAAATCATCCTGTATATTCCAAGTTATATCTATCAAGTGAAACATGAAACATCCCTATCTCTATCTGGAGCTACAGTTTGGTCAAATAGATTTCTATTTTCAATAATTGGAGTAAGTAATTCAAATTCAATATTTTCACAGATGTCATTGTTGCACCACCAAACTTCTTTAAAGAAAAATGTCATATTTAGGGGAAAAACATGCAGGTATGGCATATATATCAAGGTGACGGTTTGGTTGTTAGAGCCAGAAAAATGGAAAGAAAAAGCTTTCTCTTCTGTCTTGGAGCATTTTATCTTGCTTATGGCTTCTTCACATGGCTTGTTTTTCTTGTTTCCTATACTATCTAGCTCTAGTATTACTTCGTTGAATTTGGAAAGTTAAATTTACGTCCAAATTAATTGCAATACAGGTGCCAAAACTCATAAAGGAATACATTGATGAGGTGTCAACTCAATTGAAAATGGTTTGCAACTCAGATTCTGATGAGTTGCTTTTGGAAGAGAAGCTTGCATTTATGCACGAGACAAGACATGCTTTTGGTAGGACAGCATTGCTCCTGAGTGGAGGTGCTTCACTGGGTGCTTTCCATGTAGGTGTAGTAAAGACACTAGTGGAACATAAGCTACTGCCTCGAATAATAGCAGGGTCTAGTGTGGGTTCCATTATGTGTGCTATTGTAGCAACAAGGTCCTGGCCTGAGCTTGAAAGCTTCTTTGAAGATTCTTGGCACTCATTGCAGTTTTTTGACCAGTTGGGTGGGATATTTACTGTGGTTAAAAGGGTCATGACACATGGTGCAGTTCATGAGATTAGGCAATTGCAAAGGCTTTTGAGGCATCTTACAAGCAATTTGACATTTCAAGAAGCTTATGACATGACTGGCCGTGTTCTTGGTATCACAGTTTGCTCACCTAGAAAGCATGAGCCACCACGATGTCTTAATTACTTGACATCTCCTCATGTTGTCATATGGAGTGCTGTAACTGCTTCTTGTGCATTTCCTGGCCTATTTGAGGCTCAGGAGCTAATGGCAAAAGATAGATCTGGAGAAATTGTTCCTTATCATGCACCCTTCTCACTGAGCCCTGAGGACACACCTGGAACTTCAGCTCGTCGTTGGAGAGATGGAAGCTTGGAGAGTGATTTGCCTATGATTCAGTTGAAGGAATTGTTCAATGTCAATCATTTTATTGTCAGTCAAGCCAATCCTCATATAGCCCCATTGTTGAGATTAAAGGAAATTATCAGAGCTTATGGAGGGAACTTTGCTGCAAAGGTATCTAAGCTATAAATCTTCATCATTGTTTATGCTTGTGTTTTTGTTCCTATAAATCTTCGTCATTTTATATGCTTTTGTTTTTGTTCCTATAGATCTTCATCGTTATTTATGCTGTTGTTTTTGTTCTTTCCCCTATCTTTTCTTTTAGATCTCAAACATGATTACTTAATATCATACTGAACTCACTGCATCATGTCCATATTAGTTTCAAATTATAGCTGTAAGGAGACTAAAATGTCATCAAACAAGCAACAGATGGAAGATAATCATGCATATCATATTAGCTATAGCAGTCTTCCTTGCTTTATATACAATCTCATTAATTGTACTCTCTGTAGCTTGCTCATCTTGCGGAAATGGAGGTCAAGCATCGATGCAATCAAATTCTTGAACTCGGTTTTCCATTGGGTGGCATAGCCAAATTGTTTGCTCAAGATTGGGAGGGTGATGTCACTGTGGTTATGCCAGCTACCCTTGCTCAGGTAGCTTTACTATCTGTTTGTTTTATTTTTTGAATTATCATATTCTGTTGTAACTCTAGTTTTCAGGCTGCTAAGGTTGATAGTGGTTCATTTTTTATTTCAGTATTCAAAAATTATACAGAACCCTTCTTATGTGGAGCTCCAAAAGGCTGCTAACCAAGGCAGAAGATGCACATGGGAGAAGTTCTCTGCTATCAAGGCAAACTGTGCTATTGAACTTGCACTAGATGAGTGTGTTGCTCTTCTGAACCATATGCGCAGGCTCAAGAGAAGTGCCGATAGAGCTGCTGCTTCCCATGGTCACACAAACTTCATGCGACTCAGTGCTTCGAGGAGAATTCCTTCATGGAATTGCATTGCAAGGGAAAACTCATCAGGTTCTCTCGAAGAAGACATACTCGTGGATGCTGCTGCTTCAATCCACCAGGGAACTGCTCCTGTCTGGCAGTTGAACAGAAATAACCGTACTCAACAAAGCATTCATGATGGAAGTGATAGTGAATCAGAAAGTGTAGACCTAAATTCTTGGACAAGAAGTGGTGGCCCTTTGATGAGGACAGCCTCAGCTAATAAATTTATTAACTTTGTCCAGAATCTTGAGATTGAGTCAGAATTCAACAGATCTTGGTCAAGGGAAGAAGAGATCAATGCTTTAGTAGCACACTCAAATCCTATGGTGAGTCCAACAACTGGTAGGGATCCTTATAATAACAACTCCAGAGTAGCAACCCCTGACAGAAACTCGGAGAATACAGATCCTGAAAATAGCAATAGGGTTCCAGTTGCTGCTTCCACCAGCATTATGGTTTCTGAAGGAGACCTTTTGCAACCCGAAAAGATTCAAAATGGGATTGTGTTTAATATTGTAAAGAAGGAAACACTGCTTGTACATAGGGGCAGCGACTCTGAACAGCAGCAAGACTCTTCTAGAGAAGCAGACGTGGAGAATCTACAAATGGATATTTGTGATGTCAGTACAGCTTCTGAATATGTTGAGGATGATGCTGAACCCACATTGATTTGTGATTATAAGTGAGCTTTTCAGAGTGATGATAGTGCTTTGGATCAAGCTGTCTGTAATAGATGAGAGCTGCAGCCATGTCTAACACAAGATATGTTGATTAATGTTTTTTTAATGGTTATTGATATATATTTGGGCTACGCTGCTGCCCCTTAACACTTTTCAAGTCCACTGTTTTCTGATGGTTCATCACAACTCCTGCTCTAGTTTCATTCACATGTTTTCCACAGTTTCTTGTACATGGAAATTTGACATATTTTTGACTTAAAAAGTGGCCAGGAAACCTTCGGACATATTGGGATCAACTTTTATGCCGAGTTCTAACTTGTTTACATGTGACCTCTGTGTCGTTAAACTTTGATCTTGTATGATTTATCTGTGAAGTAATCCATATACACTGGCTGCCATTCATATGAGAGGTCATATCGGATTGATGAATCATTTTGTGGATGAAATAATCATATGAAGAGTCGGGTAAAGAATTAATATCACACCCCCAAGATAACAAACATCCTAAGGTGTGAGCCTATCTTAAATACTATCTTAAACAGAATATAATTTTTCAATTGTTCACAGTCTAAACCTATGATTCATAACAGATAATTTGAGGACACCAAATGTATCTAATTAATTCTCAATTAAACATACCGTTAAAACCATACAGTTTATAATCATTCAATGTGTCATTTGATAACTCCATACAACCCTAAGCCAACTAAAAAAATTATTAACAACCGCTTATTAACTCACAAGATCAATGAAACACTATAATCATAAACCAACTATTTATCAAAACTTCACATTAACATAAAAACTTTAGATTTAATATTCCAACTTTCAAAATATATGAGAGGACTTTTAACATTTACAACAATACAAACCAGCTCATACTTTTTTGGATAACATTACAATTAGAGTGTCATTTACAATAAAATCTTGTTAAAACCCAAAAATATGCCATAAACTTCTACCATTCCATTGCCCAGAACAAAACTAATATAAATGTGAGTAACAAACTAACCTAAATAATTTATATAGCAATAATATAAGCTATAAAACTCAGAAAGTGATTATCATATCCATGGTATAGAGATAACAAATCATATGGCAAAAGCATCAAGGTGCAAAGTATAGATTCAAGAGTCAATAAATATTATTTTATTAGATTCATACTTAACATCAAGGTGCAAAGGATATATTCAAAGTCAATAAATATTATTTCATTAGATTTATACTTAACAAGAGAGCAAAGAGTGACATACAAGTATATCAAGAAAAATTGTAAGGGATGAGTTCAAGTATAAAATAAGTCAGTATAGATTCAAAAGTCAATAAATATTATTTCTTTAGATTCATACTTAATAAGAGAGCAAAGAGCGATATCAAGAATAATTGCAAGAGATGAGCTCAAGTGTAAAAGAAGTATCATATTTAACATTTCATTCGATTCGTTGATAACAAAAGAGCATATAGCAACACGAGCAAATCAAGATTATAATTTAAAGTATAAGTTCAAGAGTCATATTTGACATTTTATTCGATTCATTGATAACAAAGAAGCAAAGAGTAACTTATAAGCAAGTCAAAATTCAAAGGTATGAGTTCAAGTATTATATTTGATATTTCATTCGATTCATTGATAACAAAGGAACAAGGAGCAATATATTAGCATATCGATATACGAGGTAATGAGCTTAAGAGTAGAGTTATATTTGACATTTCATTCAATTTATTCATATCAAATGAACATATAGATACATAAGCATATCTTGTGGAATCATATAAAAGAAAAATAGATGGTAAAGTGAGATAATAAAATAGCACAATTTCATCCATTTTTACATGTCCATAAGTCTAGAGCTCATCATGGTTTTAAAATATAACATAATCCCTCTTTTATATATGGCAAAGGGTCTATAATATCCCACAAACTGGAGTACAAAAAAGATATTTTAATTAAGATAGTAGAAATGCATCAAAAGCATATGTGAAATAACAAAAGCATACATAAAATAAAGGAGGGATATCAAAGGTAACTTGAACGTATGCAGAATTCATTCACATATTCAGGAGGGATCATAAAATAGCATAATTTCATCCATTTTTACATGTCCATAAGTCTAGAGCTCATCATGGTTTTAAAATATAACATAATCCCTCCTTTATTTATGGCAAAGGGTCTATAATATCTCACAAACACTGAAGTACAAAAATGATATTTTAATTAAGATAGTAGAAATGCATCAAAAGCATATGTGAAATAATAAAAGTATACATAAAATAAAGGAGGGATATCAAAGGTAACTTGAATTCATTCACATATGCTTTGATATATGCAGAATTCATTCACATATGCTTTCACATATGTAGAATTCATTCACATATGCAAGAGGGATCATAAAATAGCACAATTTCATCCATTTTTACATGTCCATAATTCTATAGCTCATCATGGTTTTAAAATATAACATAATCCCTCCTTTATTTATGGCAAAGGATCTATAATATCCCACAAACACTGGAGTAAAAAAAGATATTTTAATTAAGATAATAGAACTGCATCAAAAGCATATGTGAAATAATAAAATTATATATTAAATAAAGGAGGGATATCAAAGGTAACTTGAACATATGCATAATTCGTTCACATATGCTTTGACATATGCAGAATTCATTTACATAAGCTTTCACATATTCTTTAACATATGCTTTCACATATGCAGAATTCATTCACATATAAAGGAGGGATCATAAAATAGTATAATTTCATCCATTTTTACATGTCCATAATTCTATAGCTCATCATGGTTTTAAAATATATCATAATCCCTCCTTTATTTATGGCAAAAGATCTATAATATCCCACAAACACTAGAGTACAAAAAAGATATTTTAATTAAGATAATAGAACTACATCAAAAGCATATGTAAAATAACAAAAGAATACATAAAATAAAGGAGGGATATCAAAGGTAACTTGAACATATGCAGAATTCATTCACAAAAACATACATAAAATATTGCACGTATAGAGCAATATCAAAGGTAACTTGAACATATGCAGAATTCATTCAATTATAGTCAACATTAATGATTAAGAGATAAAAGAGTTTAATCAGCAACATAAGTCTTATTAAGAGAGGATTCTTAGCTTAAATCAAGTAAGAATTAGTAAATTTGAAAACTAATATATTTTGGTAGAATATATAAGGTAAGTTGCAT
This sequence comes from Musa acuminata AAA Group, assembly GCF_036884655.1. Taxonomy (NCBI): domain Eukaryota; kingdom Viridiplantae; phylum Streptophyta; class Magnoliopsida; order Zingiberales; family Musaceae; genus Musa; species Musa acuminata. The sequence goes on from NC_088340.1 coordinate 24,938,588, forward strand.
AAGATGTTCAGATAAGCAGTTGTGTTCCAATTTATTCAAATAAGATATTATTAAAAATATATACAAGTCTACTTTCAAATAAAATAGGTTTTGTATAAATTAAAGTTATTTACAAGAAGATACAAGTAATTTAATACAGATAAATTAGAACATATCCTCTTTATTTAGCAGAATTCAAGAGATAAAAATAAATAATCATTTGGATAGTCATTTGTACTTTAAATTATTCAAATAGGATACTGAATAAAAAATATGAGAGTCTAGTTTTCATAAAAATGATTTTACTTGATTTAGAGTCCTAAACAGGACACTAGAGTTAAAACAATGTAGATAGGCCAGATTATTTTGCCTCTATTTTTAGAAAATTTGAGGGATCAATTAAAATAAATATTTAGATACAAAATTATTCTTCAAATCATTCAAATAAGATATTGACTTAAAGGTTTTAGAGTCTAGTTTTCAACAAAAGAGAATTTGTTTAACTTGAAGCTTTGTACAAAATATTATAATTGAAACAAGAGAAATAGGATAGAATTCTTAAAATTTCAGCATTGTAAGTTTACAACTCAATTGAAATTGATGCTACAAAAAAGAGGCAAAATTTTATAAATAATTCATAAAAAATTAGAGATAAGAATTACTGTAGGATGGGATAGAACATTTGCTTTAAAAAAAGCTAATTCCCAAAGATGTTGAACTAGTCTAAAATCCTCAAGCCAAGACAAAGAAGACTTCACTTCTTTTTCTTCTTTTCCTTCATTTCTTCTCATCACTAGGTAGAGGGTAGCAAGGTACTAACTTAGTAATATTTTTTTCACTTTTGCTCTCTAAGTACAAGTGTTTAGATAGCATAAGATATTACAACGTGGCAAGCATGCAACAAAAAAGGTATAGGTGTCAACAACGTAGTAAGTATGGGTGACACATCTTTGGTTAACTAGTGACATATCTTTGGTTCTCCTTTCTCTCTCTCTTTTTTTTTACTAACTTAATATGGAAACTATATAAATCATATCCTATTTCTAAGATTTATAATTTGATCCCTAGTGTTAATTTTCTAATATAAAATTAATTAATATAAGAAATTCTTAAATAAACTTATATATTAAAATAATAATAAAATTTATCATATCATATATAATTAAAATATAAGAGATATTACAGTTGCAAGAGCTAGAGTTTGAGCCACACTGGGCTTGAGGAAGGACCACCAATGGGATGGTTGCTAACACCCTGATAAATTTGACCAACCTTATTGCTTAGATGACGGTATTAACCTAATAGATAGAGATTGTGATAGAGTGGATGCAAGCTCAAGCTAACCCAATAGTAAAGAAAGATCGAGCAAAGAATGTCAAAGTAAATGAGAGAGAATCATCTCGTTTCGAGATGCAGAACTACTAGAAGAAACTATCGAGTGAAACTTTGTAGTAAGAACTCATTTATTTCGAGTCAAGACTTACATTAACATATCCTTGTATAGCTCAATCAATACTATAGTATTAGACTTATGGATAGATTAATATGATACTTCCTTTGCTCTATATGATTACAACATCAAGGATAGGGTGATGCTTATGCAATTAAAGTTGATTGGACAGTCCTCATGCACAACCTATTTTCAAACTAATGACGATGAAGATATATCATAGACATGATTCAAAAGACTCATATAAGATGAATTTTATCCTATGGGGTATCTCAAAGAAAGATGAAAAAAGTAATACTACTTACGCAAAAGAAGATACCAATCCATGCAAGAATATACCATTAAATTTTGACAACAAATAATTACACTCGAAATCTCCCTCAATAATCACTCGATGGTGATGAAACACATTGCCAGCTTTTATTCCTAAATCAAAATAAAACTAAGTATCTTCAGAACCCATAGCTATTGAATCTTGAATTTTGATGATGAAACCAATTGATAAGTGTTTATGATTTAATCTGTGTTTTGAGTGACGCAGGATGCTTCGATCAGGGAGAGATAATTAAAGTAGGAAGAATCATGTTGGGTTAGAGGAAAACAGAAGATTGGACATCGGGCCGGAGGATCAGTCGACGTATCGATAGAAGGCTTCGGGCCATGGATTCGGGCATCGAACCAAGAAGAGTGGATATTACGCTAAGGATATCGGAGTTGCGAGGTCAACTGGCCAATTGAGCAATAAGCCGCAAGAGAGGACGATGCGCCGAAGAATCAGACGAAGCGTCGATAGACCAATGACAAACTGGACGACATAATTCATGCTTAGTAATAATTGTCTAGATCGAAGCATATTTTTATGTGTGCAGGATTAACTACGATAACAAGGTATAAAGCAAAATGAAGTCCCATAGTCAAGAAAGCGATTTCGTTGGAAGTTTGAGAGTTTGTCGGAAGTTCGGACGTTCATTGCAAGTTCTGCCGGAACCAACTGAGAAGTCCAGGAGCTTACCAAAGAAGCTAATTGGAACTCACCAAGAAGATCGTCGTGAAGTCTAAGAGCTTGCCGGGAGTCCGCCGGAACATTACCAAGAGATCATCGGAAGTTCGCCCGAAGCTTGCCAGAAGAAATCAGACTTATCTTGCTTAGAATATGTCTTAGGAATCGTAGTTAGCATATAATTAGAGTTGGAATTGGGAGGTAATCCCATCAACTCTGTTAGGGCTAATTGGGCCCAAAGTTGGGCTAGATTCAAGGCCCATCCAGGGTGCTGAAACCTTGGCTAGTGGTGGCATCGTTTGGGGAACAACACCTTAGGAAATTTGGGTGGTGGTACCACCAGCAGTAATGCTGCCAACGGTAGTACCACCCCTGTTCGATGGTGGTACTGCCCAGTAGCAGATCCTGTGGTGATAGTACCACCCAGGAACGACGGTGGTACCGCTAGTACCCAGGAAATCTGGGATGAGACCTTTTTAGGCTTCAAGTTTGAATCAACTTGAAGCCTATAAATACTCTTCTCATCCTTGGTTAACACACATAAGTACTAAGAGTAAAAAGGAAAGAAACTCTACTGTAATCTTATGTGAAACTCCTCTCAAAGTTCTATATTAGAATAGTTTGAGAGAGGAGTGAGTGGGGGTGTAAGGGTTATCTCCTAAACCCGATAAAAGGAGAAAGAGCTGTAAGAAGGAGGTTGATCTTCGCCTATTAAAGAAAGATCAATAGTGGATACCGGTGGCCTTGATGGAAGAGGAATCAGCTAAGTGGATGTAGGTCATGACGACCGAACCACTATAAACATCCGGGCTTTTTTTTGTGTGCAATTTATCATACTACAAACCTCCTTACTTGCTTACTACTTTCAATACATTTATGAATATGCTTTCAAGTTGAGCAAGTTTTCAAAATTGGTTTTATCGTATGAAACGAAAGAAATTTATAGAACCAACAGTTGGTATTAGAGCCTTGTATTTCTCATTTGGTTTAACACCTAAGAGAAATGACTCTTTTTGACTTTCAAGAGGGTCACTATCTCATTCATCCTCCCTTTTTCAATGGGATAGACTACACATATTGGAAAACTCGAATGATAATTTTCTTGCTTTCTTTGGATTTGAACTTATGGAACATTATTGAAAATGGTTTTCGAAGGTCTTCTTTTCCAATGAACCATTCGAATGATTTGGAGGAGACATTTTCTTTAAACGCTAGAGCTATGAATGCTCTATTTTACGCTTTAGACAAAACCGAGTTTAATTGTATTTCTATGTGTGAAACGACTTTCGACATTTGACACATTCTTGAAACCACACACGAAGGCACTAGTAGAGTAGAAGTTTCGAAGATTAATCTTTTGATGTGTGATTTCGAATTGTTTCATATGAAACCAAGTGAAACCATTGGAGACATGTACACTTGTTTTACAGATGTCATCAATAGTTTAAAATCACTTCGTAAAAGTTTTTTGAATTTTGAACTTGTAAACAAAATTTTACGTTTGGCTTCCTCCACCGACGAGGTCACCAACGTCAACTAGAGGCCTTCCTTCAATAGGCGAAGGCCAACCACCCTTTTACAGTTTCACTCCTTTTGACGGGCTTAGAAGACAACCCTTGCCGAAATTTCTCTCCTCTCTTTACAACTCAGAACTTGGAAGAAAAGAGGGAGGAGAACTTTTGGCCTTTACAACAATTTTGAGTTCTAAAAATCACAGAAAAAGATCAAGATTTTGGGTAAGTTCTTGCTCTTTCAGTGCTGAATGGGTGGGGTATTTATAGGCCCCAACCCATTTCAAATTTGGAGCTCAAAACTGTCAATTCCCGGAATTCCGGGATCAGGCGGTTGCACCTCCTGACTGGGGTGGTTGCACCGCCTGGTAGAGCTCGAAGACTGAGCCTCTAGGCGGTGCCACCTCTGTCAGGGGCGGTTGCACCTCTCTGCCAGAGCTCGAAGACCGAGCTCAGGCGGTTGCGCCTCCTGACTAGAGCGGTTGCACCGCCTGGTAGAGCTCGAAGACTGAGCTCAGGCGGTGCCACCTCCTGTCAATAGAGGTTGCACCGCCCAGTCTCGCTTGGAGACTGAGCCCAGGCGATGCCACCTCCTGGCTGGGGCGGTTGCACCGCCTAGTCTCGCTGGGAGACTTAGCCCAGGCGGTGCTACCTCCTGGCCTAGGTGGTTGCACCTCTTGGCACTATTTCAGATCACTGGTTGGGCTCTAAACTTGGCCCAAACTAGTCCGAATTCGGGCCCAATTGGCCCCTAACCAGGTTATAAGATTAACACCTAATCCTAACCTTAACTAACGTGCTAACTACGAATTTAAAGACATTTCTTAAGCTATTACAAAGTTCGCAAGTCAAGACTTCTTCCGGCGAGCTTTCGGTGAACTTCCGACGGTCTTCCGATAAACTCTCGGAAACCATTCTGCGGACTCCCGGCAAGCTCCTAGACTTCACGATTTGATCTTGGTGAGTTCTGACGAGCTTCTTTGGCAAGCTTCTGGACTTCTCGGATTTGTTCCCGCAAAACCTCCGACGACCGTCCGAACTTCCGTCAAACTCTCGAACTCCCAACGTGATCATAGTCTTGACTCCGGCGCAACTCCTGCTGCATGTCTTTCTTCCATCGTAGTTAATCCTGCACACTGAAAATAAACACTTCGATCAAGACAATTAATCCTAAGCAATTAACCAAGTTGTCCGGCATGTCATTGGTCCCTCGACGCTTCGTCCGATTCTTCGGCGCATCGTCCTCTCCTGCAGCCTATCGCCCAATCGGCTAGTTGACTCCGTAACTCTGATATCCTTGGCACAATACCCGCTCTTCTTGGTACGATGCCCGAGTCCATGGCCCGAAGCCTTCTGTCGATACGTCGACCGATCCACCGGACCGATGTCCAATCTTCTGACATGTTCCTCCAGCACAACATGATTTTCCTGCTTTAATTGTCTCATCCTGATCGAAGTATCCCGCATTACTCAAAACACAGATTAAATCATAAACATATATCAAGTGGTTTCGTCATCAAAATACGAGATTCAACAATCTCCCCCTTTTTGATGATGATAACCATCTGATGACGGAGTTAACCTTAACTCCCGAAGTTTAAACAAACTCCCCCTATCAATATGCCATATTGATAGAAACTCTTAGATTCAAAAATCTAAGCAACATGTCATCATAATCGGAGTTAACCTTAACTCCCAGAGTTTAAACATACTCCCCCTATCAATATGCCATATTGATAGAAACTCTTGGATTCAAAAATCCAAGCAACATGTCATCATAAACTTATGCATAACATGTCATGTCATCAACATACTTCTCCCCCTTTGTCATCAACAAAAAGGAGAAGTACCACAATCAAGTGTTTGTGATATAAGTTTAACTCATTGCATGAAAAACATAATATCTATTGTTATCATCATGCAAGTTTGCTATCATCAAATGGTAAGATATCAACATGTAAAATTGCGATTCAAGTTCTTGATATCTTAACATGATATGACATTCATAGCACCTATTCATATGAATGCTGCTTTTGATATCTCATCATAATATGGCATTCATAACATCTATTCATATTCTTCAAATATGACACTCATAGTATCAATTTATATATTTCTCCCCCTTTGTCATCAACAACAAGGAGAACGATATAAGCAAATTTTAAATATAAGTGCGATGTCATAAGTTGGTTCATGTCATTTTCCAACAGCGAGTGATAGGATACCAATTATGCAAACATCTCGAGGAAAACATGACATGGAGATAGCTTTTATTACTTCTTCCTTTTTATTTGTTATCTTTTTACATGAAGGAAGAAAGCCATATGTGAAGTTCAAATCGATAAGATATTAAAGCACACTTCATTTTTGCAAGGATTAAGATATGTAAGTGAGTCAAATCCTTGTATGTAAAAATATCTTCCTTTTATAAGAGGGAATCATCAAATATGTTTCTCGAAAAATATTTTTCACATGATAAGTGCATTTGCTAGATGATTCCATATGTCAAAAATCAATGATGTGAATTAAACTTGATATGACATATGCTTGTTAAGTTCGGAAGAGGATAATGTATTAAGAAAATCCAATTGTTAGGATCAAGAAAATCCGAAAATGAAATTTGACACTTTCATACATTCGGACAGGGTTTTACTAGAGATATTCAATTACAATCATGAAGGTAAAACATGCTTATTATCATGGAAATTTTTGTATTCAAGCACATAATTTCCAACATGTAATCATGGCAAGTAATTGTGTAAAATCATTATGGCAATCAAGTGATTTGATCATTCAATCAAAAAAGTCCAAAAAATAATTTTAACACGTTTAATCATTCAGAAATATTTTTGCCATAGTTTTTCAAATATAATCATGAAGATAAGGCATGCTCATCATCATGGTAGTATGATAGCAAGTTTACCATATACAAGCTAGCAAAAAATTTCTACATTTTAAGGCCCGCAAGCTAGGAATTTTGAGATGTACAAGAAAGCAACTCTTGCTTCTTGAAATATAAGTTTTGTTAGATGTGTAAGTTAACTTTTTGCTTCTTGAGATAGGCAAGATAGCATTCCTTGGTGATGTTCAATATAGCTAAGTTCTACATCATGCAAGCTAGTGAATTTTATAACATTTTAGAACATGCATAATCACCAAAGCATCATAAATTTTAATGATGTGCAAAATTACAAATTTTGCATGATTGCATTTGTGTGTCTTGAGATTTGCAAGATAGCACTTCTTGGTGATGTTCAAGATAGCAATTTCTTCTCTTTTGAGAAGTGCAATTTTTGCTTTCTTCTTAAATTGTGTAAGCTAGCTATCTCCCCTTTTGTCATTGTCAAAAAGAAGGGAAAAACCCTTTACATCAATTTTTAAATCATGACAAAGGTTAGTATCAATCTCATTTGTGCATCATTATATTTTCAAATTAAAACATGCACATTTTCAAAACATATAAACTCATTATTATATGCATGATTCCAAATCATCATTCATATTATTTCAATCATTGTTTCACTCATCACAATAGCTTATCATGCATAATATGTAAAACCATCTAACATGATATAAACATTTATTTATTTAATTTTTTTTTAAGCATTCATGATACACATCATACATTATCATAATAAAAAGCATATGCATCATTCCAAATCATAAATATTTCAAATCATCATGGTATTAATTTGTCACATTGCATCCTACCATGCATGATCGAAACTTCTCATTTGCATACATCAAAATAAATTCATGAATATCTCATGCATTCATATCATCACTTGAGGAATATTGAAAAGAAATAATTGGGTGATGAGATAAATATTTCATGAATACAAAGAATTGCATAAAAATCATATCATGAATACAAGGAATACAAGTCACAATCATTCAAGAGAAAAATCATCATTCATTTTCAATTCATTCAATTTGATAAATCAAGATCATGATTTTGATAAAACTCATTTCAAATTTAAATCATCAAAATCATTTTTATGACTCACAAAATTTATAACATAAATAGATTCATGATTTTATTGATAATATATTTTTCCCCTTTTTAAGTGTTTCATTTTAAGTGGTCGATTTCATGTTGGCATGCCTTTTCATTTATGAAAACATGCATCAATTTTTTTTAAAGCCACTGTTATTATCATGAAAATCGATAATCCATAAATATCAAGAATCATCATATATAATTTCAAAAATATATACTCATTAATCATAACTTCAAATTAAACATGATTTCATATACTCAAAATCGAGAAATAACAATGGAAATTAACATGATACACATTATTACTTCTTAACCACATATAGCATGATTTCATAAGGTATTTTTAAAAAAAATCATTTTGTTTATCATAAACATGCAATTTTCATGATTATTTTCAAAATTACTAGAATGATAAGCATGATTCCTAATTGTTTGTATTTTTATTATAAAATTATTAAACATGCAATTTTTAAGAAAATTAAATAAAAAAGAAAAATGCTTTATGAAAAGCATCATGTAATTTCAAAGTAAATTAAAGGCATTTTGATTACCTCAGCGTCGAAAGGCGTAAAGGCGTAGTTTGCCACCTCGCCTTTGTTGATTTTCTCCTCATCTTCGGAGGAGCTCGATTCATCCCAATTTTTGTTCTTCTTCTTGCGTTCAAAGCAAGTAGTTCCGTTCTTTTTACTTTTTAATTTTTATTTCATTTGTAGTTTAAGTTCACCATCACTTGAGCTTATGCTCGAGTGGTCTTCAAATGTTCTGTGTCCCAAATCCTTCCTGTTCTTTGGAAGGTGGTTCTCAAGTTCTTCACGTGCATTGCATGTCATTTCATATGTGATCAATGAACCAATTAGTTCTTCAAGTGAAAAAATATTTAAATCTTTTGTTTCTTGTAAAGCCATTAATTTTGAATCCCACTTCTTAGAAAGAGAACGCAAAATCTTGTTCACAAGTTCAGAATTCAAAAAACATTTGCCAAGAGCTCTTAAACCATTGACGATATCCGTAAAACGGGTGTACATGTCACCAATGGTTTCGCTTGGCTTCATTTGAAAAAGCTCGAAATCATGCAGTAAAATATTAACTTTCGAGTCTTTGACTCTACTAGTTCCCTCGTGCGTGATTTCAAGAGTGCGCCAAATATCGAAAACCGTTTCGCACAAAGAAACCCGATTGAACTCATTTTTGTCCAAAGCGCAAAATAAGGCATTCATAGCCTTTGCGTTTAAAGAAAAATGCTTCTTCTCTAAATCTGACCATTCAATCATTGGAAGAGAAGACTTCAGAAAACTGTTTTCGACAAGATTCTAAAGTTCAACATCCATAGAAATAAGAAAGATCCTCATTCGGGTCTTCCAATAGGTGTAGTCCAATCCGTTAAACAACGGTGGACGAAAAACCGAAAAGCCCTCTTGAAAGCCATGAAGAGCCATTTCTCTCGGGTGTAAGTCCGAAATGAGAAATACCGGGCTCTGATACCAATTGTTAGGATCAAGAGCACTAAGAGGGGGGGGGGGGGGGGGGGTGAATTAGTGCAGCAGAAATCTTTCGACGATTAAAACTTCGAAAGCTGCGTTCGTTCGATAAAAACGATTTCGATGTAAAAGCCGATTCTAAGATTACTTTAACTTAAGATTAAGCGAGATGACGTTAAAGTAGATCTATGAAGGCAGTTTGCAGTTTATGATGGAAATCAGAATGCAAGCGCAAACTGAAATGCGATGTTCGTACGATAAAACTAGTTTACGTCTAAATGCCGATTCTGAAGATACTGAACTTTGAGATATGTTTTATAAATGCGCAGAAGGCAGTTTGCAGTTATGATTGAAGTCTAAACGTAAACTGAAATATGATGCTCGTACGAAAAAGTCGATTTACGTCTAAACGCAGATTCGGAAAGCTCTGAACTTAGAAACTCGTTCGTTAAGAGTGCAGAGGGCAGTAAGCTATTAAGGAGGTTTGCAGTAAAGATAAAATGCTCAAAGTAAATGCAAACCGAGATTTAGAGTGGTTCGGTCAATCTTGACCTACTCCACTTTTGGCTTCCTCCACCGACGAGGTCACCGACGTCAACTAGAGGCCTTCCTTCAATAGGCGAAGGCCAACCACCCTTTTACAGTTTCACTCCTTTTGACGGGCTTAGGAGACAACCCTTACGGAAATTTCTCTCCTCTCTTTACAACTCAGAACTTGGAAGAAAAGAGGGAGGAGAACTTTTGGCCTTTACAACAATTTTGAGTTCTAAAAATCACAGAAAAAGATCAAGATTTTGGGTAAGTTCTTGCTCTTTCAGTGCTGAATGGGTGGGGTATTTATAGGCCCCAACCCAGTTCAAATTTGGAGCTCAAAACTGTCAATTCTCGGAATTCCGGGATCAAGCGGTTGCACCTCCTGACTGGGGCGGTTGCACCGCCTGGCAGAGCTCGAAGACTGAGCCTCTAGGTGGTGCCACCTCTGTCAGGGGCGGTTGCACCTCTCTGCCAGAGCTCGAAGACCGAGCTCAGGCGGTTGCACCTCCTGACTAGAGCGGTTGCACCGCTTGGCAGAGCTCGAAGACTGAGCTCAGGCGGTGCCACCTCCTATCAGGAGGGGTTGCACCGCCCAGTCTCGCTTGGAGACTGAGCCCAGGCGGTGCCACCTCCTGGCTGGGGCGGTTGCACCACCTAGTCTCGCTGGGTGACTTAGCCCAGGCGGTGCTACCTCCTGGCCTAGGCGGTTGCACCTCTTGGCACTATTTCAGATCACTGGTTGGGCTCCAAACTTGGCCCAAACCAGTCCGAATTCGGGCCCAATTGGCCCCTAACCGGGTTATAAGATTAACACCTAATCCTAACCCTAATTAACGTGCTAACTACGAATTTAAAGACATTTCTTAAGCTATTACAAAGTCCACAAGTCAAGACTTCTTCCGGCGAGCTTCCGGTGAACTTCCGGTGGTCTTCCGATAAACTCTCGGAAACCATTCTGCGAACTCCCGGCAAGCTCCTAGACTTCACGATTTGATCTTGGTGAGTTCCGATGAGCTTTTTTGGCAAGCTTCTGGACTTCTCGGATTTGTTCCCGCAAAACCTCCGACGACCGTCCGAACTTCCGTCAAACTCTCGAACTCCCAACGTGATCGTAGTCTTGACTCCGGCGTAACTCCTGCTGCATGTCTTTCTTCCATCGTAGTTAATCCTGCACACTGAAAACAAACACTTTGATCGAGACAATTAATCCTAAGCAATTAACCAAGTTGTCCGGCATGTCATTGGTCCCTCGACGCTTCGTTCGATTCTTCGGCGCATCGTCCTCTCCTGTAGCCTATTGCCCAATCGGCTAGTTAACTCCGCAACTCCGATATCCTTGGCACAATACCCGCTCTTCTTGGTACGATGCCTGAGTCCATGGCCCGAAGCCTTCTATCGATACGTCGACCGATCCACCGGACCGACGTCCAATCTTCTGACATGTTCCTCCAGCACAACATGATTTTCCTACTTTAATTGTCTCATCCTGATCGAAGTATCCTGCGTTACTCAAAATGTAGATTAAATCATAAACATATATCAAGTGGTTTCATCATCAAAATACGAGATTCAACACCCATGTGACCTGCAATAATCATTAAATAATCCTGTGTACTCACCATAATTATCTAATCTTATGCATTTCAATTATCTTTCTGTCTCCCTTTCAACCATAGCATGAAACTCTTTGAAGACATTAATAACTTAATCTTTAGTCTTTATAGAATAGGCCTTAACTTTTCTAGAAAAATCATCTATAAAAGTGACAAAATAAAGTGCAATATTGATGCTAGAAACATTAATAGATCTATCAGGAATTTTTGTCCTTAAAGGACTACAGATATCTGTATAAACACGGTCTATGACATACATTTTCTAGACATAGCAAGACTAGCAAATGAAACTTTGTGTTGTTTACCAGCCAAACAATCAATACAAGGGTTCAAATGTATACCTCTGAGGTCTGGCAATACCCTTCTCTTGGAAAGAGCTTGTAGCCCCTTCTCGCTTATGTGTCCTAGTTGCCTATGCCACAACTTCATGCAGAAGTCTTTTTCTATTGCATTTAATTACTTACCATAAGCTTTAGCCTGCAACCTATACAAAGTATGACATTTCTTTCTATTAGAGCTAGCCCTAGGAAATTTACCAAAGGGTAATTTTGACAACCCAACAAAGACAATAAAGCAAAAAGATAAAAGCGACAAAAACACCAGATTTACGTGATTCGGTCAATTGACCTTGACCTACATCCACAGACGAAAGAGGAGCAAATCACTACTATAAAAGAAGGACTATTACAAATGCCTTAGGAAGATATTCCTAGGCCATAAAACACCTGAATATATTAAACAAGAAAAACCCAAACTATATAAGCCCAAACTATTTAACTGAGTGTGGACTTAAACCCAAAGCAAACACTTAGGTTTTTCTTATGGTGTTATTTGTGGTGCATCTGACTTCAAAGCCCAGACACTTATTTATAGTTCCAATAGGAGATAACAAGCCTGATTTTCCCGATGTGGGGCTATGGGGACTTGCCAAACTAACAAATCTCTACCTTGGCATGTCCCAACAAAACTTGCTCCACCTTCTTCATAAAAGCCCCAACGAGCAATCACCAATAATGAACACCAACCAAGTCCAAGCATTGCTTGAACTTGTAAACCGAAAGAGGCTTCGTAAGCATATTAGCTGGATTGTCCTTCGTATGAATTTTTTGAACAAGGACCTTTCCCTCAGCAATAGTATCCCATTGGCATCTAACAATTTTCTTACCCGAAGGCGGCTTTACAAGATCCCAAGTTCTATTTCGATGGAGAGATTCAATTTCTTCATTCATCACAATCAACCACTTAGCGGAATTATCATAAGAAACTGCATTTGAGTAGGTAGTAGGCTTACCAACTTCACTTATTTCTTCTACAATAGACAAAGCATATGCAACCAAATTTGCATATCTTTGTGGTGGTCAAATATCTCTCCGTGGTCTATCCTTGGCTATGGAATATTGCTCTTCCTCTGGATCAACTTCGTCAGTAGACTCAGGACCATCTACTGGTATTCTTTGAGTAGAAGAGTTAGACTGAAAAGAATTTGAACTACCAATCTCAAGCTCCACCTACTTCTGCGCACTATCATTTGTACAACTAGTAGATTCCTCTTTGGAAGATAACATAGATAATTCATCAAAAGTAACATCTCTACTGATTATAAATTTTCGGGATTTGGGATCAGAACATCATAATTTGTATCCTTTCACCCCAGAAGCATACCCAAGGAAAATACACAAATACACTTTTTCGCTCGAGGCTCTAATTTTTCTTCATTTACATGCATGTATGCTAGACACCCAAAAAATTTTAAATTAGAGTAATCAGCAGGAGTACCTGACTAAACTTCCTCCAGAGTTTTAAAGTTAAGTGCTACAGAAGGAGCGCGGTTGACAACATAACAGGTTATATTAATCGCCTCTGCCCAAAAGTCCTTTGTGAACCCTGCATTTGAGATCATACACCTTGCTCTCTCCAAGAGTGTTTTGTTCATACATTCGGCCACACCATTTTGCTGAGGCGTCATCCTAATAGTGCGATGCCGAACAATTCTTTTATTTTTACAGAATTCATTAAAATTATGTTCATAAAATTCCATGTCATTATCTGTTCGAAGCCACTTAATCCGTTTACCTGTTTGCTTCTCAATCAAAGCCTTCCATTGTTTAAAGGTTAGAAAAATATTATTTTTATGCTTCAAAAAATAAACCTAAACTTTCCTGGAATAATCGTCAATGAAAGTCAACATATACCTGGCACCACCCTTAGACTGAACATGAGCTGGACCCCAAAGGTCTGAATGAATATAGTCAAGAGTACCTTTTGTTTTGTGAACTGCTTGAGAATTGAAGTTGACTCTTTTCTGCTTTCCAAAAATGCAATGTTCACAAAAATCCAGTGGCCCAGTACTCTGTCCGCAAAGTAGACCCCTTTTGCTCAATATGTTTAAACCTTTTTCGCTTATATGACCCAAACGCATATGCCATAATATGGTGATGTCAGAATCAGATAATGATGATGACGAGACTGCAACTTAGCCTGTGACAGTAGTTCCCTGCAAAATATACAAGCTACCAGACCTACAAGCTTTTATAACAACAAGGGCACTTCTAGAAACTTTCATAACTCCATCTTCAGTTGTGTATTTGCACCCAAGGGCCTCTAGGGTGCCTAAAGAGATGAGATTCTTTTTTAAATTAGGAACATGTCTAACATTAGTGAGCGTCCTCACAATACCATCATGCATTTTAATTCGGATTGTGTCTCTACCAACAACATCACACGCGGCATTATTGCCCATCAAAACAATTCTATCATTACAAGATTCATATATGGAAAACAAATCTCTATTAGAACACATGTGATAAGAATAACCCGAATCTAAAATCCATTCATTTTTAGACCTCGTCCTATCATCAGTAGCAAAGAAAATATTTCCATCATTCTCATCAGCTGCTACACTAGCTTCAGTAGACTCAGTAGTTTTCTCAACAATTTTTTCTTCTTGCTTTAATTTATTTTTTAATTTAAAGCAATCAACCTTAATGTGCCCCATTTTATGACAATATCTGCACTCCAAATTTCTATGTCTGGATTTAGATCTAGATTTAGATCTACTGCTGTCAAATTCTCTTTTATCCATTCTACCGTTGACAACCAGACCTTCAACCTGATTCCCTCTACTTTCCCCAATAATATCCCTATCTATTTGCTCCTTAGATTTTAGAGCAGATTTAATTTCCTGATATGAAATTGTTTCTTTTCCATAAATCATAGTATCATGGAAATGCTTAATGTTAGGATCAAGAGCACTAAGAGGAGGGGGGGGGGGGGGGGGGGGGGGGGGGGTGAATTAGTGCAGCGGAAAACCTTCTACGATTAAAAAAAAATTACGTTCGTTCGATAAAAGTGATTTCAGTAAGAAAGCCGATTCATAAATCACTTTAACTTTTGATTAAGCGAGATGCAACAAAGATATAAATGCAATTTGCAGTTATGGTTCAAATTAGATAGTAGGCGCAAACTGAAATATGATATTCGTACGAAAAAACTGATTTACGTCTAAATGCTGATTCGTAAATCACTTGATTAAGCGAGATGCAGTTAAAGCAAGGATATAAAGGCAGTTTGCAGTTATGATAGAAATCAAAACGTAAACGCAAACTGAAATATGATGATCGTACGATAAAACTGATTTACGTCTAAACGCCGATTCTGAAAGTGCAAAGCTTGAAACCCAATCGTATATGCGCAGAAAGCAGTAAGCTTTTGAGGAGGTTTGCAGTAAAGATAATATGCTCAAAGTAAATGCAAACCGAGATTTAGAGTGGTTTGGTCAATCTTGACCTACATCCACTTTTGGCTTCCTCCACCGACGAGGTCACCGACGTCTACTAGAGGCCTTCCTTCAATAGGCGAAGGCCAACCACCCTTTTACAGTTTCACTCCTTTTGACAGGCTTAGGAGACAACCCTTATAGAATTTTCTCTCCTCTCTTTAAAGACCAGAACTTGGAAGAAAAGAGGGAGAAGAACTTTTGGCCTTTACAACAATTTTGAGCTCTAAAAATCACAGAATAAGATCAGGATTTCGGTGTGTTTGAGTGCCCTTTCAGTGCTGAAAGGGTGGGGTATTTATAGGCCCCAACCCAGTTTGAATTCTGAGCTCAAAACTGTCAATTCCCGAAATTTCGGGTCTGGCGGTTGCACCGCCTGGCAGAGCTCGAAGACTGAGCCTCTGGGTGGTGCCACCTCCTGTCAGGGGCGGTTGCACCTCCTGCTAGAGCTCGAAGACTGAGCTCAGGCGGTGCCACCGCTTGATTGAGGCAGTTGCACCTCCTGCCAGAGCTCGAAGACCAAGCTCAAGCGGTGCCACCTCCTGTCAGGGGCGGTTGCACCGCCCAGTCTCGCTCGGAGACTGAGCCCAGGCGGTGCCACCGCTTGGCTGGGGCGGTTCAACCGCCTTGGCAGAAATCAGGGTCCGAATGGGTTGATCCATTCGGCCCAATTTGGGTTTTTCATTGGCTCAATTACCCCAAGATTAAGTTAATGGAATCACCTCCCATTTCCAACTTAATCATTGTGCTAACTATGATATTTCCTAAGACATTTACTGCAACTTGCTCCGGTGCATCAATCGCTTCTTCCGGCGAGCTTCCGGCGAACTTCCGTCGATCATCCGATGAACCCTCGGTGATGCTCCTACGGACTTCCGGCAAACTCCTGGACTTGCGACGATCCACTTGGCGAGTTCCAACGAGATTCTTTGGCAAGCTCATGGACTTCTCGGATTTGTTCCCACAGAACCTCCGATGACTGTCTGAACTTCCGTCGAACTCTCGAACACCCAACGTGATCATTGTCTTGACTCCGGTGCAACTCTTGCTGCATATCTTACTTTCATCGTAGTTAATCCTACACACTTATCTCAACATATAGATTAGATAACAAATGACAATTGACTTCATCATCAAAATCCGAGATTCAACAATCTCCCCCTTTTTGATGATGACAATCAATTGATAATTGAGTTAACCTTAACTCCCCCTATCTATATGCCATACTTGAGATAAGTCATTCTTGAATTCAAAACCTTTGAATTCAAGAGACATATTGATAAGTTAAAATCATTTAAACTTATCAATACTCCCATCATGATTCCCATCATGATGTATCTCTCTGAAGATTATGTCAAGGCTTGACATTCATTTTCAAATTTTACATTACTAGTTTGAATGATGGTAATAGTAGCAATTCATCATATTGTAAGATATCAACATATAAAACTACGAAGTAAGATTTTTTGTTTGATATCTTAACATTATACAAACAAGGTATAATGCAAATTATAGCAATCATAGCATCAATTCATATATCTCTTGGTGATGCAAGCATGACATTAATACTCATATATTTCTCCCCCTTTGTCATCAACAAAAAAGCATGGTAATTGTGATACCAGGAGAACAATATAAGTGAATTTTGAGCATAAGTGTGATGCCTTTACTAGGTTCATGTCATTTTAAATAGTGAGTCAATTATGCAAACATGACATGGAGATATCAATTTTGTTTTTACCCTGCATCTCCACCATCTATTTGTGAGTTTACTTTAAATGAAGTTAAAATTGATGAGAGATTAAATCTTGCTTTATTTTCACAAGGATCAATATATGTATTAGAAACGAATCCTTATTAGTAAAAACACTATCATTCATATAATCAGGAATCATTTTATTAAATTCATTTCTTTAAAGAATATTCTTCACATAGGTGTATGAGAGATGTATTTTATATGTCAATAATGATGAGAATTAAACTCGTTATGACATATGCTTTATTAAGTCCGGAAGAGGATAATGTATCGAGAAACTCTGATTTTTAAGAGAATCCGAAAACGAAATTAAGACTTTTATGCATTCGAACGAGACTATGCTATTGATTTTCAAATATGATCATGAAGACAAAACATGCTTATCATCATGGAAATTTTTATATTCATACACATAATTTCTAACATGTAATTGTGTAAAATCATCATAGCAATTAAGTGAAATTGATCAATCAATCAATAAAGTCTGAAAAATAATTTTAACAAGTTAATGTATTCGGACACATCAACATTCCTAATTCTCTTCTTATAAAATCAAATTGTTCTTCACTTAGAGGTTTTGTAAAAATATCAGCTAGTTGATGTTTAGTGTCAATGAACTCTATGATTACATCATGATTAGTAACATGATCTCGTATAAAGTGATGTCTAATATCAATATGTTTTGTTCTTGAGTGTTGTATAGGATTTTTCGTTAAGCATATTGCACTTGTGTTATCACATTTAATAGGAATATTTTTAAGATGAATTTTATAATCTTCTAAGGTGTTTTTCATCCATACAACTTGTGCACAGCATGTACTTGCTGCAATATATTCAGCTTCGGTTGTTGAAAGTGCAATCGAGTTTTGTTTCTTAGATGACTAGGAAACAAGGGCATGTCCTAAAAATTGACATGTTCCTGATGTGCTTTTTATATCTAGCCTACAGCTAGCAAAGTCCGCATCAGCATAAGCAATTAACTCAAGATTCTCTGATTTTGGGTATCATAATCCTAGATTTGTGGTACCATTAAGATATCTAAGTATTCTTTTAACTGCTTTGAGATGAGATATCTTAGGGTTTGATTGAAATCTAGCACAAAGTCCTACACTGAACATGATATCTGGTCTAGTTGTAGTGAAGTAAAGTAAACTTCCTATCATACCCCTATAAGCTTTTTGATCGAAGCTTTCTCCACTTTCATCAATTTCGAACTTAGTGGAGGTGCTCATAGGAGTGTTAATAGCTTTTGAGTTATTTATATTAAACTTTTTCAGCAAATTCATAGCATATTTAGTTTGACTAATAAAGATGCCAGTGCTGAGTTGTTTGATTTGTAAGCCTAAGAAGAATGTTAATTCTCCCATTAAACTCATTTTGAATTCAAGACTCATAGTTTTAGCAAAAGATTCACAAAGAGATTCATTCGTAGAACCAAAGATAATATCATCAACATAAATCTGAACAATGAGAAAATTATTTTCAAAATTCTTGATGAACAATGTAGTATCAACCTTGCCTTTTGTGAAATTATTTTCAATAAGAAAAGAACTAAGTCTCTCATACCAAGCCCTCGGAGCTTGTTTTAAACCATAGAGAGCTTTGGTTAATCTAAACACATGACTAGGGAGGCTATTATTTTCAAATCCAGGAGGTTGTTCAACATAGACTTCTTCGGAAATAAAGTCATTTAGAAAAGCGCTTTTAACATCCATTTGAAACAACTTAAAATTGTTACTACTAGCGTAGGCAAGGAGCATCCTTATGGCTTCTAATTGAGCCACAGGAGCGAAGGTTTCTTCATAATCGATACCTTCTTCTTGGTTGAAACCTTTGGCCACTAATCTAGCTTTATTTCTAACCACGATACCATATTCATCTTGCTTGTTTCTAAAAACCCATTTAGTACTAATAACTAAATGGTCATTTGGTCTAGGAACAAGCTTCCACACCTCATTTCTCTCAAATTGATTTAATTCATCTTGCATTGCGATAATCCATGAATCATCTTTCATGGCTTCGTCAATATATTTGGGTTCAATTTGGGAGAGAAAAGCAGCGTTGGAACAAAAATTTTTAAGAGAAGAACGTGTTTGAACCCCCTTTGATGTGTCTCCTAGGATAAGCTCCTTGGGATGAGCATTTACATACTTCCAATCCTTGGGTAAGGATGTTTTGAAAGTGGATGCATCCAAGTTGCTAGTTGGAGACGGGGTTTCATTTAAATTCAAGGAATCAAAATTAACATCATCATCAAAATCGTTTTTCCTGATTTCGGAAATCTCATTGAAAACAACATGAATGGATTCTTCAATAATTAAAGTTCTTTTATTGAAGATACGAAAAGCTTTAGAAGCCGAAGAATAACCAAGAAAGATTCCTTCATCTGATTTAGTATCAAATTTTCCTAAGTTATGTTTTTCATTCAAGATAAAACACTTACACCCAAAGACTTTAAAATATGAAACATTGGGTTTTTTGTTGTTCCATAACTCATAGGGAGTTTTGGTGAGTAAGGCTCTTACTAGAACCCTATTCAAAATATAGCATGCAGTGTTTACGGCTTCGGCCCAAAAATATTTGGGTAGGGTATGTTCATTCAACATGGTTCTTGCCATTTCTTATAGATTTCGATTTTTTCTTTCTACTACTCCATTTTGTTGAGGATTTCTAGGAGTAGAGAAATTATGGTTGTATCCAT
Source organism: Musa acuminata AAA Group (assembly GCF_036884655.1). NCBI lineage: Eukaryota > Viridiplantae > Streptophyta > Magnoliopsida > Zingiberales > Musaceae > Musa > Musa acuminata. Next base: position 24,958,385 of record NC_088340.1, read on the forward strand.
TGAGTTCACAAAATTCTTGAAAATCATGGTTTTGAAATTCACCACCGTGATCACTTCTAATTGACGAAATCATAGAACCCTTCTCATTTTGAACAAGTTTACAAAACTTGGTAAAATATCTAAGGCATTCATTTTTCTGTTTTAAAAAGTAAGTCCATGTGTATCTGCTATAGTCATCCACAATGATGAAGGCGTATTTGCTACCTCCTAGGCTTGATGTAGAGATTAGTCTGAACAAGTCCATATGGATCAATTATAAGGGCCTAGAGGTGCTTATTTGATTCTTAGATTTGAAACTACCCTTATTTTGTTTACCTAATTGGCAAGATCACATACATTATCTTTGATGTACTTGATATGAGGAATTCCTCTTATAAGTTCTTTAGATGATATTTGAGTGATTAGTTTCATGCTAGCATGACCTAATCTTCTATGCCATAGCCAAGCATCCTCATTCAAAACCGAAAAACACATTTCATTACACAAATCATTGATGTCAATAGTGTATACGTTATTTTGTTTTAATGCAATCATAGACGTGTTTTTGTATGGTTTTTCAACGATGCAAGCATTAGATTCGAATCTGACAATATATCCTTTATCACATAATTGACTAATGCTCAAGAGGTTATGTTTTAAACCATCAACTAACAAAACATCTTCAATAAAGAAGTTGGATTTGTTACCTATGGTTCCTTTGCCAATGATTTTACCCTTGTTGTTGTCTCCGAAGGTGACATAGCCTTCGTCTATGCTAGTGAGCTTAGAGAATTGAGATGGATCTCTGGTCATATGCCTTGAGCATCCACTATCAAGGTACCATCTCTTGCTCCTAGCTTGCGATGGTATAGGTTTCTACAAGAAAGGATGATCTTTAGGTACCCATTTGCTTTTGGGTGCCTCAAAAATAGATCTACATTTTTTATCATGTTGCATAGAATTTATCATGGTTCCTTTAGGAACCCAAATTAATTTGTTCGGACTAATTTTCTTGAATGGACAATAATACGTTTTGTGTCCAAGTTTGCAACAAAAGTTGCATTTGCTTTGGTGTCAAACATGTAAGATGGGGCCTTTTATGAAGGTGGTTGGATTTTGGTGAGGACTTCTCACAAATCCGATTCCACTTCTTTATGGAACGTGACCCTTGTTTGCAAGGATCATGTTCAAAGACTTGCTACCAACCTCGAATTTCTTCAAGGTGTCTTTAAGTAGCAAGTTTTCCTTTTGGAGAGTTTCTAGATCATGACATTTTATGCATGAACCTAAACTATCATGATATTCAGTTTTTAACTTATCAAAATTACAAGTAAGACTATCATGCTCCTTTTTTAGCAATTTGTATTTTCTACTAATAATCTTGCATTCATCAAATAAGTCATGGAAGGCATTTAATAATTCGTCAAATGATAAATCTGCATCTATTAAATTCGTTACCTCCTCCCCGATGGCCATTAAGGCGTAATGAGCAACTTGCTCGGTGTTGGACTCCTCTTCTTCGGACACGCTCGAGTCATCCCACGTTGCTTTGAGCGCCATTTTCTTTGATGTTCTATTTTTGACTTGGGGACAATCACTCTTGTAGTGTCCCAGCTTTTTGCACTCATAGCAAATAACTTGGTCATTCTTGGGTTCAAATTTATTTTTTGTTTCATTCTTAAACTTGTTTCCTTTAATGAATTTTTTAAATTTTCTTGTTAGAAGTGCCAAGTCATCGTCATAGTCCTCATCACTTGAGTTTTATCTCAAGTGGTCTTCTGAAGTTCTAAGTGCCATATCCTTCATGTTCTTTGGAAGGATGTCTTCTTGCTCTTCATGAGCTTTGCAAGTCATCTCATAGGTCATTAATGACCCGATTAGTTCTTCAAGAGGGAAGTTGTTTAGATCTTTCGCCTCTTGAATAGCAGTGACTTTAGGATCCCAACTCTTAGGAAGGGATCTTAGAATCTTATTTACGAGCTCAAAATCCGAAAAACTTTTTTCGAGTCCTTTTAGACCGTTGACGATATCCGTGAAACGGGTAAACATGTCGCCAATAGTCTCACTCGGTTTCATCCGGAAAAGTTTGAAAGAATGTATCAAAAGATTGATTTTTGACTCTTTCACTCTACTTGTGCCTTCGTGAGTCACTTCGAGTGTGTGCCAAATATCAAATGCGGTTTCACACACTGAAACACGATTGAACTCGTTTTTATCAAGCGCACAAAATAAGGCATTCATAGCCTTTGCATTAAGAGCGAAAGCCTTCTTCTCCAATTCATTCCAATCGATCATTGGAAGAGAAGACTTCGAAAATCCATTTTCGACAAGATTCCAAAGTTCAAAATCCATAGAAATAAGAAAGATCCTCATTCGGTTCTTCCAATAGGTGTAGTCCGTCCCATTGAACATGGGTGGACGTGTAATAGAATGGCCCTCTTGGTTTCCGGCGTATGCCATCTCTCTTGGGTTTTAATCCGTTTGAGAGTTAACCCCGCTCTGATACCAATTGTTAGGATCAAGAGCACTAAGAGGGGGGGGGGGGGGGGGGTGAATTAGTGCAGCGAAAAACCTTCTACGATTAAAAAAAAATGCGTTCGTTCGATAAAAGTGATTTCAGTAAGAAAGCCGATTCGAAATCACTTTAACTTTTGATTATGCGAGATGCAGCAAAGATATAAATGCAGTTTGCAGTTATGGTTCAAATCAGATAGTAGGCGCAAACTGAAATATGATATTCGTACGAAAAAACTGATTTACGTCTAAATGCTGATTCATAAATCACTTGATTAAGTGAGATGCAGTTAAAGCAAGGATATAGAGGCAGTTTGCAGTTATGATAGAAATCAAAACGTAAACGCAAATTGAAATATGATGATCGTACGATAAAACTGATTTACGTCTAAACGCCGATTCAGAAAGTGCAAAGCTTGAAACCCAATTGTATATGCGCAGAAAATAGTAAGTTTTTGAGGAGGTTTGCAGTAAAGATAATATGCTTAAAGTAAATGCAAACCGAGATTTAGAGTGGTTCGGTCAATCTTGACCTACATCCACTTTTAGCTTCCTCCACCGATGAGGTCACCGACATCCACTAGAGGCCTTCCTTCAATAAGCGAAGGCCAACCACCCTTTTACAGTTTCACTCCTTTTGACAGGCTTAGGAGACAACCCTTAAAGAATTTTCTCTCCTCTTGTTAAAGATCAGAACTTGGAAGAAAAGAGGGAGAAGAACTTTTGGCCTTTACAACAATTTTGAGCTCTAAAAATCACATAATAAGATCAGGATTTCTTTGTGTTTGAGTGCCCTTTCAGTGCTGAAAGGGTGGGGTATTTATAGGCCCCAACCCAGTTTGAATTCCGAGCTCAAAACTGTCAATTCATGGAATTCTGGAATCTGGCGGTTGCACCACCTGACTGAGGTAGTTGCATCGCCTAGCAGAGCTCGAAGACTGAGCCTCTGGGCTGTGCCACCTCCTGTCAGGGGCGGTTGCACCTCCTGCCACAGCTTGAAGACCGAGCTCAGGCGGTGCCACCGCTTGACTAAGGCGGTTGCACCTCCTGCTAGAGCTCGAAGACCGAGCTCAGGCGGTGCCACCTCTTGTCAGGGGCGGTTGCACTGCCCAGTCTCGCTCGGAGACTGAGCCCAGGCGGTGCCACCGCCTGGCTGGGGCGATTCAACCGCCTGGCAGAAATCAGGGTCCGAATGGGTTGATCCATTCGGCCCAATTTGGGTTTTTCAGGGGCCCAATTGCCCCAAGATTAAGTTAATGGGATCACCTCCCATTTCCAACTTAATCATTGTACTAACTACGATATTTCCTAAGACATTTACTGCAACTTGCTCCGGTGCATCAATCGCTTCTTCCGGCGAGCTTCTGGCGAACTTCTGTCGATCATCCAATGAACCCTCGGTGATGCTCTTCCGGACTTCCGGCAAACTCCTGCACTTGCGACGATCCACTTGGTGAGTTTCGACGAGCTTCTTTGGCAAGCTCATGGACTTCTCGGATTTGTTCCCGCAGAACCTCCGACGACTGTCCGAACTTCCGTCGAACTCTCGAACTCCCAATGTGATCAATGTCTTGACTCTGGCGCAACTCCCGCTGTATATCTTACTTTCATCGTAGTTAATCCTGCACACTTATCTCAACATATAGATTAGATAACAAATGGCAATTGACTTCATCATCAAAATCTGAGATTCAACACTTAAAAGATTGGGGAAGAGAACACAAAAGTAACAGGGCCTTATCCTCATCATCAATTTTTGCATCTATATTCTCCAAATCCAAAACCAAGGAATTATATTTATCAAGATGTGAGAGTATAGATGTACCTTCAGTCATCCGAAGTATATACAAACTCTGCTTTAAGTAGAGACGATTCTCTACTGTCATCTTCACATACAAGGCTTTAAACTTGTCCCACATGCTCTTAGCCGTAGTCTACGTAGCTACCTCCTGTAAAACCTCGTCAGAGAGATTTAGAATAATGCTGGATCGGGCCTTCTTATCCATACCCGTAAAATCTTCCTTTGACGTACCATCTAGAATGTTCTCAGTCCCTTGTAGTGCCAAATCAACTCTGTCTTGAACTAGAATGGCCTCCATCTTGAGTTGCCACATGCCGAAGTTGACATTTCTGTCGAATTTCTCGACAACACTCTTTGTTATTGTCATCATTGCCAAAAGATCCCAGAACCAAGATCTGATACCAGTTTGTTAGAGCTAGCCCCAAGAAATTTACCAAAGGGTAATTTTGGTAATCCAACAAAGACGATAAAGCGAAAAGATAAAAGCAACAAGAATACCATATTTATGTGGTTCGGTCAATTGACCTTGACCTACATCTACAGACGAAAGAGGAGCAAATCACTACTATAAAATAGGGACTATTACAAATGCCTTAGGAAGATATTCCTAGGTCATAAAACACTCGAATCTATTAAACAAGAAAAACCCAAACTATATAAGCCCAAACTATTTAACTAAGTGTGGACTTAAATCCAAAGCAAATACTTAGGTTTTTCTTGTGGTGTTACTTGTAGTGCATCTGACTTCAAAGCCCAAACTCTTATTTATAGTTCCAATAGGAGATAACAAGCCTGATTTTCCCGATGTGGGACTATGGGACTTGCCAAACTAACACTTTCCACTAGCTACAATAAGAGAACTCTTACTGAGCTTCCATTGCCCTCTGTGAAATCTGCTATCATAGTCTTCATCATCTAACCTTCTAACTGAAATTAAATTCAGCCTCAAGTCAACCACATGCCTCACATCCTTAAGCACCAACTTGTAGCCAAGGTTGGTCTTTATGTGGATATCACCCATGCCAATGATGTCTACTATGCCATAGTTGCTCATCTTAACAATATCAAAATTTCTAGACCTGTATGTAACAAAAAACCTGTTAGGAATAGGGGTCAGCACTAAGAGGGGGGGTGAATTAGTGCAGCGGTAAAAATTATGTTTTCAAAGCTTCGTTTCAATTAAAATCGTTTCTGACGTAAAATCGTTTCATAAAGATAATACTTTGAAAGCGTTTTAGAGTGGTTTGGTCGTCCTTACCTACATCCACTTCACAAATTCCTCTTCCGTCGAGGCCACCGGCATCCACTATCGGTCTTCCTTCAATAGGCGAAGACCAATCACTATTTACACCCCTCTTCCCCTTTTCACAGGTTTAGGAGACAACCCTTACAAGCACTCACACTCCTCTTACAAAATTCTAAACTTAGAGTGGAGGAGGGAATTTCTAAAGAGATTACAACAGCGTTTTCTCACTTTTGAACACTCTGTGCTTGTGTCTTTTAACTAGGGATGAGAGGGTTATTTATAGGCTTTAAGTTGATTCAAACTTGGAGCCTAAAAACATCTCATCCTAGGTTTCCCGGGCATGGGCAGTACCATCGCCTGCGCTGGGCGTTACCACCGCTAGTGTCAGTCTGACACTAACACTACACTAGGCGGTACCACCGCCCAGTCTGGCGGTATTGTTGAATCTCGAATTTTGATGATGAAGTCAATTGTCATTTGGTTATCTAATCCATATATTGAGATAAGTGTGTAGGATTAACTACGATGGCAGTAAGACATGCAGCAAGTGTTGCGCCGGAGTCAAGACCAAGATCACATTGGGGGTTCGAGAGTTCGACGGAAGTCCAGACGGTCATTGGAGGTTTTGCGGGAACAAATCCGAGAAGTCCAGGAGCTTACCAAAGAAGCTCATCAGAACTTGCCAAGAGGATCATCGCAAGTTGAGGAGTTTGTCGGAAGTTCGCTGGAGCATCGCCAAGGGTTCGTTGGATGTTCGCTAGAAGCTCGCCGGAAGAAGCAATTGACGCACCGGAACACGAGTTGCAGTATTAATATCTTAAATATCATAGTTAGCATGAAGATTAAGTTAGGAATGGGAGGTGATCCCATTAACTTAATTTGGGACCAATTGGGCCCTTAACAAACCCAAATTGGGCCGAATGGATCAACCCATTCGGGCCTAGATTTCCTGGCCGATGGTGGCACCGCCCAAAAGCTTGGTCTCTGAGCGAAGTCAGGTGGTGGTACCGCCCCTGTCAGGCGGTGGTACCACCTGAGCTCGATCTCCGAGCGTAGTCAGGTGGTGGTACCGCCCTTGTTAGTGGTACCACCTGACCTCGATCTCCGAGTAGTGTCAGGCGATAGTACCGCCCAGTTCCGGTGGTGGTACCACCAAGACCCTAGAAATCCAGGAGATGATACTTTTGAGCTCCAAATTCAAATCAGTTGGGGGCCTATATAAACCCCACCCTTTCCTACATGAAAGGGCACCGAAAGCTTGCATTTATTTTGAGAATTTGAGAGCTTAAAAGTATTGTAAATGGCTCAAAGTTTTTCTCCCTCTTTTCTTCTAAGTTTTGATCATTCAAGAGAGGAGTGGAAATTTGTAAGGGTTGTCTCCTAAGCTCGTCAAAAGGAGTAAAGTTGTAAAAGGATGGTTGGCCTTCGCCTATTGAAGGAAGGCCTCTAGTGGACGTCGGTGACCTTATCGGAGGAGGAAGCCAAAAGTGGATGTAGGTCAAGATTGACCAAACCACTCTAAATCTCGGTTTGCAATTACATTATACTCTCTATCTTAACTGCAAACTGCCTCCGTTACTTTACTTCAACTATACTTTTGTTTGATCTTAAGTTAAAGAACTTTCCAAAATAGTTTTCATTGTACAAACATCATTGTAACTAATGAAAGTTTTCCACTGCACTAATTCACACACCCCCCCCCCCCTCTTAGTGCTCTTGATCCTAACAATTGATATCAGAGCGAGGTTCACTCTCAATCGGATTAAAACCTAAGAGAGATGGCATACACCGGAAACTAAGAGGGTCACTCTATTATATCAGATCTATTATATCACGACCCGAGTCTGATATAATAGAGTTCTCTGACTCCATCCACGGGTAGCTCTTTCCTACTCGAGCCCTCTCACCCTGCCCAAATGCTAGTTCGGCTCTGATACCAAATGTCACGACCCGAGTGAGCTAACTGGCCAATAACTCCATTTTGGTCCTTCAACCACGGACCAAAATGCTTAAGCGGGAGTTAACGTAGTACACTCATCAGGCCCATATAAGCCAATCATACACATTGCCCACTTCCGATGTGGGACTAATGGGATGTTACATATTACACATCCGTCTATGTTCAACGGGATGGACTACACCTATTGGAAGACCCGAATGAGGATCTTCCTTATTTCCATGGATTTTAAATTTTGAAATATTGTTGAAAATGGATTTTCAAAGTCTTCTCTTCTAATAATCGATTGGAATGAATTGGAGAAGAAGACTTTCGCTCTTAATGCAAAGGCTATGAATGCCTTATTTTGTGTGCTTGATAAAAATGAATTCAATCGTGTTTCGATTTGTGAAATTGTATTTGATATTTGGCATACACTCGAAGTGACTCACGAAGGCACAAGTAGAGTGAAAGAGTCAAAAATCAATCTTTTAGTACATTCTTATGATCTTTTTCGAATGAAACCAAGCGAGACCATAGGCAACATGTACACCCGTTTCACGGATATTGTCAATGGTCTAAAAGAACTCGGTAAAAGTTTTTCAGATTTTGAGCTCGTCAATAAAATTCTAAGATCCCTTCCAAAGAGTTGGGACCCTAAAGTCACTGCTATTCAAGAAGCTAAAGATTTAAACAACTTCCCTCTTGAAGAATTAATCGGGTCATTAATTACCTACGAAATGACTTGCAAAGCTCATAAAGAGCAAGAAGACATCCTTCCAAAGAACACGAAGGATATGACACTTAGAACTCTAGAAGACCACTTGAGAGAAAACTTAAGTGATAAGGACTTTGACGATGACTTGGCACTTCTAATAAAAAAATTTAAAAAATTTATTAAAAGAAACAAATTTAAAAATGATCCTAAAAATAAACTTGAACCCAAAAAGGACCAAGTTATTTGCTATGAATGCAAGAAGCCGGGACACTACAAAAGTAGTTGTCCTCAAGCCAAAAAGAGAACACCAAAGAAGAAGGCGCTCAAAGCAACATGGGATGACTCAAGCGCGTCCGAAGAAGAGGAGTCCAACACCAACCAAGTTGCTCATTACGCCCTAATAGCCATCGGAGAGGAGGTAACAAATTTAATTGATGCAGATTTATCATTTGATGAATTGTTAAATGCATTCAATGACTTGTTTGATGAATGCAAAACAATTAGTAGAAAATATAAATTGTTAAAAAAGGAGCATGATATTCTTATTAATAATTTTGATAAATTAAAAACTGAATATAATGATAGTTTAGCTTCATGTATGAAATGTCATGATCTAGAAACTCTCCAAAAGGAGAACTTGCTACTTAAGGACACCTTGAAGAAATTCGAGGTTGGTAGCAAGTCTTTGAATATGATCCTTACAAATAAGGGTTATGTTCCTAAAAGAAGTGGAATTGGATTTGTGAGAAGTTATCATCAAAATCCAACCACCTTCATTAAAGGCCCTATCTTGCATGTATCATACCAAAACAAATGCAACTTTTGTTACAAGCATGGACATAGAATTATCATTGTCCATTCAAGAAAGTTAGTCCAAACAAATTGATTTGGGTTCCTAAAGAAACCATGATAAATTCCATGCAACATGATAAACAATTTAGATTAGTTTTTTAGGCACCCAAGATTAAATGGGTACCTAAAAATCATCCTTTCTTATACAAACATTTACCATCATAAGCTAGGAGCAAGAGTTGATGTCTTGCTTTTTGGGTACTCAATATTCATGACACGAGATCCAAAAAGACTCATGATGCTCTCTAGCTAAAATAACAAAAAGAGGATTAGTAGAATTAATACTACCAATTACAGAGTGATACTAATACAATCATGTTTGATCCCTCAAATTTTGAAACTCATAAATTCCCCTACACACATCCTCTGGATTTCCGAATTCATCGGATTCATTCCTTCTTCATTTATTTTCGGATCCAGCTATATCTTACAAAATCATGAACTTACATCTTGCAAGCCAAGTTTGTATATGATATAAATCATGAACTAGCGAGGTTACAAACTTGCATAATAAGTTATGAACATGTCGAAAACTCTATATGACATTTGAAGTAGCATATGCACTTCACAAGATCTATCATGAATGTACGAAATTTCTCATCTTGTGACGGAAACTTTTATGTAACTATGTAATTAAGGTTGATTGCTCCACAAATAAAAACTCTCTTCAAATTGAAAACACCCACATCAGCCCACACAACCCTAAAAGTAGTGCTCACTACTTGTAGGCAGTGGCACCACCCAGCTGGCAGTAGCACCGTCGGCTATCACGGGTGGCAAGCGGTTGCACCGCCCAGCCAGCGGTGCCACTACCCGTAATCTGCCCATTTTAAACCAGAGCTAGGGCCGGCGGTAGAACCGACCCCAACTCATTCTCTTCTCCTCTTAGCAGCTCTAAACTCTCCTCCACCTCCATTCCTCCCTTTTAGCTGCCAAAAAACTGCCCATTTCGTGCAAGATCAAGAATCAATCATTCATCCTCTTGAAGATCTCAACTAAGGTATTCTCTAAGAGGCTTTTGATTTATGTTTTGTATCATCTACTTTTGCTCATTATTATCTTCCTAAATAGTAGTAGTTATGGGCTCTAGAAGATCCTCTAGGGACAAAGGGAAGAGGAGATTAGAAGAAGACTTTGATTCCACACTTTTCAATTCAAAACTACATGCCCAAAAATTTATTTCCAAAGAGTTTAGAAATGTTCATAAGGGAAAGTATGTTGATCTAAATGAACTAAGTGATTTATAGACAATTCAATGGTTTGCAAATCTAGATCTACTCCCAATCCTACAAATAAGTGAACCTATCTACCCTAGACTTATTAGGTTGTTTTATAACAATCTACATGTAGATGAAGAAGAAAGGGTGTCTACCTATCTCTTAGGATAACATATATCCATTACGGATAGATTCATTTGCTACATGATAGGCATCTCTATAAAAGATAAAGGTCGTTATTTTAGAGGATTATGGGATGATGAAATAATTGAGACCACATATGTTGATGCCTTAGGAACAATTTTTGGTAATCCCAACTTAGTAATACTTTCTAAAAGCTGTGAATATCTATTACCACTAAACACCAAAGTACTTCATCATATCCTTATTAGTATCATTCTCCCTAAACAATACCATCATGATGAAGTGAGTCAAATGGAACTAGGAACCATGTACTGGATCATGAAAGGACATAACAACTGTTTTGGTTACCTTATTCAACAAAACATGATAGAAATATCTAAAAAAGATATGATGCTTCCATATGGTGGCATAATCACTAGAATACTTAATGCCTACGATATTCCAATACCACTTGACGAAGAGATGATAAAGGTAGATAGATTTAGAATAATAAATAAAAATCTACTTCATCAAATGAGATGTATATTTAGAAATGGTACGTGGGTTAGAATGCCTAGAAGAACCGATCCCCCTCAACCTGAACCAGAATCAAAAACACCAATCTTTAGGGGTACTCAATCTCCTCCAACTAGTCCCGTTGAGGAATCACATCCATTTGAGCAAGCTCCAGCATCATCTATCGAAGACATAGGGATTCAGATGGATCGCTTTGAACAAAGACAAGTTTGGCTTGAACATCACCAAGATCAAATCCTATCTGAGCTGTAGCAAATTCATCGATAATTTGACACTTTATTTAGGCATTTTAATTTTTTACCACCTGAATGAATATGTATATATGGACACAAATTCTTCTTGTCTTGTTGTAACATTATGTTGTTGTAAACTCTTTATACTACTCACCTTGATCATAATGCCCCTTGCCTTGATGATTGATAATCCTTGATATGTTTTACTTGATGTATTATTTGGTGAGCATATACAGAGTTAGGAATATTAATTGAACACCATTTTCAAATTTTCCTTGAATCTCTTTATGCTACTCATTTTCGGATTTTCCTTGATCACTTAAATTCCACGTTGAGAATTTTACACAAATTTGACATAATTGAATGCTTCAATAACATGCTTACTTTATAAGTTGAAAATATTGTGCCTTGGTTTCCATGATGAGCATGTTATACTCTCATTGTGATTTAAGAAGGTTCATTCATACATCGGATTCTTAATCCTTGAGTACAACAAAACTTTGTCTGAATGCATGAACTTATTAAATTTAGTTTTTGGACTTTCTTGATTCAATGATCAATCACTTAATTGCTATGATAAGAATTTTACAAGATTACATGCCTTAATAACATGTTGAAAATTATATGTTTTGGATGCAAAACTTCCAGGATGATGAGCATGTTTTATCTTCATGATTGTGTTTAAAAATCCATAGCAAAACCTTGTCCGAATAAATGAATGTGTTAAATTTCACTTTCGAACTTTCTTAATCCTAACAATATATGATTTAGTATTTCTCTTCCGGACTTAATGTAGCTTTCATAAGCCTATGTCATGTCAAATTTATTTCATATCATTGATTTTTGACATATGGAATCAATTAACAAATGCATCTCTCATAGGTTTACCTTGTGAAAAATATTTTTTCGAGAAATGAATTTGATGAAATGATTCCTTCTTATGAATTCTTTCTTGATGAAGGAAGATTTTTAAAATGAAGTATGATTTAATCTCTTATCATTTTAACTTCATTCAAGTAAGTTCACAATGGCTTTCCTCCTTCATGCAAAATATTAATGACAAATAAAAGAGAAGAAGTAATGAAAGCTATCTTCATGTCGTGTTTACTTGAAAATTTTGTATAATTGGTATCCTATCACTTATTGTTGAAAAATGACATGAATCTTTTTATGACATGAATCATTACCATACTTATGCTTAAAATTTGCTTAAATCATTCTCCTTTTTGCTGATGACAAAGGGGAAAAAATATGTGGTAAATTGATGATAGAATTGCTATAATTTCCATATTTGCATTATGTTAAGATTTCAAAAGCTTGCATCGTAATTTTACGATACTGATATCTTAAAATATGTGGTAAATTAATGATAGAATTGCTATACACGTGAAATATTTGCATTAATGAAAAGATATCTAGAGCTTACATTGTAATTTTACAATGTTAATATCTTACCATGTGATGAAATGCTATGATTGCTATACACATGAAATGTTTGCATTGTGTTAAAATATCAAGAGCTTACATTGTAATTTTACAATGTTGATATCTTGCCATGTGATGAAATGCTATGATTGCTATACACTTGAAATGTTTGCATTATGTTAAGATATCAAGAGCTTACATCGTAATTTTACATGTTGATATCTTACCATATGATAAATTGCTATGATTGCTATCTTTCATATTTGAAATGTAAGACGTGAAAATGGATGTCAAGCTTTGATATAATTTTTAGAGAGATACATCATGATAGGAATCATGATGGGAGTATTGATAAGGTTACATGAACTTAACTTATCAATATGTCTCTTGAATTCAAAGGCTTTGAATTTAAGATTGACTTATCTCAAGTATGGCATATAGATAGGGGGAGTTAATGTTAACTCCGTCATCAATTGATTGTCATCATAAAAAAGGAGAAGATTATTAAATCTCGGATTTTAATGATGAAGTCAATTGTCATTTGGTTATCTAATCCATATGTTGAGATAAGTGTGCAGGATTAACTATAATGGCAGTAAGACATGCAGCAGGTGTTGCGCCGGAGTCAAGACCAAGATCACGTTGAGGGTTCGAGAGTTCGACGGAATTCTAGATGGTCGTTGGAGGTTCTACAGGAACAAATCCAGGAGTTTGCCGGAAGTCCACCAGAGCAACGTCGAGGGTTCGTCGGATGTTCGCCGGAAGCTTGCTGGAAGAAGCGATCGACGCACCGGAACACGAGTTGCAGTATTAATGTATTAAATGTCGTAGTTAGCATGAAAATTAAGTTAGGAATGGGAGGTGATCCCATTAACTTAATCTGGGGCCAATTGGGGCCTTAACAGACCCAAATTGGGCCGAATGGATCAGCCCATTCGGACCCAGATTTCCTGGCCGGTGGTGGCACCGCTGGGGCTGGCGGTGGCACCGCATAGAAGTTTGATCTCCGAGTGAAGTCAGGCGGTGGTACCGCCCCCATCAGGTGGTGGTATCATCCCTATCAAGCGGTGGTTCCGCCTGAGCTCGGTCTCCGAGCAGTGTCAAGCGGTAGTACCGCGCAGTTCTGGCGGTGGTACCGCCAGGACCTTAGAAATCCGGGAGAGGACACTTTTGAGCTCCAAATTCAAACCAGTTGGGGGCCTATATAAACCCCACCCTTTCCTACATGAAAGGGCACCGAAAGCTTGCATTTATTCTGAGAATTTGAGAGCTTAAAAGTGTTGTAAAAGGCTATAGGTTCTTCTCCCTCTTTTCTTCTAAGTTTTGATCATTCAAGAGAGGAGTGGAAATCTGTAAGGGTTGTCTCCTAAGCCCGTCAAAAGGAGTAAAGCTGTAAAAGGGTGGTTGGCCTTCGCCTATTGAAGGAAGGCCTCTAGTGGACGTTGCTGACCTCATCGGAGGAGGAAGCCAAAAGTGGATGTAGGTCAAGATTGACCGAACCACTTTAAATCTTGGTTTGCATTTATATTCTGCTCTCTATCTTAACTACAAACTGCCTCTGTTGCTTTACTTCAACTATACTTTTGTTTGATCTTAAGTTTAAGAACTTTCCGAAATGGTTTTCATCGAAAATGCTTTCATCGTGCAAACGTCGTTTTAAACCAATGAAAGTTTTCGCTGCACTAAGTCACCCCCCCTCCCCCCCTTAGTGCTCTTGATCCTAACACAATGAGGGAGAACAATTAAAAGTAGGAAGAATCATGTTGGGACGGAGTGGAACATGTTATAAGATTGGACGTCGGGCCGGAGGATCGTTCGACGTATCAACAAAAGGCTTCAGGCCATAGGTTCGGGCATCGGGCCAAGAAGAGCGAAAATTGCACTAAGGAAATCAGAATTGCAAAGGTCAACTGGCCGATAGGCTGCAAGAGAGGATGATGCACCAAAGAATTAGATGAGGCATCGATGAACCAATGACATGCTGGACAACATTTGAATGGCTTTGTAATAATTATCTAGATCAAAGTAGGTTTTAGGCGTAATTAGGTTGGAATTGGGCCAACTCGATTAGGGGCTAGTTGGCCCAAGTTTGGGCTATGTTGGGCAAGTGAAAGGCCCAAATAATGACCCAATAAGTGAAATCATCATGACACAATCTCTATGATTGTGTCAAGCGGTGGTACTGCTAGACTGGGCGGTCGTACTGCCCAGTGGTAGGGTGATAGGCAGTGATACCGCCCAGTGTCAATGTTGTAGGCGGTAGTACTGCCAATACCCGAAAATCGAAGATGAGACTCTTTTAGGCTCCAAGTTTAAATCCACTTGAGGCCTATAAATACCCCTCTCATCCCTAGTTAACTAACACAAGAATTAAGAGCAAAAAAGGAAGAAAACACTGTTGTAATCTTGTGTGAACTCCTCTCAAACTCGAAGTGTTAGTGAAGTCTAAAATAGGAGGTTATGGGGGTGTAAAGGTTCTCTCCTGAGCTTGTCAAAAAGAGAATAGAGTTATAAGAAGGTAATTGGTCTTCGCCTATTGAAGGAAGACCATTAGTGGATGCCAGTGGCCTCGACGGTAGTGGAATCAAGAGTGGATGTAGGTCACGATGACCGAACCACTATAAAACTCAATTTGTATTTCTATTTATGCAATTTACCTTTACTACAAACTCCCTTAATTGCTTTATCTTCTTATTACACACTTCCATATGCTTTCAAGTTGGCCATATTTTCGATACGATTTTTTACTGAACGTACAAAAATTTTGAACCGATGTCGATTTTATCCGATACACTAATTCACCCCCCCTCTTAGTCCCGACTCGATCCAAACAACTACTAGAACTATGGAATCACTGTCTGACAATAAGATATCATCAACCATCTAGTATTCCGTGAGCAGATCAATCAGTGAACTCATTCTCCAATGAGCATCTATATTGTATCCTTAGTGTCCCCACACAAGCAGCTATGAGACTAGCTACCTCAATCATATGGATGGGTATACAACACACTAGTCTGTTCGGTTATCTCAATATCCCTCTTAAGCAATCTATGACCCAGGAGTATTTAAGATTTATGTTTAAAGGCGAATTGATTTCATTATCATGATCTCATCACGATCTGATTCCCATTGCACAGATCTATGGACATCATATACATGCATATATACAACAAGCAATACAAAGTGACAAAAATATCAAAATATAATAAGAAAAAAGAATGTGTATCATATCATATGTGTCATCACTCACGTGATTGGCTTGCAGGGCACCTATGATTAGCAATCTCCCACTTGACCTCAAGTCAATAATCTATGTGTCGGATTCCCATCAGACCCCTGTGACACTCAAAGACAATCTGAGATAACGACTTTATCAATGGATCTGCTATGTTATCTTTGGATGGAACTCTTTCCATTACTACATCTTCTCAGGTCGCGATCTCTCTAATAAGCTGAAACCTCCTCAGAATACTTCTAATGAGACTCGGGTTCCCTCATTTGAGCAATCGCCACGTAGTTATCGCAAGATAAGGGAATCGACTCCTTACTGCCCAACACGACTCTTAGATCTGTGATGAACTTCTTCATCCATACTCCCTCCTTTGCTGCCTCTATTACATCATTGTACTCCGCCTTTGTGGTCGAATCTGTAGTAGTATCTTGCTTAGAACTCTTCTAGCTTATTGTTACTCCATTCATGGTGAACACATACTTTAAATTAGACTTTCTATCATCGACATCAGACTTGAAACTCAAGTTCTGTAGCCTTCATCCCTATGTCTACTACCTCCATATACTAGTAAAAGATCCTTAATCCTTCTCAAGTACTTAAGGATACACTTTACTACTTTTCAATGCTCCAAGCCTGGATCTGCTTGATACCTATTGGTGTCACTTAGAGCATGCACTATATCAGGCCTAGTACATAGCATAGTATACATGATAGACCCTATTGTTGAGGCATAGGGTATCCTATCCATATTTGCCATTTCTTCAAGAGTCTTTGGGGACATACTCCTAGAAAGAGATATATCATATCTCATCGGTACGAGTCCTCTCTTGAATATTTTCATGTCAAACATTTTGATAATGGTGTCTATGTACTTGGACTGGGACAAGCCAAGCATCCTCTTGGATCATCTCTATAGATTCAAATATCCAAGATATAGGATGCTTCCCCTAAGTCCTTCATGGAGAAGTATTTAGATAACCAAGTCTTTACTATGGATAACATTCCTACATCATTCACAATGATCAGGATGTCATCCACATATAACACTAAGAAGGTGATAGCGCTCCCACTTACCTTCCTGTACACACAAGGCTCATTTTCGTTCTTAACAAAGTTATAAGATCTTATTGCCTCATCAAATCTTATGTTCCAACTTCAGGAAGTTTACTTTAGTCCATAAATGGACGTAAGCAACCTACACACTTTATTTAGATAATCCTTAGACATTAATCCATCAAGTTGTATCTGCTAGTCATATATGCTCGGCAAGCCAATCACGTGAGTGATGGCACGTGTGACTTGACATGTAGTCTTTTTACTTATTATATTTTGACATTTATCACTTTATATTGACTATTATATATATGCATGTATATATTATGATTTCCTTGGATCTGTACAATGAGAATCAGATCGTGATGAGATCACGATAATGAGACCAATTTGTCTTTAAATACAAATCCTAAATAATCTCGGTCATAGGTTACTCAAGAGGGATATCGAGATAACTGGATAGACTGGTGTGCTATATACCTGGCCATATGATGGATGCAGTTGGTCTCATAGCTGCTCATGTGGGGACACTAGGGATACAGTACAGGTGCTCATTAGAGAATGAGTTTACTGATTGATCCACTTACGGAATGCTTTATGGTTGATGATACCTTATTGTCACACAGCGATTCCGTAGTCCCAATGGTGTATCTGATCCTTAGACTTGAGACAACAAGGATGTCCTGTATGAGTGCTCCATTCTTTGATATCAGACTTATAGGTTTGGATGTCCCAGATCTAGTACAGCTGGTCATCGGGATCGGTAGTCAACCTTATGAGGGCTATTGAGTGTCAATAGAGGATCATCCACTCTTGGTGTCATGAGAAAATTATCCCATGTATTCTTACTCGGACAAATCCCTAGCCAAGGTCATTCGGATTGAGAGAGAAAGAGTTCTTCAGGAGAATCCGATTAGAGCAAGACTCGAGTAGAAACCATATGGGTTTGACAACACCATGCCTGGTATATGGTCTCTGGGATATTAGATAGATGAGAGACTATAGGTACATGGTAACTGAGGACAGACAGGTCCAATGGATTGGATTCCCCTATATTGTCTGGGGACTGCGACGTAGTGGCCTAGTACGTCCACAATCGATGAGTCGAGTGAATTATTATGGAGATAATAATTCACTATATCAGAAGGAGTTCTGACAGGTATGACTCACGTCCAGCTCGATATTGAGCCTAGAGGGTCACACACATATGGTAGGTGTTGCGATGAGTAGAGGTTCGGATATGAGATATCTGTCGGACCCCCTATCTTATTGGATATCCAATAAGCCCCTAAATTATTAGATCCCATGGACAAGATCCAATAAAATCCCATGAGAGATTATTGGATAGAGATCCATTAATCTAAGAGGCTTGGGTAGTTGGATGAAGATCTAATACTCAATAAGGGAGGATCCATTAGGGTTAAGTTGATAGGGGACCTTCATAAATAGGAGGGATTCAGTGGTTCATAGGCTAGAGCCTTTGCTTGCCTCTCCTATTCTCCTCCCTCTCTCCACCTCAAAGTAGGCCTGGAGTTTTGAGGAGCGTCGTCATAGCCCTACTGTGTGGATCACTGCTAAAGAGGAGGGTGCTTGACCTCCTTCACCCTCTCCTAGAGATCTGTAAGGATTCAAGGATATACGATCTCCCTAGGTAACACAATCTTTACTATACGTAGTTTTTTATTTCATAGATTTTGCCTACCAATCTTTGTATGATAACGAACATCTCTTTGGAAATAAGGGATTTTGTTTTCTATTCTTCTGCTACGCATGTGATGTCATCCTCAAAGCTTTCCCAACAGTATCATTTATACCTCCTCCTCGAAGTTGCCATTGAGGAACGTAGTTTTCATGTTCATATATTAGATCTCATAATCATAGTGTGCTGCAATAGCCAATAGAATTCAGATGGATTTTAGTATGACTATATGTGAGAAGGTTTTGTCATATTCAACACTTTGCCTTTGACGATACCCCTTAGCCACTAGCCTTGCTTTATAGGTCTCTACCTTTCCATCTACTCCGATCTTCTTCTTGAAGATCCACTTGCAACTGATGGGTACAATACCCTCAGGTGCATTAACTAAGTTTCAAACCTTATTGAGTACATGAAATCCATCTTAGAATTTGTGGTTTCTTGCTACTTCCCGGAGTTTATACTCGTAATAGCCTCCTCGTAGGTCTGAGGATCAATATCATCAATATCCTCTCTTCTAATATATCCCACAAAGTCAGAACTTGTGTGCTAGGTACCTAAACAAACTCGGGCTGTGGAATGGTGCTTGAGCTAGGTTTTCTAACCTCGCTCAACTCTCTCATGCTCCTACTATCTCGGTCAAGAATATGTTCTTTCTTAAAGAACACCGCTCAATTGGCTACAAAGACCTTTTGGTCCTCGGGATGATAGAAATAACAGTCATTAGTTTCCTTAGGGTATCCCACAAATATGCATCATTCCGTCCTGGATTCCAATTTATCGGGATTGTATCTTTTGACGTGGGCAGGGCAACCTCAAATCTTAACAACTTTAATATCATATTTCTTCCCTTTCCAATATCTTATATAGAGTAGACACCACTGACTTAGTTAAAATTCTGTTCAGAAGGTAAGCTATGGTCTCTATATTGTATCTCCAGAATGAGACGGGGAGGTCGGCGAAACTCATCGTGGACCGCACTATGTCTAATAGTGTGCGATTCCTCCTTTTGGATATGCCATTGAGCTGGGGTGTATAAGGAGGTGTCCACTGGGACAGAATCCTATGGTCTTTGAGGAAATGGGTGAACTCTGTACTCAAGTACTCACCTCCTCGATCTGATCGAAGAGTCTTGAGACTCTTTCCAGTTTGATTCTCCACTTCATTCTTATACTCCTTGAATTTCTTGAGGGCCTCGGACTTATACTTCATCAAGTACACATGTTCATATCTTAAGAAATTATCAGTAAAAGTAATGAAGTAGGAGTAACCACTTATGACATGAGTTGACATGAGACTATATATATCACTATATATGAGTTCCAACAACTCAATGGCTCTCTCTCCAATTCCACTAAATGGAGATTTGGTCATCCTTTCACAAAGGTAAGGCTCATAAGTTGTATATGACTCATAGTCGAATAAATCTAAATGTTCATCCTTTCACAACTTTTGAATTCTTCTCTCATGGATATGACCCAGCCCACAATGTCACAAATATGCACTATTCACCTCATCTCATTTTCTCTTGGACACACTTACATTCATGATATGTGGAGCAGTATCTAGCATAAACAAACCATTATGCAAAAATCCTTATACTAATCTCCTAGGCTTTGCTAGAATCTGCAACAAATTACAAATGTAATAAGCACTACCAGTATCCAATACCATGCACGATCATAAAAATCTGACAACTAGAGACTGATCATGAATATACCTGAAGCTTCTCTAAGCTTCTATACTTTTTGCAGTTCCTATTCCAATGCCCATCTTTGCCATAGTGGAAGCATTGACCTTTATCTTTTGTTAGGTCTTTCTTAGCAACCTTTGCTTTACCCGATTTGCCCTTACCCTTCTTAAGGGACTTTTCTACCTATCTTTTCTTTCTGGTCTCACCAGCATAGAGAACTAGCTTCTCTTTCTTGATGGTGCTCTCTGCCTCCCTCAACATATTAAGGAGCTTAGGGAGAGTCACCTCAAGCTTGTTCATATTAAAATTTATTATAAACTGAAAAAAAGAATCTGGTAGGACTGAAGTACAAGGTCTACACACAGGTCATCCTCTAAGACCATTCCTAGACCTATGAGTTTCTCGATCTACTCAATGATCTTAAGGACATGGTTCTGAACCGGTATCCCCTTAGTCATCTTGGCATAGAAGAGACTCTTAGATATCTCATATCGTTAAGTCCTTCCCTGTTCCTCAAACAATTTTCAGAGATGTAGGATAATTGATCTTGCATCCATCTTTTCATGTTGTCTCTGTAACTTAGGAGTCATAGAGCCCAACATGTAACACTGAGCAAGAGTGGAATCATTTTTGTACTTCACATAGCAAGTGATATCATCCTCGCTTACCCCTTCCTTAGGCGTAGGCATCATTGTATCAAGGATATACATGATTTTCTCTACCGTGAGAACGAATCTCAGGTTGTAGAGCCAATCCGTGTAATTTGGATCAATGAGGTAGTTGACATCAAGTACATCACGTAAGGAATTTGAATGCAACATATTTTTGAAAATGAAGATGTAGCAGAAATAAATCACATGCAGATTTTGTAAAAAAAATAATAACTAAGATAAGGACTTCTATCTTAATCTACTCCTACTATTTTCTCATGAATCACACAACTCCCTCCGATATGTGAATAGGAGAGCCCCGGTAGATCTCTAGTAGGGATCGGGATCTAATCAGCATCTTAACATAACCTCGAGTGACTCGACCAATTATATTAAGCCCATAAAGGTAGGCAACTCTTGCTAATCACAACTCCTTGTGATTCTCGTACTGTTTGACCTCTGAACCACCATGACCTCGAGTGACTCGATCAACTATGGTGTTTGGTTAAGTTATCACCATTGTTACAAGATGAGTCTGATTCGACAATATGCTATCGAGTGACTCGACCAAGTATATCGTGTTATTAGGTCACTAGTGACATCTCTATGTCATAGGCAAGATAGTGGATCGTGAAATAGGTGAGCCATGAGTGACTCAACCAACTTAACCTACGTCGGGAATCGGTCCCTACCTATAATGATGGAAGGCCATGTGGGTCAATCTAATTGCCTCACGTTTACCGACTTAAGATTATAAAGAGAGAGGATTTTTTTATTTGGTTTCTTAATATGACATGTCTCACACATATATATTTAATATATATCTACATTGCATGCAAATATATATATATAGTAAGTGTATAAATAATCACACATCAAATGAGCAATCATACCAGATAATCATAGACCACATCCAAATGTGATCAAGCCTGAGCTAGTGGGCCTAATCACTCACATCAAGATCTATGTGTATAGCGGTGCATCTCTATGCCCTATGATCATCTATCTCGTCCTCGTCAATTCTATCGACATCTCGACGTATCTCCATGCATCATAATCGTCCGTCTCGTGGGTCATGCTATCGCTTCCACGCTCCCACTACACCTCCTCGTGTGATTATAACTTAATCATAGGCATGTAGGCCCGACAATAAACGAGAAATAAAATAGAGGTTCACAGGCCCTAATAATAATAATCACAAGTACACACATCACACGGTCCATGATTATCTGTCCATACATCATACATCACATTTAAATATTATTATATAGGACTACTAAATAATAATAATAATAATAATTAATTAATTAAAATTTTTAATTAATTAATATTTTTTAAATCAAGGACATGTAGAGAATTTTTTAAATTGTGAAGGGTATTTTCATAATTTGGATAAAAAGATAGAATTGAAAATTTTTAAATTCACAAGGGTAAAACTATCTTTTTGCCTAAAACCTTAACCCTCTTTCTCTCTTGCTTGCTACGGGGACGCTACCCCTACCCGCGAGCGTAGTGTGTTGAATCTTGTATTTTGATGATGAAACCAATTGATAAGTGTTTATGATTTGATATGTGTTTTGAGTGACATAGGAAGCTTCGATCAAGGAGAGAAAATTGAAGCAGGAAGAATCATGTTGGGCCGGAGCAAACATGTTAGAAGATTAGACGTCGGGCCAAAGGATCGGTCGACGTATTGGCAGAAGGCTTTGAGCCGTGAATTCAGGCATTAGGCCATGAAAAGCAGATATTGTGCCAAGGATATCAAAGTTGCAGAGGTCAACTGACTGATTGGGCAATAGGCCGCAAGAGAGGACGATGCGCCAAAGAATCGAACGAAGCGTCGATGATGCAATGACATGTCGAACAATATGATTCAAATCTTTGTAATAATTGTCTAGATAGAAGTTTTTTTTATATGTGCAAGTTAACTATGATAGCAAGGCATAAAGCAAA
The DNA here is from genome assembly GCF_036884655.1 of Musa acuminata AAA Group. NCBI lineage: Eukaryota > Viridiplantae > Streptophyta > Magnoliopsida > Zingiberales > Musaceae > Musa > Musa acuminata. The sequence continues at coordinate 24,981,246 of NC_088340.1, forward strand.
ATGAAGTCTCGGAGTCAAGAATGCGATTTCGTTGGGAGTTCGAGAGTTCGTCAGAAGTTATGATGTTCGTCGGAAGTTCTACCGGAACCAACTGAGAAATCTAGGAGCTTACCAAAGAAGCTCGTCGGAACTCACCAAGAAGATCATCATGAAGTCCAGGAGCTTGCTAGGAGTTTACCGGAACATTGCCGGTAGTTCGTCAAAAGTTCACCGGAAGATCGTCGGAAGCTCTTCAAAAGAGCAATTGACGTACCAGAACTAGAATACTTTATCAATTTTCTTAAATATTGTAGTTAGTCTATAAATTATGTTAGGATTGGGAGATAATCTCACTAACTTAATTAGGGGCCAATTGAGCTCTTAACAAGGCTGAATTGAGCCATATTGAACAGCCCATTCAGCACCTAAAAGCCCAACTAGCGGTGGCATTGCCTGGGAGACTAAGTCTCCTATGTGGTCTGGATGGTGGTACCACCCAGACTGGGCGGTGGTACCATCAATAGTAAATGCTGCCAACGGTGGTACCGCCCCTATCAAGCGATGGTACCACCCAACACAGGTGGTGGTATTGCCTGTACCCGAGAAACCTAGGATGAGGTATTTTTAGGCTCCAAGTTTGAATCAACTTGAAGCCTATAAATACCCTCTCATCCCTGGTTAAGATATACAAGCACAAAGAATTTAAAAAGGGAAAAACTATATAGTAATCTCTTGTGAGAATCCTCCTCCTCTAGTCTAAGTGTTAGAATAGTTTGAGAGAGAAATGAGTGCTTATAAAGGTTGTCTTCTAAACCTGTGAAAAAGAGAAGAGGGGTGTAAGGAGGTTGATCTTCACTTATTAAAGGTGTTGAATCTCGGATTTTGATGATGAAGTCAATTGTCATTTGTTATCTAATCCATATGTTGAGATAAGTGTGCAGGATTAACTACGATAAAAGTAAGACATGCAGCAGGAGTTGCGCCGGAGTCAAGACAATGATCACGTTGGGAGTTCGAGAGTTCGACGGAAGTTCAGACAGTCGTCGGAGGTTCTGCAGGAACAAATCCGAGAAGTCCATGAGCTTGCCAAAGAAGCTCGTCGGAACTTGCCAAGTGGATTGTCGCAAGTCCAAGAGTTTGCCGGAAGTCCGCAGGAGCATCACCGAGGGTTCATCGGATGATCGACGGAAGTTTGCCGGAAGCTCGCCGGAAGAAGCGATTGACGCACTGGAGCAAGTTACCATAAATGTCTTAGGGAATGTCGTAGTTAGCACAATGATTAAGTTGAAAATGGGAGATGATCCCATTAACTTAATCTTGGGGCAATTGGGCCCCTGAAAAACCCAAATTGGGCCGAATGGATCAACCCATTCGGACCCTGATTTCTACCAGGCGGGTAGGAGGTTGCACCGCCTGGGCTCAGTCTCTGGGCGAGACTAGGAGGTGCAACCGCTCCAGCCAGGCAGTGGCACCGCTTGGGCTTAGTCTCCGAGCGAGACTGGGCGGTGCAACCTCCCCTGACAGGAGGTGGCACCGCCTGGGCTCGGTCTCCGAGCACTAGCTGAGCGGTGCAACCGCCTCAGTTAGGAGGTTGCACCGCTTGAGCTCGATCTTCGAGCTCTAACAGGAGGTGCAACTGCCCCTGACAGGAGGTGGCACCGCCCAGAGGCTTAGTCTTCGAGCTCTGCCAGGCGGTGCAACCGCTCCGGTCAGGAGGTGCAACCGCCTGATCTCGGAATTCCGGGAATTGACAGTTTTGAGCTCCAAATTTGAACTAGGTTGGGGCCTATAAATACCCCACCCATTCAGCACTAAAAGGATAAAGAATACACTCCGAAATCTTGATCTTGTTCTATGATTTTTAGAGCTCAAAATTGTTGTAAATGCCAAAAGTCCTTCTCCCTCTTTTCTTCCAAGTTCTGAGCTGTAGAGAGAGGAGAGGAGAGAAAATTCTGTAAGGGTTGTCCCCTATTCCCGTCAAAAGGAGTGAAACTGTAAAAGGGTGGTTGCCCTTCGCCTATTGAAGGAAGGCCTCTAGTTAACGTTGGTGACCTCGTCGGTGGAGGAAGCCAAAAGTGAAGTAGGTCAAGATTGACCGAACCACTCTAAATCTCAGTTTGCATTTACTTTGAGCATTTTATCTTTACTACAAACCTCCTCTAAAGCTTATTGCTTTCTGCGCATATACGATCGGGTTTCAGCTTTGCACTTTCTGAATCAACGTTTAGACGTAAATCTGTTTTTTCGTACGATCATCATATTTCAGTTTGCGTTTACATTTTGATTTCTATCTTAACTGCAAACTGCCTTAATATCCTTGCTTAAGCTGCATCTCGCCTAATCAAGTGATTTACGAATCAGTATTTAGACGTAAATCAGTTTCTTCGTACGAACGTCATATTTCAGTTTGCGCTCATATGCTGGTTTTCATCATAATTGCAAACTACCTTCATAGATTGACTTTAACGTCATCTCGCTTGATCTTAAGTTAAAGTAATCTTAGAATCGGCTTGCACACCGAAATTGTTTTTATCGTTCGAACGTTTTTATCGTCGAAAGATTTCTGCTGCACTAATTCACCCCCCCCCCCCCCCCCCCCCCCCTTAGTGCTCTTGATCCTAACAATTGGTATCAGAGCGGGGTTAACTCTCAAACGGATTAAAACCTAAGAGAGATGGCATACGCCGGAAACCAAGAGGGCCACTCTATTACACGTCCACCAATGTTCAATGGGACGGACTACACCTATTGGAAGACCCGAATGAGGATCTTTCTTATTTCTATGGATTTTGAACTTTGGAATCTTGTCGAAAATGGATTTTCGAAGTCTTCTCTTCCAATGATCAATTGGAATGAATTGGAGAAGAAGGCTTTCGCTCTTAATGCAAAGGCTATGAATGCTTTATTTTGTGCACTTGATAAAAACAAGTTCAACCGTGTTTCGGTTTGTGAAACCGCATTTGATATTTGGCACACACTCGAAGTGACTCACGAAGGCAAAGTAGAGTGAAAGAGTCAAAAATCAACCTTTTGTTACACTCTTTCGAACTTTTTCGGATGAAACCGAGTGAGACTATTGGCGACATGTTTACCCGTTTCACGGATATCGTCAACGATCTAAAAGGACTCGGAAAAAGTTTTTCAGATTTTGAGCTCGTAAATAAGATTCTAAGATCCCTTCCTAAGAGTTGGGATCCTAAAGTCACTGCTATTCAAGAGGCAAAAGATCTAAATAACTTCCCTCTTGAAGAACTAATCGGGTCATTAATGACCTACGAGATGACTTGCAAAGCTCATGAAGAGCAAGAAGACATCCTTCCAAAGAACAGGAAGGATATGGCACTTAAAATTTCAGAAGACCACTTGAGAGAAAACTCAAGTGATGAGGACTGTGACGATGACTTGGCACTTCTAACAAGAAAATTTAAAAAATTCATTAAAAGAAATAAGTTTAAGAATGAAACAAAAAATAAATTTGAACCCAAGAAGGACCAGGTTATTTGCTATGAGTGCAAGAAGCCGGGACACTACGAGAGTGATTGTCCTCAAGTCAAGAAGAGAACATCAAAGAAGAAGGTGCTCAAAGCAACATGGGATGACTCGAGCGCGTCCGAAGAAGAGGAGTCCAACACCGAGCAAGTTGCTCATTATGCCTTAATGGCCATCGGAGAGGAGGTAACGAATTTAATAGATGCAGATTTATCATTTGATGAATTATTAAATGCCTTCCATCACTTATTTGATGAAAGCAAGATTATTAGTAGAAAATATAAATTGCTAAAAAAGGAGCATGATAGTCTTACTTGTAATTTTGATAAGTTAAAAACTGAATATCATGATAGTTTAAGTTCATGCACAAAATGCCATGATCTAGAAACTCTCCAAAAGGAGAACTTGCTATTTAAGGACACATTGAAGAAATTCGAGATTGGTAGCAAGTCATTGAACATGATCCTTGCAAACAAGGGTCACGTTCCCAAAAGCAGTGGAATCGGATTTGTGAGAAGTCCTCACCAAAATCCAACCACCTTCATAAAAGGCCCCATCTTACATGTTCGACACCAAAGCAAATGCAACTTTTGTTGCAAACTTGGACACAAAACGCATAATTGTCCATTCAAGAAAATTAGTCCAAACAAATTAATTTCGGTTCCTAAAGGAACCATGATAAATTCTATGCAACATGATAAACAATGTAGATCTATTTTTGAGGCACCCAAATGTTAGGATCGAGAGCACTAAGAGGGGGGGGGGGGTGAATTAGTGTAGCGGAAATCTTTCAGCAATTAAAAACGAAAGCTGCGTTCGTTCGATAAAAACTATTTTAATGCAAAAGCCGATTCTAAGATTACTTATGATTAAGTGCAGTTTACGTTTAAACACAGTTAGCGTCTAAACGCAGTTTGCGTCTAAATGCAGATTGCGTCTAAACTCAGATTGCGTCTAAGCGCAGTTTGCGTCTAAGCGCAGATTGCGTCTAAGCGCAGTTTGCGTCTAAACACAGTTTGCGTCTAAGCGCAGTTTAAGCAGAAGTATAAAGACAATGTGCTGCTATTGTACAGCTCAAAAAGTAATCTGCAAAAAGCAGATTTACGTCTAAACGTAGAATTACGTCTAAATGCAGATTTACGTCTAAACGCAGATTTACGTCTTAAACGCAGATTTACGTCTGAACTTTGAAACTCGTTTGTAAACTCGCAGAAGGCAGTATGCAGTTGAAATCAAGACGTAAACGTAAACTGAAATCTGATGATTGTGCGAGGAAAGCCGATTTACGTCTAAATGCAGTTTTACGTCTAAATGTTGAAACTCGTTCGTAAAATTGCAGAAGACAGTTCGTAGTTATAAACAGATTCAAGATGTAAACGTAAGCTGCAATGTAAAGATCGTACGAAAACACCTTTTGACGTCTGAATGCAGATTCGGAAAGATTAGAACTTAGAAACTTGTTCGTAAAAGCGCAGAGAGCAGTAGCTATGTAGGAGGTTTGCAGTAATGATAAAGTGCTCAAAATACATGCAAACTAGAGATTTAGAGTGGTTCGGTCAGTCTTGACCTACTCCACTTTTGGCTTCCTCCACCGGCAAGGTCACCGACGTCAACTAGGGGCCTTCCTTCAATAGGCGAAGGCCAACTGCCCTTTTACAGTTTCTCTCCTTTTGACGGGCTCAGGAGACAACCCTTACAGAAGTTTTCTCTCCTCTCTTTACAACTCAAACTTGAAGAATAGAAAGAGGAGAACTAGCAGTTTTGAGCTCTAAGAAACACAGAAAGATAGCAAGATTTCGAGTGTGTGTTCTGTGCTTTCAGTGCTGAATGGGTGGGGTATTTATAGGCCCCAACTCAGTTCAAATTTGGAGCTCAAAACGATCAAATCCCGGAATTCCGGGATCAGGCGGTTGCACCTCCTGACTAGAGAGGTTGCACCGCCTGGCAGAGCTCGAAGACTGAGCCCAGGTGGTGCCACCTCTTGACTGAGGCGGTTGCACCTCTCTGCCAGAGCTCGAAGACCGAGCTCAGGCGGTGCCACCTCTCTGTCAGGGAGGTTGCACCGCCCAGTCTTGCTCGAAGACTGAGCTCAGGCGGTGCCACCTCTTGGCTGGGGAGGTTGCACCGCCCAGTCTCGCTGGGAGGCTTAGCCCAGGCGGTGCCACCTCCTGGCCTAGGCGGTTGCACCTCCTGGTGCAATCAGGGTCCGAATGGTTAGCTCCATTCGGCCCAATTTCAATCTTTCAGGGGCCCAATTGCCCCAAGATTAAGCCAATGGGATCACCTCCCATTTTTCAACTTAATCAATGTGCTAACTACGATTAAATCTAAGACAATTTCTGCAGCTTTGCTTCGGTGCGTCAATCGCTTCTTCCAGCAAGTTTCCGGCGAACTTCCGTCGATCATCCGATGAATCCTCGGTGATGCTCCTACGGACTTCCGGCAAACTCCTGGACTTTGCGACGATCCACTTGGCGAGTTCCGACGAGCTTCGCTTGGCAAGCTTCTGGACTTCTCGGATCTGTTCTCGCAGAACCTCCGACGACCGTCCGAACTTCCGTCGAACTCTCGAACTCCCAACGTGATCATGAACTTGACTCCGGCGCAACTCCTGCTGCTTGTCTAACTTTCATCGTAGTCAATCCTGCACATGTAAACAAACTTCGATCAAGACAATTAATCCTAAGCAATTAACCAAGTTGTCCGGCATGTCATTGGTCCCTCGACGCTTCGTCCGATTCTTCGGCGCATCGTCCTTTCCTACAGCCTATTGCCCAATCGGCCAGTTGACTCCGCAACTCCGATATCCTTGGCACAATACCCGCTCTTCTTGGCCCGATGCCCGAGTCCACGGTCCGAAGCCTTCTGTCGATACGTCGACCGATCCACCGGCCCGACGTCCAATCTTCTGACATGTTCCTCCGGCACAACATGATTTTCCTGCTTTAATTGTCTCATCCTGATCAAAGCATCCTGCGTCACTCAAAACACAGGTTAAATCATAAACATATATCAAGTAGTTTCATCATCAAAATACGAGATTCAACAATCTCCCCCTTTTTGATGATAACAACCACTTGATGACGGAGTTAAACTTAAATCCCGGAGTTTAAACAAACTCCCCCTATCAATATGCCATATTGATAGAACCTTTAATTCAAACTGAATTCAAGTCATTGCAATATTCATCATGAATACTTGCAACACGTTATCATGAACATATGCATAAACTTATGCATCACATGTCATGTCATCAACATACTTTCATCAACATACTTCTCCCCCTTTGTCATCAACAAAAAGGAGAAGTATCACAATCAAGTGTTTGTGATATTGGTTCAACTCATTGCATGAAAAACATAATATCAAGTTTTATCATCATGCAGTTTTGAAGCCAGAAAATTTAGCAAATGTTACATCATGCTTAGAACATTCAAGCTATCAAGTTTTAGATATGCAAGTTTTACAGCATACAGGATAGCACTTTTATAACATGCAAGCTAGCAATGTTGCAACATTTTAGAACTTGCAAGCTAGCAATTTAGAGATGTTCAAGAAGGCAACTCTTGCTTCTTGAAATATGCAAGTTGCAAGCTAGCAAATTTTTATGATATGCAAGATTTATAGCATACAAGATAGCACTTGGTATGAAAATTAGAGATGTTCAAGATAGCAAGTTCTACATCATGCAAGCTAGCAAATTAGAGATGTTCAAGAAGGCAACTCTTGCTTCTTGAAATATGAAAATTTTGTCCACTTTGCTAGATGCGCAAGTTAGCATGTTTTGCTTCTTGAGATAGGCAAGATAGCACCTTTGTTCTTTTTGTTTCTTAAGATGTTCAAGATAGCAATTTCTTCTCTTTTGAGAAGTGAAAATTTGCTTTCTTCTTGAATTGTGCATGCAAGTTATCTCCTCCTTAGTCATTGTCAAAAAGAAGGGAAAACCCTTTCTGTCAATTTATAAATCATGACAAAGGTGAGTAATCATTTTTATTTCAAAATTCCATAATTGAGATAAACCTTAAATTCAAATCAAGGTAATTTTAATCAAGGTTCATATCATATGCAATACATTACGTAGAAAGCATAAGTATTGCATGCATCATTTTAGCAACAAATCGTAGCATTTCATCACATGGCAAGATATCATCAAGTAGAATTACGATGCAAGTTCTTGATATCTTAACATGATGAAAATACTTATAGTATCAATTCATATATTTCTCCCCCTTTATCATCAACAAAAGGAGAAGTAGCTCTAGCTATTTTAAAATATATGCAAGTTTTTTTTTAACATGAAGCTATATTTTCATCACAACATATAAGCACAAAAGCATAGCAAGATTCTTAGGTTCAATCATGGCAATTCAACACTTGCTTCATGTGCAAGATTGCACTTTTTTTTCTTTGCATGTTCTAACTAGCAAAAGCTTTCTCCCCTTTGTTTTTGTCGAAAAGAAGGGAGAAATCAATGGCCAAAAATGTTTAATTATTATACAGGCCATATTACAAAATCTTGTCATGATATCAAGAAAGTTCAAGAAGGACATGATCCATTCAACAAATCCTTTTAATAGGGCAAAGGAATTATATAACCAAGAATCATGATTAAAATATTTCAATATCATAGATCAAGTCATGATTCGTGATTCATCATAAAGCAAATTAATTTTCAGTCATCACATAAGGCATTTAAAGAATTTTTGAAACATAGAAGAATGATTAATTTAAGCATGTAATGTTTCAATCAAAATCAAGTCATGAATACCAATACTTTCATATTGTGAGTATCAATTCATGAATACCAAAAGATATTATTTGTGATTTCAATTTTGCAAGATCATGATTATGATTTAGACATAACTTATTCAAATCAAATCGTCAACTTGAAACTCATAATCAAGTCATTAAAATTAATTTCGAAATTCACAAAATATCATGAAATCAAAAGACAAGTTGCATTTCATTTGAAGAACTCCTTTTTGATAAATGTAGGGAGCATAATGAACGATCTTGATTTATAAAGAGCTTCATGTTATAATTATCAAGATCATGATTTTAATAATTATTCTCTTTAGCAAAGAATCACAAAAGCACTTTATTTTTGCATAAGAAATCTCATTGTATTATGATTTATAAATTCTTTTTCTGCACATGAATCATAGGAGATATGTATGTGACACAAATCTTTGCAAGCAAAGACACTATCATTTATATTTCAAGATGGAATTTATAAGCAGGAATCATTTCATCAAATCCATTTTAGAAAAATATTTTTCATAAGTGTATGAGAAAATCCGATTGTTAGGATACCAATTGTTAAGTGAATCCGAAAATGAAATTAGTACTTTCATGCATTCGGATAAGATTTTGCTATAGATTTTCTAGTTCAATTATGAAGATAAAACATGCTCATGATCATAAAAATTTATGTATCCAAAACATATAATTTCCAACATGTTATAGTGTAAAATCATCATGGCAATTAAGTGTTTTGAACATTGAATCAAGAATGTCCGAAAAATAATCTTAACACGTTCATGCATTCGAGCACATTTTTGCCATAGTTTTTCAAATATACTCATGAGAATAACACATGCTTATCATCAACTTAAAATCTCATGCATAAAATTGTTAATCAAAATATTTAATTTCATCATTATGTATTTCTTCAAATTAAACATGATCTTTAATCAAAATCGAGAAATAACAATGGAAATCAACGTAATACACATTATTACTTTTTAACCATGATTTCATATTTTCAATCAAGATCATTTTATTTGTTTATCATAAAATATGCAATATTATCATTTTCGAAATTACTTAGTATGATCATAATAAAATTTTTTTTTTTTTAACATGTAATTTTTAAGAAAATTAATTTTAAACTAAAAGAGAAAAATACATCATGAAAGCATCAAGTAATTTCAAAATAAATTAGGGGGATTTCGATTACCTCATCATTGTAGGCTGTTAAGGCGTAGTTTGCCGCCTTATTTTTGTTGACTTTCTCTTCTTCGGAGGAGCTCGATTCATCCCAATTTTTGTTCTTCTTCTTGCGTTTAAAGCAAGTAGTTCGATTCTTTTTGCTTTTTAATTTTCGTTTCATTTGTAGTTTAAGTTCACCATCACTTGAGCTTATGCTCGAGTGGTCTTCAAATGTTCTATGTCCCAAATCCTTCCTGTTCTTTGGAAGGTTGTTTTGTTCATCATTGTCCTCATCACTTGAGTCATCGCTCAAGTGGCATTCATTTGTCCAGAGTTCCAAATCCTTCCTGTTCTTTGGAAGGTGATTGTGTTCAACATGTTCATCATGTGCATTGTGCACCATTTCATATGTCATCAATGAACCAATTAGTTCTTCAAGTGGTAAGTTGTTTAGGTTTTTAGCTTCTTGTATTGCAGTTACTTTTGAATCCCACTTCTTAGAAAGAGAACGCAAAATCTTGTTTACGAGTTCAAAGTCTGAAAAACATTTTCCAAGTGCTCTTAAACTATTGACGACATCCGTGAAACGGGTGTACATGTCGCCTATAGTCTCGCTTGGTTGCATTAGAAAAAGCTCGAAATCATGCAATAAAAAGTTAACTTTCGAGTCTTTGACACTACTAGTTCCCTCGTGTGTAATTTCAAGTGTTCGCCAAATGTCAAAAGTTGTTTCGCACGTAGAAATCCGATTGAACTCATTTTTGTCCAAAGCGCAAAATAAGGTATGCATAGCCTTTGCGTTTAAAGAGAAATACTTCTTCTCCAAATCCGACCATTCATTCGTCGGTTTAGAGGGAAGTTGAAAACTGTTTTCAACGATATTCCATAAATCCAGATTTAGAGAAATCAAGAAAACTCTCATTCGAGTTTTCCAATCAGTATAGTCCAATCCGTTAAAGAACGGTGGACGAAAGACCGAAAAGCCCTCTTGAAGAGCTATTTCTCTCGGGTGTAAATCCGAAATGAGAAATACCCCGCTCTGATACCAATTGTTAGGATCGAGAGCACTAAGAGGGGGGGGGGGTGAATTAGTGCAGCGGAAATCTTTCAGCGATTAAAAATGAAAGCTGCGTTCGTTCGATAAAAACTATTTTGATGCAAAAGCCGATTCTAAGATTATTTATGATTAAGTGCAGTTTACGTTTAAACGCAGTTAGCGTCTAAACGCAGTTTGCGTCTAAATGCAGATTGCGTCTAAACTCAGATTACGTCTAAACATAGTTTGCGTCTAAGCGCAGATTGCGTCTAAGCGCAGTTTGCGTCTAAACACAGTTTGCGTCTAAGCGCAGTTTAAGCAGAAGTATAAAGACAATGTGCTGCTATTGTATAGCTCAAAAAGTAATATGTAAAAAGCAGATTTACGTCTAAACGTAGATTTACGTCTAAACGTATATTTTCGTCTTAAACGCAGATTTACATCTGAACTTTGAAACTCGTTTGTATACTCGTAGAAGGCAGTATGCAGTTAAAATCAAGACGTAAACGTAAACTGAAATCTGATGATTGTGCGAGAAAAGCCGATTTACGTCTAAATGCAGTTTTATGTCTAAATGTTGAAACTCGTTCGTAAAATTGCAGAAGACAGTTCGCAGTTATAAACAGATTCAAGACGTAAACGTAAGCTGCAATGTAAAGATCGTACGAAAACACCTTTTGACGTCTGAATGCAGATTCGGAAAGATTAGAACTTAGAAACTTGTTCGTAAAAGCACAGAGAGCAGTAGCTATGTAGGAGGTTTGCAGTAATGATAAAGTGCTCAAAATAAACACAAACCAGAGATTTAGAGTGGTTCGGTCAGTCTTGACCTACTCCACTTTTGGCTTCCTCCACCGGCGAGGTCACCGACGTCAACTAGGGGCCTTCCTTCAATAGGCGAAGGCCAACTGCCCTTTTACAGTTTCTCTCCTTTTGACGGGCTCAGGAGACAACCCTTACAGAAGTTTTCTCTCCTCTCTTTACAACTCAAACTTGAAGAATAGAAAGAGGAGAACTAGCAGTTTTGAGCTCTAAGAAACACAGAAAGATAGCAAGATTTCGAGTGTGTGTTCTGTGCTTTCAGTGCTGAATGGGTGGGGTATTTATAGGCCCCAACTCAGTTCAAATTTGGAGCTCAAAACGATCAAATCCCGGAATTCCGGGATCAGGCGGTTGCACCTCCTGACTAGAGAGGTTGCACCGCCTAGTAGAGCTCGAAGACTGAGCCCAGGCAGTGCCACCTCTTGACTGAGGCGGTTGCACCTCTCTGCCAGAGCTCGAAGACCGAGCTCAGGCGGTGCCACCTCTCTGTCAGGGAGGTTGCACCGCCCAGTCTTGCTCGAAGACTGAGCTCAGGCGGTGCCACCTCCTGGCTGGGGAGGTTGCACCGCCCAGTCTCGCTGGGAGGCTTAGCCCAGGCGGTGCCACCTCCTGGCCTAGGCGGTTGCACCTCCTGGTGCAATCAGGGTCCGAATGGTTAGCTCCATTCGGCCCAATTTCAATCTTTCAGGGGCCCAATTGCCCCAAGATTAAGCCAATGGGATCACCTCCCATTTTCCAACTTAATCAACGTGCTAACTACGATTAAATCTAAGACAATTTCTGCAGCTTTGCTTCGGTGCGTCAATCGCTTCTTCCGGCAAGTTTCCGACGAACTTCCGTCGATCATCCGATGAATCCTCGGTGATGCTCCTACGGACTTCCGGCAAACTCCTGGACTTTGCGACGATCCACTTGGCGAGTTCCGACGAGCTTCGCTTGGCAAGCTTCTGGACTTCTCGGATCTGTTCTCGCAGAACCTCCGACGACCGTCCGAACTTCCGTCGAACTCTCGAACTCCCAACGTGATCATGAACTTGACTCCGGCGCAACTCCTGCTGCTGGTCTAACTTTCATCGTAGTCAATCCTACACATGTAAACAAACTTCGATCGAGACAATTAATCCTAAGCAATTAACCAAGTTGTCCGGCATGTCATTGGTCCCTCGACGCTTCGTCCGATTCTTCAGCGCATCGTCCTTTCCTACAGCCTATTGCCCAATCGACCAGTTGACTCTGCAACTCCGATATCCTTGGCACAATACTCGCTCTTCTTGGCCCGATGCCCGAGTCCACGGCCCGAAGCCTTCTGTCGATACGTCGACCGATCCACCGGCCCGATGTCCAATCTTCTGACATGTTCATCCGGCACAACATGATTTTCCTGCTTTAATTGTCTCATCCTGATCAAAGCATCCTGCGTCACTCAAAACACAGGTTAAATCATAAACATATATCAAGTAGTTTCATCATCAAAATACGAGATTCAACACCAAAAGCAAATGGGTACCTAAAAATCATCCTTTCTTGTAGAAACCTATACCATCGCAAGCTAAGAGCAAGAGATGGTACCTTGATAGTGGATGCTCAAGGCATATGACCGGAGATTCATCTCAATTCTCTAAGCTCACTAGCATAGACGAAGGCTATGTCACCTTCGGAGACAACAACAAGGGTAAAATCATTGGCAAAGGAACCATAGGTAACAAATCCAACTTCTTTATCGAAGATGTTTTGTTAGTTGATGGTTTAAAACATAACCTCTTGAGCATTAGTCAATTATGTGATAAAGGATATATTGTCAAATTCGAGTCTAATGCTTGCATCATTGAAAAACCACACAAAAACACGCCATGATTGCATTAAAACAAAATAACGTATACACTATTGACATCAATGAGTTGTGTAATGAAATGTGTTTTTCGATTTTGAATGAGGATGCTTGGCTATGGCATAGAAGATTAGGTCATGCTAGCATGAAACTAATCACTCAAATATCATCAAAAGAACTTGTAAGATGTATTCTTCATATCAAGTTCATCAAAGATAATGTATATGATGCTTGCCAATTAGGTAAACAAATTAAGGGCAGTTTCAAATCTAAGAATCAAATAAGCACCTCTAGGCCCTTACAATTGATCCATATGGACTTGTTCGGACCAATCTCTACATCAAGCCTAGGAGGTAGTAAATACGCCTTTGTCATTGTGGATGACTATAGCAGATACACATGGACTTACTTCTTAAAACAGAAAAATGAATGCCTTAGATATTTTACCAAGTTTTGTAAACTTGTTCAGAATGAGAAGGGTTCTATGATTTCGTCAATTAGAAGTGATCACGGTGGTGAATTTCAAAACCATGATTTCCAAGAATTTTGTGAACTTAATGGATACAACCATAATTTCTCTACTCCTAGAAATCCTCAACAAAATGGAGTAGTAGAAAGAAGAAATCAAAATTTACAAGAAATGGCAAGAACCATGTTGAATGAACATAGCCTACCTAAATATTTTTGGGCCGAAGCCATAAATACTGCATGCTATATTTTGAATAGAGTTCTAGTAAGACCCTTACTCACCAAAACTCCCTATGAGTTATGGAACAACAAAAAACCCAATGTTTCATATTTTAAAGTCTTTGGGTGTAAGTGTTTTATCTTGAATGAAAAAGATAACTTAGGAAATTTGATGCTAAATCCGATGAAGGAATCTTTCTTGGTTATTCTTCGGTTTCTAAAGCTTTTCATATCTTCAATAAAAGAACTTTAATTATTGAAGAATCCATTCATGTTGTCTTCAATGAGATTTTCGAAATCAGGAAAAACGATTTTGATGATGATGTTAATTTTGATTCCTTGAATTTAAATGAAACCCCGTCTCCAACTAGCAACTTGGATGCATCCACTTCCGAAACATCCTTACCCAAGGATTGGAAGTATGTAGATGCTCATCCCAAGGAGCTAATCCTAGGAGACGCATCAAAGGGGGTTCAAACACGTTCTTCTCTTAAAAATTTTTGTTCCAACGCCGCTTTTCTCTCCCAAATTGAACCCAAATGTATTGACGAAGCCATGAAAGATGATTCATGGATTATCGCAATGCAAGATGAATTAAATCAATTTGAGAGAAATGAGGTGTGGAAGCTTGTTTCTAGACCAAATGACCATTTAGTTATTGGTACTAAATGGGTTTTTAGAAACAAGCAAGATGAATATGGTATCGTGGTTAGAAACAAGGCTAGATTAGTGGCCAAAGGTTTCAACCAAGAAGAAGGTATCGATTATAAAGAAACCTTCGCTCTTGTGGCTTGATTAGAAGCTATAAGGATGCTCCTTGCCTACGCTAGTAGTAACAATTTTAAGTTGTTTCAAATGGATGTTAAAAGCGCTTTTCTAAATGGCTTTATTTCCGAAGAAGTCTATGTTGAACAACCTCCTGGATTTGAAAATAATAGCCTCCCTAATCATGTGTTTAGATTAACCAAAGCTCTCTATGGTTTAAAACAAGCTCCGAGGGCTTGGTATGAGAGACTTAGTTCTTTTCTTATTGAAAATAATTTCACCAAAGGCAAGATTGATACTACATTGTTCATCAAGAATTTTGAAAATAATTTTCTCATTGTTCAGATTTATGTTGATGATATTATCTTTGGTTCTACGAATGAATCTCTTTGTGAATCTCTTACTAAAACTATGAGTCTTGAATTCAAAATGAGTTTAATGGGAGAATTAACATTCTTCTTAGGCTTACAAATCAAACAACTAAGCACTGACATCTTTATTAGTCAAACTAAATATGCTATGAATTTGCTGAAAAAGTTTAATATGAATAACTCAAAAGCTATTAACACTCCTATGAGCACCTCCACTAAGTTAGAAATTGATGAAAGTGGAGAAAGCTTCGATCAAAAAGCTTATAGGGGTATGATAGAAAGTTTACTTTACCTCACTGCAACTAGACCAGATATCATGTTCAGTGTAGGACTTTGTGCTAGATTTCAATCAAACCCTAAGATATCTCATCTCAAAGCAGTTAAAAGAATACTTAGATATCTTAATGGTACCACAAATCTAGGATTATGATACCCAAAATCAAAGAATCTTGAGTTAATTACTTATGCTGATGCAGACTTTGCTGGTTGTAGACTAGATAGAAAAAGCACATCAGGAACATGTCAATTTTTAGGACATGCCCTTGTTTCCTGGTCATCTAAGAAACAAAACTCGGTTGCACTTTCAATAACCGAAGCTGAATATATTGGAGCAAGTGCATGCTGTGCACAAGTTGTATGGATGAAAAACACCTTAGAAGATTATAAAATTCATCTTAAAAATATTCCTATTAAATGTGATAACACAAGTGCAATATGCTTAACGAAAAATCCTATACAACACTCAAGAACAAAATATATTGATATTAGACATCACTTTATACGAGATCATGTTACTAATCATGATGTAATCATAGAATTCATTGATACTAAACATCAACTAGCTGATATTTTTACAAAACCTCTAAGTGAAGAACAATTTGATTTCATAAGAAGAGAGTTAGGAATGTTGATGTGTCCGAGTACATAAACTAGTTAAACTTATCTTTCGGACTTTATTGAATGATCAAATCACTTAACCACCATTACATGCCTAAATAACATATTGGAAATTATGTGTTGAATACAAAAATTTTCATAACATAAGCATGTTTTGTCTTCATGATTGTATTTGAAAATCTGTAGCATAGTCTTGTCCGAATGCATGAAAGTATTCATTTCATGTGTGAATTCGCTTAACAATTGGTATCCTAAAAATCAGATTTTCTCATACACTTATATATGAAAAATATTTTTCTAAAATGGATTTGATGAAATGATTCTTGCTTATGAATTCCATCTTGAAATATGAATGATAGTGCTTTTACTTGCAAAGATTTGCTTCACATACATATCTTGATACCTGAACCATGATCGGTTTTAACTTCACTTAGTGTAAACTCACAAATAGCTAGTATCACAAATGGCCTTCCTCCTTCATGCAAAAAGATTATAACAAATCAAAAGGAAGAAGTATTCAAAGTGATCTACATATCATGCTTGTATAATTGATTTCCTATCACTTACTATTGAAAAATAACATGAACCGAGTAAAGGCATGAACAATTATTACACTGATGCTTAAAATTTGCTTATATTATTCTCCTGGTATCACAATTACCATGTTTTTTGTTGATGACAAAGGGGGAGAAATATATGAGCATTAATGCCATGCTTGCATCCCCAAGAGACGCCATGATTACTATAATTTGCATTATGCCTTGTTTGCATCATGTAAGATATCAAACAAAAAACTTGCATCGTAATTTTACGTATTGATATCTTACCATGTGATAATTGCTAAAACATCATTTGAAATGTGTGCATCATGTAATGATATCAAAATCTTACTTCGCAATTTTACATGTTGATATCTTACAATATGATGAATTGCTACTATTACCATCATTCAAACTTGAAATGTAAAATTTGAAAATGAATGTCAATCCTTGACATCATCTTCAGAGAGATACATCATGATGGGAATCATGATGGGAGTATTGATAAGTTTAAATGATTTTAACTTATCAATATGTCTCTTGAATTCAAAGGTTTTGAATTCAAGAAAGCCTTATCTCAAGTATGGCATATAGACAGGGGGAGTTAAGGTTAACTCCATTATCAATTGATTGTCATCATCAAAAAGTGGGAGATTGTTGAATCTCGGATTTTGATGATGAAGTCAATTGTCATTTGTTATCTAATCCATATGTTGAGATAAGTGTGCAGGATTAACTACGATAAAAGTAAGACATGCAGTAGGAGTTGCGCTAGAGTCAAGACAATGATCACGTTGGGAGTTCGAGAGTTCGACGGAAGTTCGGACAGTCATCGAAGGTTCTGCAGGAACAAATCCGAGAAGTCCATGAGCTTGCCAAAGAAGCTCGTCGGAACTCGCCAAGTGTATCGTCGCAAGTCCAGGAGTTTGCCGGAAGTCCGCAAGAGCATCACCGAGGGTTCATCGGATGATCGACGGAAGTTCGCCGGAAGCTCGCCGGAAGAAGCGATTGACACACCAGAGCAAGTTGTAGTAAATGTCTTAGGGAATGTCATAGTTAGCACAATGATTAAGTTGGAAATGGAAGGTGATCCCATTAACTTAATCTTGGGGCAATTTGGCCCTTGAAAAACCCAAATTGGGCCGAATGGATCAACCCATTCGGACCCTGATTTCTGCCAGGCGGTTGAACTGCCCAAGGCAGGAGGTTGCACCGCCTGGGCTCAGTCTCCGAGCGAGACAGGGAGGTGCAACTGCTCCAGCCAGGCGGTGGCACTGCCTGGGCTTAGTCTCCGAGCGAGACTGGGCGGTGCAACCTCCCCTGACAGGAGGTGGCACTGCTTGGGCTCGGTCTCCGAGCACTGGCTGAGCGGTGCAACCGCCTCAGTCAGGAGGTTGCACCGCTTGAGCTCGGTCTTCGAGCACTGACAGGAGGTGCAACCGCCCTTGACAAGAGGTGGCACCGCCCAGAGGCTCAGTCTTCGAGCTCTACCAGGCGGTGCAACCGCTCCAGTCATGAGGTGCAACCGCCTGATCCCGGAATTTCGGGAATTGACAGTTTTGAGCTCCAAATTTGAATTGGGTTGGGGCCTATAAATACCCCACCCATTTAGCACTGAAAGGATAAAGAATACACTCTGAAATCTTGATCATGTTAGGATCGGAGCGGCACTAAGAGGGGGGGGTGAATTAGTGCAGCGGCTTAAAACGTTGGTTTCGACAAATCTTTCGTACGATAAAAATCAGAATCAGAAGTGCTTAACTTGAAAGTGTATTCGCAAAGTTGTGCAGTAAATGTAATGAGGAAATAAAATAAGTAAGAGGGTTTGCAGTAATGTAAATAGCAGTAATGAAATGCAAACCAGATATTACGCCGTTTTTAAAGTGGTTCGGTCAAGTGACCTACATCCACTTGCGAGGCCCCTCTTCGATGAGGCTCCCACCTTCCACTAACAAATCTCTTGAAAGGGAAGGGTAAATACCCCTCTTACAACTTTTACAAGTGGTTCACTCTCTTACAGATTTTCAGCAAGAAAGGAGGTGAACACTAGCAAATTGAAAACAAGAAAGGCAAAGACTCTTCTAAGACTTTTCTCTCAATCACTTGCTGCTCAAAAAGTTGTTTTCTTAGCTGAGATTTGAGGGGTATTTATAGGCCTCAAGAGGATTCAAATTTGGGCTCCAAAAATTTGAATTCTCTTATGTTCCCGATGCTGGCGGTGCCACCGCCCAGCCAAGCGGTGCCACCGCCCAACGCTCGGGTGCTGGACGGTGCAACCGCCCAGCCCAGGAGGTGTCACCGCCCAGCTCTCGGGTGCTAGGCGGTGCCACCGCCTAGGCCAATTCAGCTCACTGGTTGGACTCCAAACTTGGCCCAAACCAGTCCGAACTCGGGCCCAATTGGCCCCTACTTGGGTTATAGGATTAACACCTAATCCTAACCTTAATTAACGTGCTAACTACGAATTTAAAGACATTTTCTAAGCTATTACAAAGTCCGTAAGTCAAGACTTCTTCCGGCGAGCTTCCGGCGAACTTCCGACGGTCTTCCGATAAACTCTCGGAAACCATTCTGCGGACTCCCGGCAAGCTCCTAGACTTCACGATTTGATTTTGGCGAGTTCCAACGAGCTTCTTCGGTAAGCTCCGATCTTTCTCGGTGAGCTCCGCGAAGTTCCAACGAACCTTCCGGCGAGCTTCCGAAAAACCTTTCGGCAAGCTCCCTACTCATTCTCGGCTAGTTCCGGCAGCATTCCCGACGAACCTTTGGACTTCCGTCGAACTCTCGAACTCCCAACGAATCCTTCGCGCTTGACTCCAGCACTTTGTTTCGCTTTATGTCTTCATCGTTATCGTAGTTAATCCTGCACTCACAAACCAAAACTCAACTCCGATCTAGACAATTATTACAACGCGAATTGACATTCTGTTGCCCGACACGTCATTGGTTGGCGCTTCATTCGATTCTTTGGTGCATCATCCTCTCTTGCGGCTTGTTGCCCAATCGGCGGTTGACCTTCGCAACCCCGATATCCTTGGCGCAATTTCGCTCTCCTTGGCCCGATGCCCGACATCCAAAGCATTCAGCCATCTAATATCCTGACGTGATCTCTTTCGGCGCAACGTCAATTCCTCCTGCGTCAACTGTCTAAACCTGATCGAGTAGACCTGCATCGCTCAAAATACAGTTTAAATCTCAAGAAAAGCAAATATGCCAACTTGCATATATTTGAATTTGCTAGCTTATAAAACTTGCATATTTCAAGAAGCAAGAGTTGCTTTCTTGAACATCTCTAAATTGCTAGCTTGCAAGTTCTAAAACATTGTAAAATTGCTAGATTGCATGATAATAAAAATTTAATATTATGTTTTTCATAAAATGAGTTGAACCCATATAACAAACACTTGATTGTGGTACTTCTCCTTTTTGTTGATGACAAAGGGGGAGAAGTATGTTGATGACATGATATGCATAAGTTTATGCATATGTTCATGATGATGTGTTGCAAGTATTCATGATGAATATTGCAATGACTTGAATTCAGTTTGAATTCAAGGTTCTATCAATATGGCATATTGATAGGGGGAGTTTGTTTAAACTCCGGGAGTTAAGGTTAACTCCGTCATCAAGTGGTTGTCATCATCAAAAAGGGGGAGATTGTTGAATCTCGTATTTTGATGATGAAACCACTTGATATGTGTTTATGATTTTTGTTTAATAAACTTATTAAGATTTAGTGTTCGAAATTCAAGTTCATCATTGTCCTCATCACTTGAGTCATCGCTCAAGTGGTATTCATTTGTCCGGAGTTCCAAATCCTTCCTATTCTTTGGAATGTGGTTCAAGTGTTGATTGTGTTCATCATGTGCATTGCGCACTATTTCATATGTCATCAATGAGCCGATAAGTTCTTCAAGTGGAAAAATATTTAAATCTTTTGTTTCTTGTATTGCCGTTACTTTTGATTCCCAAGCTTTAGAAAGTGATCGTAAAACTTTACTAACAAGTTTAAAATTCGAGAAACATTTGCCAAGAGCTTGTAAACCATTGACGACATCCGTAAAACGGGTGTACATGTCAACAATGGTTTCGCTCGGCTTCATTCGAAAAAGCTCAAAATCATGCATTAAAATGTTGATTTTTGAATCTTTGACTCTAGAAGTGCCTTCGTGTGTGATTTCAAGAGTGTGCTATATGTCGAAAGCCGTTTCGCACAAAGAAACTCGATTGAACTCATTTTTGTCCAAAGCGCAAAATAAGGCATTCATAGCCTTTGCGTGTAAAGAAAACATCTTCTTCTCCAAATCATTCCAATGGTTCATTGGAAGAGAAGACATTTCAAATCTATTTTCGACTATGTGCCATAAATTCAAATCCAAAAAAAGTAAGAAAACTCTCATTCGAGTTTTCCAATAAGTGTAGTCTGTCCCATTGAAAAAGGGAGGACAAATGAGAGAGTGACCATCTTGAAAGTCGTAAAGAGCTATTTCTATTTGGGTGTTAAACCAAGGTAGAAAAATGTGGCTCTGATACCAATTGTTAGGATCGGAGCGGCACTAAGAGGGGGGGGTGAATTAGTGCAGCGGCTTAAAACGTTGGTTTCGACAAATCTTTCGTACGATAAAAATCGGAATCAGAAGTGCTTAACTTGAAAGTGTATTCACAAAGTTGTGCAGTAAATGTAATGAGGAAATAAAATAAGTAAGAGGGTTTGCAGTAATGTAAATAGCAGTAATGAAATGCAAACCAGATATTACGCCGTTTTTAAAGTGGTTCGGTCAAGTGACCTACATCCACTTGCGAGGCCCCTCTTCGATGAGGCTCCCACCTTCCACTAACAAATTCTTGAAAGGGAAGGGTAAATACCCCACTTACAACTTTTACAAGTGGTTCACTCTCTTACAGATTTTCAGCAAGAAAGAAGGAGGTGAACACTAGCAAATTGAAAACAAGAAAGGCAAAGACTCTTCTAAGACTTTTCTCTCAATCACTTGCTGCTCAAAAAGTTGTTTTCTCAGCTGAGATTTGAGGGGTATTTATAGGCCTCAAGAGGATTCAAATTTGGGCTCCAAAAATTTGAATTCTCTTATGTTCCCGATGCTGGCGGTGCCACCGCCCAGCCAAGCGGTGCCACCGCCCAACGCTCGGGTGCTGGACGGTGCAACCGCCCAGCCCAGGAGGTGTCACCGCCCAGCTCTCGGGTGCTGGGCGGTGCCACCGCCAAGCCTAGGCGGTGCCACCGCCTAGGCCAATTCAGCTCACTGGTTGGACTCCAAACTTGGCCCAAACCTGTCCGAACTCGGGCCCAATTGGCCCCTACTTGGGTTATAGGATTAACACCTAATCCTAACCCTAATTAACGTGCTAACTATGAATTTAAAGACATTTTCTAAGCTATTACAAAGTCCGTAAGTCAAGACTTCTTCCGGCGAGCTTCCGGCGAACTTCCGACGGTCTTCCGATAAACTCTCGGAAACCATTCTGCGGACTCCCGGCAAGCTCCTAGACTTCACGATTTGATCTTGGCGAGTTCCAACGAGCTTCTTCGGTAAGCTCCGATCTTTCTCGGTGAGCTCCGCGAACTTCCAACGAACCTTCCGGCGAGCTTCCGAAAAACCCTTCGGCAAGCTCCCTACTCATTCTCGGCTAGTTCCGACAGCATTCCCGACGAACCTTTGGACTTCCGTCGAACTCTCGAACTCCCAACGAATCCTTCGCGCTTGACTCCAGCACTTTGTTTCGCTTTATGTCTTCATCGTTATCGTAGTTAATCCTGCACTCACAAACCAAAACTCAACTCCGATCTAGACAATTATTACAACGCGAATTGACATTCTGTTGCCCGGCATGTCATTGGTTGGCGCTTCGTTCGATTCTTCGGTGCATCGTCCTCTCTTGCGGCTTGTTGCCCAATCGGCGGTTGACCTTCGCAACCCCGATATCCTTGGCGCAATTTCGCTCTCCTTGGCCCGATGCCCGACATCCGAAGCATTCAGCCATCTAATATCCTGACGTGATCTCTTACGGCGCAACGTCAATTCCTCCTGCATCAACTGTCTAAACCTGATCGAGTAGACCTGCATCGCTCAAAATGCAGTTTAAATCATAAACACATATCAAGTGGTTTAATCATCAAAATACGAGATTCAACAGATCTTGTTCTGTGATTTTTAGAGCTCAAAATTGTTGTAAAGGCCAAAAGTCCTTCTCCCTCTTTTCTTCCAAGTTCTGAGCTGTAAAGAGAGGAAAGGAGAGAAAATTCTGTAAGGGTTGTCTCCTAAGACCGTCAAAAGGAGTGAAACTGTAAAAGGGTGGTTGGCCTTCGCCTATTATAGGAAGGCCTCTAGTTGACGTCGGTGACCTCGTCGGTGGAGGAAGCCAAAAGTGGAGTAGGTCAAGATTGACCGAACCACTCTAAATCTCAGTTTACATTTACTTTGAGCATTTTATCTTTACTGCAAACCTCCTCTAAAGCTTACTGCTTTCTGCGCATATACGATCGGGTTTCAGCTTTGCACTTTCCGAATCAACGTTTAGACGTAAATCTGTTTTTTCATATGATCATCATATTTCAGTTTGCATTTACGTTTTGATTTCTATCTTAACTGCAAACTGCCTTAATATCCTTGCTTAAGCTGCATCTCGCCTAATCAAGTGATTTACGAATCAGCATTTAGACATAAATCAGTTTCTTTATACGAACGTCATATTTCAGTTTGCGCTCGTATGCTGGTTTTCATCATAACTACAAATTGCCTTCATAGATTGACTTTAACGTCATCTCGCTTGATCTTAAGTTGAAGTAATCTTAGAATCGGCTTTCACACCGAAATCGTTTTTATCGTTTGAACATTTTTATCGTCGAAAGATATCCCCCCCCTCTTAGTGCTCTTGATCCTAACAAAAGGAAGATCGATAGTCAATGCCGGTGGCCTCGACAGAAGAGGAATCGGTGGAGTGGATGTAGGTCACGATGACCGAACCACTATAAAAATCTGGTTTGCCTTTACATTGAGCAATTTACTTTTATAGCAAACTGCCTCTCCTCTTTACTGTGCTTTTACTATGCCTACACTCGCATATACTTTCAAGTTTTCAAAACTAATCTTTCGCACGAACGTGGCTCTGATACCACTGTAGGGAAATCTAGGGACGACCTCATATGCGCAGCGGAAGAACATAAAACAAAAACCGTAAATTTCTTAATTTGTGTGCCTCGTCGTGCATAGATTGGTGCGCAAAAACTCACGACACAGAAAATCATGTGTGAGACAATTGTGTTACCTAAGGAGTTCGTATATCCTTGAATCCCTACAGATCTATAGGAGTGGATGAAGGAGGTCAAGCGTCCTCCTTTGTAGCGGTGATCTACACAGTAGGGCTGTGACAACTATCCTCAAATCTCTAGGCTTGCTATCTCAAGAGGAGAAAGGGAGAGGAGAAAAGGAGGTGGCTACTAAGAAGCCTCATCCTATAGGCCTTTAGTTCCCTCTTATTTATAGAAGCCCCCCAATTAACCCTAATGGATCCTACCATATTGAGTATTGGATCTCCATCCAATTGCCCAAGCCTCTTAGATTAGTGGGCTCTACCCAATAATCTCTTATTAGCTCTTATTGGATCTCGTCTATGGGATCCAATAATTTAGGGGCTTATTGGATATCTAATAAGATAGGGGCTCCAACGGATATCTCATATATGAACCTCTACTCATCACAACACCAACCATATGTGTGTAACCTTCTAGGCCCAATATCGAGCTGGCCGTAAGTCATACCTATCAGAACTCCTTCTAGCTTAATGAATTATTATCTCCATAATAATTCACTCGATTCATTGACTATGGACGTACTAAGCCACTACACCGTAGTCTCAAGACGATGTAGGGGAATCCAATCCTTTGAACCTATTTGTAATCAGTTACCATGTACCTATAGTCCCTCAACCATCTAATATCCTAGAGACCAGATATCGGGCATGGTGCTGTCATGCCCATACAGTTTCTCCTCGAGTCTCGCTCTAATCGGATTCTCCCAAAGAGCTCTTTCTCTCTCAATCCGAATGACCTTGGCCAAGGATTTGTCTGAGCAGGAATACATGAAATATTCCTCTTATGATATTGAGAGCGGATGATCCTTTATCGACACTCAATAGCCCTCTTAAGGTTAGCTACCACTCCCAATAATCGGTTGTACTTGATTTGAAACTTCCAAACCTATAAGTTTGGTATCAAAAAGTGGAGTACTCATACATGACATCCTTGGTGTCTCAAGTCTAAGGACCATATATACTACTAGGATTACAGAATCACCGTCAGACAATAAGGCATCATCAACCATCTAGTATTCCGTGAGTGGATCAATCAATGAACTCATTCACCAATGAGCACCTACACTGTATCCTTAGTGTTCCCACACGAGCAGCTATGAGACTAGCTACCTTCATCACATGGATGGGTATACAGCACACTAGTCTGTCTAATTATCTTGATGTCTCTCTCAAGTACTATATGACCAGGATTATTTAGGGTCTATGTTTAAAGGCGAATCAGTCTCATTATCATGATCTCATCACGATCTGATTCCCATTGCACAGATTCACGGACATCACAATATATATAAATATATACAACAAGCAATATAAAGTGACAAAAATATCAACATATAATAAGTAAAAAAAATACGTATCATGTCACACGTGTCATCACTCACATGATTGACTTGTATGACACCAATGACTAGCAGATAAAATGTAAATTATAAATTTAATAGGCTTTTATCATATGTGTACAAATATCGGGAGTTGTATCCTCATAGTACATGAACCCTTGTAAAATTCACTAATTCAATTTGTCCATCTATCTATGGGTATGACATCTACTTTTGGTGTTGAGCTTATTATAGTTAGGATTGCTTTTTGCGAGCATTGAAGTGGGTGATGGTCAATGTAGATGATCATCTCCTTCCTAAGGGGATATATGTGCCAATGCTTAATGGCTTGGTGTAGCAGGAGTAATTTTTTATTGTATGTCAGAGTAGTTCTTCTTAGATTCTTGAAACATCTTAAACCAAAATAAGCATCATTACATATTGTGTATTTGCCTCCAACTCAAATCATCTTTGTAGATTCAATAAGCCTTAGATGGGAACCTCGTCGATCTTTCTCTTCGATAAGTGGAATGTATCATCATGTTTTGTCCTCCACTTGAAGTTTTGACTTACCTTTGAGGGAGCACAATGGTGTAGCAAGGATAAAAAAGTTATGAATAAACTTTAGGAGATATTAACATACCCCCATAAAGCTTCAAACCTCCGTAACCATCTTTAACCTTGACCACTCTCAGATCACCTTGATCTTGTCACGTTTGATCTAGATTTTCCCTCCTATTATGAAGTCAAGGTATACGAGGGTTTATTTTCTAAACTTACACTTCTTCAAGTTGAGCCACAATTATTATTTCTTCAAAAGGTCGAATACCTTCTACATGTATTCAATATATTTTTTTCTTAATTAGTTATAGATACGAATGTCAGACAGATAAACAATGATGAAGTCATCGATGTGTAGAAGTTCAAAAATAATCTAGATTGCTTCTTTAAGAAAATAAAAATCTAATCATATAATTCTTGAGCAATAAGCTCAAACTTCTTGAGTAGAAGCATAGATTTTGTGAGGCTTCCCTCTAGTCATCATCTCTTTTTTTTTTTCCTCTTCTCTTTAGGGATGCCACCTCTCCCTAATCGACTGCCACCTCTCTCTCTTCTTACATTGCTTCTACATTGTTTAGGGCCTCTAGAAGAGGGGAGTAGAGGGTGGTAGACTCCTAACCAGAAAACGACTTGAATTGGCAGGTTAAAATGACTTGAGCCGGCTAGTCTTGGACTTGGAGTTGAATTCGATCGAACTTGGACTTAGAGTTAAATTCGATCGAACTTGGACTTAGAGTTAAATTTGGACGTTCTTGGACTTGGTCTTAAACTCAAACTTGATCTTAGCTGGGTGAACTTGAGCTAGTTTGATCATCCTAGATCACACTAAAAAATCATTGGTTTAAATTTTATATTCTTTTCTATGGTAGGCATGGGCTTGTGGTGGTTATTATTTTAGCTGCAACTCAAGGAGATTCCTCATCCATAAATAACCCATTCAGTTGCTAATTTTTACAATTTATCTTACATAATTTTCTAAAATTTTTCTTGTTGCTAATTCTTGTATTGTTTTACCAAACATAAGAGTATTCAGTTGTCCTCTTTCCTAATCTTCCTAGTGTTGGTTTATACAATAGAGGATATTAAAAATAAAATAAGTATAAAAAACCGAAAGCTCGAAAACAAAGCAACACTATTGTTAACGGAAAGCATCACATCTAGTAGGCCAATCTTTTTCATGAACTTAATGACAAAACTTGTAAATATTTTTCAGGCAAAGAGAGGATGTGTTTTTCATGTAAGCTTGAAGATAATTTGTCCCTTGACGATGCAAAAGGATCAACCAATACAAGATCTCCAAAAGCGAGGTTTTACTCAAGACACTTAAACCTTTAATGAATTAGGATCATTGAGCAAGCTAAGTATACAATAAAATTTCAACAAAAATAAATTCTTCAAATCCTTCAAATTAACTCTCTTTTATGTTAAAATTGAGGAAAAATGAAAAAAAAATTATTTACTCTTTCAATTACTTCCTTTTCTATTTCTCTTCTTTTTTTGTTGATGATTTGATGTTTTCAGTATTATGCATTGATGTTTGACCATTTGGATCATTAAGGACGCAAAATGTTTACTTACATAGATCTTTTATATAAAGATATGAGATCTCCTCCTTTGATTTTCTTACCAAATGATATAGATCCTTCTCCTCATCAAAAAAAATTCTTTCACCATTTCTCCTTATGGGAGATTATTTCATGCCTCCATCGTGTGTGAGGGGCTTTCTTGGTCGTATCTTATGATATCTTCTCAATCTCATCCTGAACATGGGTGCAAGTTTGTCTTGAGAGGACATCCACCATGATTCCATATTCCTTCTCTAAAACAATCTTTGATCTTATAAAATATAATTTTCTTAGAATTTTTTATTAATTTGGTCTAATATTGGTTTATGTTCTAACATTCTAAGGCTAAATATTTTATATTGGATTTTAATTAAGAAGTTAACAAGGAGCTTATCATCACTTAAAAACCAATCACAAATAATGTCATCATGTCTTATTGATTAATTGATTGGTGCTTTGTCACTAAGAAAAAAAAAGGTTAAACTTTAGACAAAATTCTACATCATTTTATAGACCTTGTTGTTAATTCATATTGCACTTTATGATTATTATTGTTAATATTATGTTAATTGTTAAAATTTGTAATTATTATTACATTTGTGAACCACACTTTGATAATTGTCTATGCATCTAGTTAAACAAACTAAATAATTACTATCCATATAATAAAATTATACTCATTGAAATCTTGCTAATAAAAATACCCAAAAATTCTTTTTTTCTATTTTGATAATAATTCCAAATTTTACAATTTCGTAATTTTGGTTTAGAAATTATTTCAAAAGTCAACTCCAAGATATTTTGTTCATTGAAATTTTTTATTGGATATTTAATGAATTTCAAATTTTAAAGTACAAAATTTGAATTCCTAAATTACAAATTTTGGAAATCTCCTTTTTTGGGGAAAAACTTCAAATTTTAAAATCGTAAAAAGAATTCCTACATTTTAATTCCTTATTTACGCCTTACTATATAATTGTTTCAATAAAAAACAAACAATTATTTCTATTTGAGAAATGACTAATTTAAGTATATCTAAATTTCATAATTTAAAAGAGGAAATTTTGATATGTTTTTGACCTTTTTTCTTTAAGGAAGATTAAAACAAATTAATACTACCATTGTAACCAAAAGTAGAATTTTAAATTTCAAAATTTTTAATTTTAAAATTATTTGTGCAAGTTGTGTTCCTTAAATAACTTTTATTTTATTTGATAAGGGCAAAATCGTTCCTTCCCAACTCAATACGTGGCCACTAACATGATACAAAATAATAAAATTAGATATGTCGAAATTGCTATGGTCATTTTAATAAAAAAAATTCTTCAAATTATCCTTGATTTAGAGAATATTTTCCTAATCACAAAACATTAGGGAGACTCATTATAGGTCGCATGTTCTTTTCTCTATGCTCTCTATGCACTCTCGAATCACTCAACCTCACTCCCCATTAAGTAGCCATTAGATGGATTGCATCCAGAACAATTGACATCAGTCTTCTACTACACACACCTCAAAAAATTAGGAGCATCACTTCGAAGGGTCAGGAGCTCCACCTCGACATTTCAATACCATGGCGATTTAATACTAGTTTGGTTTCTTAGTACATTGGGTTGGATCAACCTTCATCTGCTTTAGGCTTTGACATGGTCATGTCATCCCCAACACCACGTTTAACGATCGACTTTGAAGACAACCTTTGATGTAGAATAAAGGCCAAACATATCATAAGACAATCGTCCTCTTAACAAGACATAGGAGCATCTCGAAGAAGAAACGCCAACTAATGTGTTCAATATCTTCATAGGTCTAGGATTATCATAACACCCTTTCTCATCATCAGTGTTTTGGGGTCGGTTCTATTGAATCTCAGATTTTGATAATAAAATCAACTGATGAATTTATTGGACTAATATAATTTTGAAATAAGTGATACAAAAAATACTTCGATCATGAACTTGAACCACTAAAGGGCCAATTGTTAAAATAGGAGAGTTAGATGTTGTGTCGAAAAAATTATTACGTCGAAATTTGGACATTGAACCAAAGGATTGGTCAATATGCTAAAAATCAAACTTCATGTTATAAGTTTGGACATTGTGCCGAGATGATCAGATATTACACCGGAAGATTAGATGTCATGGTAAAGTCGACATACCGGTGGAATGACTAGTATACTAAAGGAAATGATGATATACTAGAGGTTCAAGTAGAGTACCAAAAAATCGGACGATATGTTGGAAGAGTGTATAATGTGTCCAAAGCTTCATAAATATGCTAGATGTGTGGTTAATTTGTCAAGGTCTTAATCAATATTATTTTGGGTTAATTTAAGTCGGTATTAGGATGAAACAAAGTCTACTTGTCAAAAAAATTATTGGGCTTGAGGTTGAGTCAAATTAGGCCTATTAGAAGGCCAAACTAGTGGTCTAAATTAGGCTAGATGGTGGTACCATTAGGCCAAGGTGGTAGTATTACTTGAGTCAACCGATAAGTACTATTTTTGTTATCAACTTTTTCGATGGTGGTATCGCCTAGGGTGGTTATATTACCACCCAAAATTTTAATTTTCTGGTGATAGTACTATCAGAGTCTAGATTTATGATATCAAAAGTTATAATAGTAGTACCACCCATATCCTAAAACTTATAGGGATTTGAATTTTTGATCTATTCACGAAGCCCTTTAGGGCCTATAAATATCTCACTCCAACTTGGTCGATGGGACATCCATTTATGAGCTAGTGAAGTATTATAAGCTCTTATTTTGAGCAAAGTTTAAGTCTCCTCCTCTTGAGTTTGATTGAAATTATAAGTTGTAGGAGATGAGAGATCTCTTGTAAAATAAGATTATGAAGGTTATCTCCTAAGCCTAAAAAAAAAGAGTTGTAACAAGGAAAGTTGATCTTTGCCCATTGGAATGAAGATCGATAGTAAAAGCT
Source organism: Musa acuminata AAA Group (assembly GCF_036884655.1). Taxonomy (NCBI): domain Eukaryota; kingdom Viridiplantae; phylum Streptophyta; class Magnoliopsida; order Zingiberales; family Musaceae; genus Musa; species Musa acuminata. Next base: position 25,011,305 of record NC_088340.1, read on the forward strand.
GATGGCTTCGAGGAAAGAGGAATTGGGAGTGGACAAAGCTCGAGAATGTTGAATCCTAGATTTTGATGATGAAATCAATTGATGAGTTTATGGAGTGATATGCTTTTGAGATAAGTGATGTAGGAAATACTTCGATTTTAGACTTAAACCATCAAAGGGCAAATTATTGAAGTAGGAGAATCAAACGTTGTGCCAAGAAAAGTACCATATCATAAATTGGACGTCAAGTCGGAGGATTGGTTAACGTGCCAAAGATTAGACTTCATATTTTAAGTTCGGGTATCGTGTCGAAAGGATCGGGTATTGTGTCAAAAGATCAGATGCTATGAGAAAGTCGACATGCCAATAGATTGAGTGATATACCAAAGGAAAGGACAATGTGTCAAAGGTTTGGACGAAGTATTAGAAGATTAGATAGCATGCTAGAATGACTTATAATGCGTTAATAGCTTTATTATTGTGATAGATATGTGGTTGGATTATTAAAGTCTTAATTGAGGTCTTTTTGAGATAAATTGAGTTGGTATTGGGCCAAAACCATATCAACTTCTCAAGGAACCCATTGGGTGAACCAGGGCTGAATTGGATCTATTAAAAGGCCAAATATGTGACCTAAAGTAAGCTTGGGTGGTGGTACCACTAGGCCAAGGCGGTAGTATTGTTTGAGTTAGTCGAAAAGCACTATTTGTGCTTTTTTGATTATTTTGACAATAATACTGTCCATTCCAGTGGTAGTACCGCCCAAGCCAATAGTGGTACCACCAATGCCTAGATTCTTGGCCCCTTGATGGTAGTAGTACTTACTACCTAGTGTCGACGGTAGTACCGCCAGTACCCTAAAATTTTGAATATTTAAATTTTTGGCTCTATTTTTGAAGTCTTTTGGGGTCTATAAATACCCCACTCATTGTTGCTTAATAGAGCACTAATTCTTAAGCACAAAAGTATTATAAACTCTCTCTTTGAGTATTATTTGAGTCTCTTCCTCCTTAAGTTTAGAGGTGATTCCAAGTCAAAGGAGGTGATGTCTCTTGTAAAAGAGTGAGTGTGGAGGTTCTCTCTTAAGTATGTTAAAATGAGAAGAGTTGTAATAAGGATAGTTGATCTTTGCACGTTAGAAAGAAAATCGGTAGTGAAAGCCAGTGGCCTCGAGAGAAGAGGAATCAAGAGTGGATGTAGGTCGAGATGATTGAACCACTATAATTTGGTTTATATTTCTTCTCTTACCTTGATTTGCTATTACTTACTGATTTACTTTACTTGCAACCCTTACTTGCACTTATGTCGCATTTTTTATATGAATTTATCGATAAAACTTTAGAATCGATTAAAATTGTTATAGCACTAATTCATCCACCCCTCCTCTTAGTGTCATTACGATCCTAATAATTGGTATTAGAGCTTAGTTGTCTTAGTTGGATTAACACCCATAAGAGATCTAATGGCTTTTTTAGGCAACCAAGTGAGTCACTCCACTCGTTCTCTTATACTCAATGGGACAAACTACACCTATTGGAAAACATGAATGCAGATTTTCTTACTTTCTATGGATTTTGATCTATGGAATGTTATTGAATTTGATTTTCAAAAATCTTGTAAACCGATGAATAAATGGAATGATTTTAAAAAGAAAATATTTTCCTTATATGCTAAAGCTATGAATGCTCTATTTTGTGCTTTGGACAAAAATGAGTTTAATCACATTTCTACTTGTGATGCTGCACATGATACTTAGCATATACTTGAAGTTACTTATGAAGGTACAAATAGAGTAAAAGAATCTAAAATTAATCTTTTGGTACATAGTTATGAATTATTTAAAATGAAGTTAATCGAAACCATTGATGACATATACACTCGTTTTATGGATGTTGTCAATGGTTTAAAAGCTCTTAGTAAAAACTATACTAATCTTGAATTGATAAATAAGATATTAAGATTTTTTCCTAAGAGTTGGGATCTAAAAGTAACAATTATCTAAGAAGCAAAAGACTTGAATAACTTTTCTCTCGAAGAACTCATAGGATCTTTAATAACCTATGAAATGACTTACAAAGCATATGATAAAGAAGAGGAAAACCTTTCAAAGAATAGGAAGGATTGCTCTTAAATCTAAAGAAGATCATTTGAGTGAAAGCTTAAGTGATGATGATGACATGACACTTCTTACAAGAAGATTTAAAAAGTTCATAAGGAGAAATAAGACTAATTCTCTAGACGAGAATGTAAGAATAAAAGTGAACCTAATAAAGATGCAATTATATGTTATAAATGTAAAATGTCATGGCACTTCAAAAATAAGTATCCACTATTCAAAATGAAGTTGCCAACATAAAAGAAAAAAAAGTATTCAAGGTAACATGGGATAAATCAAGTGCATTAGAAGATGAAGAGCAAATCAATAAAGACGAAGCGGCAAATTATGCTTTGATAGCCTTCAACGATGAGGTATTTGACTCTCTTGAAACATCTTTATCTTATGATGAATTACTTGATGCATTTCATGATTTATATGATGAACTTAAAAAGATTGGTAAAAAATATAATTTGCTAAAAAAGGATCATGTCTCTCTTTAATGACTTTGATGGATTGAAAAAAATAAGTGTGACATTTATATGTCAACATCTTATACTAAATATGAAAAGTTAGAATCTCTTAAAAAGGGAAATGTATTTCTACAACAAACATTAGAAAAATTAAAATTAAAAATAAATCATTGAATATGATTCTTACTAGCTATAGTTGTGTATAGGAATTGGCTTCATGAAGAGTAATACTCATCAAAAGCTAATAAAATTTATAAAAGGATCCACATTGCATATTCCTCCAAAAATTAAATATAATTTTTGTTTAATCTTAAATTTTAATTATGAAATCAATTGATGACTTTATCATCTAATCAGTGTTTATGAAAAATGACATAGGATTAACTTCGATCATGAAAAGGCAAATCGATTAAAGTAGGAGAATCAAACGTTTAGCCGAAGTCAGAGATCAGGCATCAGGTTGAAAGATCAGGTATTGCACTAAGATTGGATGTTGCAGAAGGTCAACATGCCAATGGATCAGGCAATATACCGAAGGAAAGCATGACACATCGGGAGTTTGAACGAAGCACCGGATGAACTAATGATATACTAGATTGTAGGAAAATCTAGGGGCGACATTACATGTATAGCAGAAGAACAGAAAACAAAACCCTAAATTTTCAAAAAAGGTGTTCATCGTCATGTGAAGATTGGTATGCAAAAACCCATGAAACTTAAATCCATATGTGAGATAGTTATATTACCTAGGGAGATCGTATATCCTTGAATCCCTGTAGATCTATAGGAGATAATGAAGGAGGTTAAGTGCCCTCCTCTCTAGCGATGATCTATACAGCAAGGCTGCGACGACGCTCCTCAAATCGATGCCTAAATATCCACATCGGCTATCTAAGGAAGAGAAGGGGAGAGGAGAATAGGAGGTGGCAACCAAGAAGCTTTTAGCCTATGGGTCTTTGGTTCCCTCCTATTTACAAAGGCCCCTAGTCAACTTAACCCTAATGGATCCTACCCTATTGGATATTGGATCTACATCCAACTACCCAAGCCTCTTGGATTAGTAGATCTCTATCTAATAATCTCTTATTGGCTCTAATTGGATCTCATCCATAGGATCCAATAAGATAGGGGCTCTGATGGATATTTTATATTCGAACCTCTACTCGTCGCAATGCCTACCATATGTGTGTGACCCTCTAGGCCCAATATCGAATTGACCTATCAGAACTCTGTTTGGCTCAATGAATTATTATCTTCATAATAATTCACTTGACTCATCGATTGCAAACGTACTAGGTCACTACACTATAGCCCCCAAACGATATAGGGGAATCCAATCTTTTGGACATATCTATCCTTAGTTACCATGTACCTATAGTCCCTCATTCATCTTATTGAATCTCAGATTTTGATTATAAAACCAATTGATAAGTGTTTATGATTTGATTTGCATTTTGAGTGATGCATGATGCTTCGATCAGGATGAGACAATTAAAGCAGGAAGAATCATGTTAGGCCGGAGGAAAACTGTTAGGACCGGAGTGGCACTAAGAGGGGGGGGGGGGGGGGGGGTGAATTAGTGCAACGGTAAAGTATGATAAACTTTCGATGATTTAAACACTTTCGGAAACTTCATACGATAAAAGCAACGTTTCGTTTGAAACTATTTCGATTGTGTTTTAACTTGAAGGCAGTAAGCTATTGAAGGGGATTGCAATAAGGTAATAGCAGGAAGTAAATGCAAACCAGAGAAGATGGTAGTTTATAGTGGTTCGGTCAATCGTGACCTACAACCACTCCTCTGATTCCTCTTCCGTCGAGGCCACCGGCATCCACTAATGATCTTCCTTTACTAGGCGAAGATCAACCTCCTTCATACACCCCTCTTATAACCTCTTACAAGTGGTTCATCCTTTTACAAAGATTTCAATGAAAAGAAAGGAGGTGAACACTCAAGCTATTGAAAACAAGACTTTTCCTAAAGCTTTTCTCAACTTCTAGCTTCTCAAAAGGTTATTTTCTCAGCTGAGAATTGAGGGGTATTTATAGGCCTCAAGAGGATTCAAATTTGGGCTCCAAAATTTGAATTCTCTTTGGTTTCCGATGCTGGCCGTGCCACCGCCTGTCAGTGTCAGACATTGACAGTGGACTGGCGGTGCCACCGCCCATCTCTCGGGTACTGGGTGGTGCAACCGCCCAGTCTGGCGGTGCCACCACCAGACTCTCCGGTTCACTGGTTGGGCTTTAAATTTAGCCCAAACCAAGTCTAATTTTGGGCCCAGTTGGCCCCTACTTGGGTTATAGGATTAACACCTAATCCTTACCCTAATTAACATGCTAACTATGAATTTAAAGCCATTTCCTAAGCTATTACAAATTTCGTAAGTCAAGACTTTTTCCGGCGAGCTTTCGGCGAACTTCCGACGGTATTTCGACGAACTCTCGGAAACCATTCTGCGGACTCCCAGCAAGCTCCTAGATTTCACGATTTGATCTTGGCGAGTTCCAACGAGCTTCTTTGGCAAGCTCCGATCTTTCTCGGTGAGCTCCGCGAACTTCTAACGAACCTTCCGGCGAGCTTCCGAAAAACCCTTCGCCAAGCTCCCTACTCATTCTCGGCTAGTTCCGGTAGCATTCCCGACGAACCTTCGGACTTTCGTCGAACTCTCGAACTCCCAACGAATCCTTCGCGCTTGACTCCTGCACTTTGTTTCGCTTTATATCTTCATCGTTATCGTAGTTAATCCTGCACACACAAACTAAAACTCTACTCTGATCTAGACAATTATTACAACGCGAATTGATATTCTGATGCCCGACACGTCATTGGTTGGCGCTTCGTCCGATTCTTCAGCGCATCATCCTCTCTTGCAGCTTGTTGCCCAATTGGCGGTTGACCTTCGCAACCCCGATATCCTTGGCACAATTCCGCTCTCCTTGGCCCGATGCCCGACGTCCGAAGCGTTCTGCCATCCAATATCCTAACGTGATCTCCTCCGGCACAACGTCAATTCCTCCTGCATTAACTGTCTAATCCTGATCGAGTAGACCTGCATCACTCAAAATGCAGTTAAACATCTAAACACAATCAATTAATTTCATCATCAAAATCCGAGATTCAACAATCTCCCCCTTTTTGATGATGACAACTAATTGATGACTAACGGAGTTAACCTTAACTCCCCGGAGTTTAACTAAACTCCCCCTATCAATATGCCATTGATAGAACACTTGGATTATCCCAAATCCAAGTAACATTCATCACATGTTATGAAAAATATTTAAACCATCATGCAAATATATATAAAATATTTAATTCAATGCATGAAGTCATCAATATACTTCTCCCCCTTTGTCATCAACAAAAAGGAGAAGTTCCTACTCTTATGTGTTTAGAGAAAAAAAAGTTCCATACATTGCATGAAAAACATAGTATCAAATTTTATCGCCATGCAATCTAGCAATTAAAGATGTGTAAGTTTAGCATGTTTGCTTTTCTTGAGATAACAACTAATTGCTTCTCTTTAGACTACAAGCTAGTAATTTTCATGATATGCAAGTTGTAAGCTAGCAAATTTTTGCTTCCTTTGCAATGTTTGAGCTAACAATTTTGCTTCCGTAGCATGTTTCGTATTTTGAGATTGGCAAGATAGCACACTTTTGCATTTTCTTGATGTTTCAAGCTAGCAATTCTCGGTGATGTTCAAGATAGCAATTTATTCTCTTTCGAGAAGTGCAATTTTTGCTTTCTTCTTGAATTGTGCAAGCTAGCTATCTCCCCCTTAGTCATTGTCAAAAAGAAGGGAAGACCCTTTTTAAAGAAGGGAAGACCCTTTATGTCAATTTCTAAATCATGACAAAGTTGAGTAATCATTCTTATTTAAAAATTTCATAATTGAGATAAACCTTGAATTCAAATTAAGGCAATATTAATCATGATTCACATCATATGTAATACATCACATAAAAATCATAAGTATTGCATGCATCATTTTAGCAACAAATCGTAGCATTTCATCACATGACAAGATATCAACAAGTAAAATTACAATGCAAGTTCTTGATATCTTAATATGATGCAAACATGGCATATGACAATCATAGCATTTCGATTATCAATTTACCATATATTTCGATGCAAGCTTCTTTTGATATCTTAACATAATTCAAATTCAAATATGACACTTATAGCATTATTTCATATATTTATCATTCAAATATGGCACTCATAGTATCAATTCATATATTTCTCCCCCTTTGTCATTACCAAAAAGAATGGAGAAATCAATAGCCAAAAGATTGTAATCATTATACAAGCCAACTTACAAAATCATGTAATGATATCAAGAAAATTCAAGAAGGACATGATTCATTCAATAAATCCTTTTAATAGAGCAAGAGAATTATACAACCAAGGATCATGTTTAAAATATATCAATATCATAGATCAAGTCATGATTCGTGATTCATCATAAAGCAAATTAATTTTCAGTCATCTCATAAGGCTTTTAAAGAATTTTTGAAACATAGGAGAATGATTAATTTAAGCATGCAATGTTTCAATCAAATTCAAGTCATAAATACCAATACTTTCATATTGTGAGTATCAATTCATGAATACCAAAAGATATTATTTGTGATTCCAATTTTGCAAGATCAAGATTATGATTTAAATAAAACTTATTCAAATCAAATCGGTAACGTGAAACTCAAAATTAAGTCATCAAAATCAATTTTGAGATTCACAAAATATCATAAAATCAGTAATCTCGATCAGGCCAATAGTGGTACCACCAATGCCTAGATTCTTGGCCCCTTGATAGTAGTAGTACTTACTACCTAGTGTCGACGGTAGTACCGCCAGTACCCCAAAATTTTGAATATTTATATTTTTGGCTCTATTTTTGAAGCCTTTTGGGGTCTATAAATACCCCACTCATTATTGCTTAATAGAGCACTAATTCTTAAGCACAAAAGTATTATAAACTCTCTCTTTGAGTATTGTTTGAGTCTCTTCCTCCTTAAGTTTAGAGGTGATTCCAAGTCATAGGAGGTAATGTCTCTTGTAAAAGAGTGAGTGTGAAGGTTCTCCCTTAAGTTTGTTAAAAGGAGAAGAGTTGTAATAAGGATAGTTGATCTTTGCACGTTAGAAAGAAAATCGGTAGTGAAAGCCAGTGGCCTCGAGAGAAGAGGAATCAAAGAGTGGATGTAGGTCGAGATGACTAAACCACTATAATTTGGTTTATATTTCTTCTCTTACCTTGATTTGCTATTACTTACTGATTTACTTTACTTGCAACCCTTACTTGCACTTATGTCGCATTTTTTATATGAATTTATCGATAAAACTTTAGAATCGATTAAAATTGTTATAGCACTAATTCATCCACCCCTCCTCTTAGTGTCATTACGATCGTAACAATTGGTATTAGAGCTTAGTTCTCTTAGTTGGATTAACACCCATGACAGATCTAATGGCTTTTTTAGGCAACCAAGTGAGTCACTCCATCACTCGTCCTCCTATACTCAATGGGACAAACTATACCTATTGGAAAACATAAATGCAGATTTTCTTACTTTCCATGGATTTTGATCTATGGAATGTTATTGAATTTGATTTTCAAAAATCTTGTAAACCGATTAATAAATGGAATGATTTTAAGAAGAAAATATTTTCCTTATATGCTAAAGCTGTGAATGCTTTATTTTGTGCTTTGGACAAAAATGAGTTTAATCATATTTCTACTTGTGAGGTTGCACATGATACTTAGCATATACTTGAAGTTACTTATGAAGGTACAAATAGAGTAAAATAATCTAAAATTAATCTTTTGGTACATAGTTATGAATTATTTAAAATGAAGTTAATCGAAACCATTGATGACATATACACTCGTTTTACGGATGTTGTCAATGGTTTAAATGCTCTTAGTAAAAGCTATACTAATCTTGAATTGATAAATAAGATATTAAGATTTTTTCCTAAGAGTTGGGATCTAAAAGTAACGATTATCTAAGAAGCAAAAGACTTGAATAACTTTTCTCTCGAAGAACTCATAGAATCTTTAATAACTTATGAAATGACTTACAAAGCATATGATAAAGAAGAGGAAAACCTTTCAAAGAATAGGAAGGATTACTCTTAAATCTAAAGAAGATCATTTGAGTGAAAGCTTAAGTGATGATGATGACGTGACACTTCTTACAAGAAGATTTAAAAAGTTCATAAGGAGAAATAAGACTAATTCTCTAGACGAGAATGTAAGAATAAAAGTGAACCTAATAAAGATGCAATTATATGTTATAAATGTAAAATGTCATGGCACTTCAAAAATAAGTATCCACTATTCAAAATGAAGTTGCCAACCTAAAAGAAAAAAAAAAGTATTCAAGGTAACATGGGATAAATCAAGTGTATTAGAAGATGAAGAGCAAATCAATAAAGACGAAGCGGTAAATTATGCTTTGATAGCCTTCAACGATGAGGTATTTGACTCTCTTGAAACATCTTTATCTTATGATGAATTACTTGATGCATTTCATGATTTATATGATGAACTTAAAAAGATTGGTAAAAAATATAATTTGCTAAAAAAGGATCATGTCTCTCTTTAATGACTTTGATGGATTGAAAAAAATAAGTGTGACATTTATATGTCAACATCTTATACTAAATATGAAGAGTTAGAATCTCTTAAAAAGGGAAACGTATTTCTACAACAAACATTAGAAAAATTAAAATTAAAAATAAGTCATTGAATATGATTCTTACTAGCTATAGTTGTGTATAGGAATTGGCTTCATGAAGAGTAATACTCATCAAAAGCTAATAAAATTTATAAAAGGATCCACATTGCATATTCCTCCAAAAATTAAATATAATTTTTGTTTAATCTTAAATTTTAATTATGAAATCAATTGATGAATTTATGATCTAATTAGTGTTTGAGAAAAATGACATAGGATTAACTTCGATCATGAAAAGGCACATTGATTAAAGTAGGAGAATCAAACGTTTAGCCGAAGTCAGAGATCGGGCATCGGGTTGAAAGAATCAGGCATTGCACTAAGATTGGATGTTGCAGAAGGTCAACATGCCAATGGATCGGGCAATATGCCGAAGGAAAGCATGACACATCGGGAGTTTGAACGAAGCACCGGATGAACTAATGATATACTAGACTGTAGGAAAATCTAGGGGCAACATTACATGTATAGCAGAAGAACATAAAACAAAAGCCTAAATTTTCAAAAAAGGTTTTCATCGTCATGTGAAGATTGGTATGCAAAAACCCATGAAACTTAAATCCATATGTAAGATAGTTATATTACCTAGGGAGATCGTATATCCTTAAATCCCTGCAGATCTATAGGAGATAATGAAGGAGGTTAAGTGCCCTCCTCTCTAGCGATGATCTATACAGCAAGGATGCGACGACGCTCCTCAAATCGATGCCTAAATCTCCACATCGGCTATCTAAGGAAAAGAAGGGGAGAGGAGAATAGGAGGTGGCAACCAAGAAGTTTTTAGCCTATGGGTCTTTGGTTCCCTCCTATTTACAAAGGCCTCTAGTCAACTTAACCCTAATGGATCCTGCCCTATTGGATATTGGATCTATATCCAACTACCCGAGCCTCTTGGATTAGTAGATCTCTATCTAATAATCTCTTATTGGCTCTTATTAGATCTCATCCATAGGATCCAATAAGATAGGGGCTCTGATGGATATCTTATATTTGAACCTCTACTCATCGCAATGCCTACCATATGTGTGTGACCCTCTAGGCCCAATATCGAATTGACCTATCAGAACTTTGTTTGGCTCAATGAATTATTATCTTCATAATAATTCACTCGACTCATCGATTGCGAACGTACTAGGCCACTACGCTATAGCCCCCAAATGGTATAGGGGAATCCAATCTTTTGGACATATCTATCCTTAGTTACCATTTATCTATAGTCCCTCATTCATCTTATTGAATCTCAGATTTTGATGATAAAACCAATTGATAAGTGTTTATGATTTGATCTACATTTTGAGTGATGCACGATGCTTCGATCAGGATGAGAGAATTAAAGCAGGAAGAGTCATGTTAGGCCGAAAGAAAACTGTTAGGACCGGAGTGGCACTAAGAGGGGGGGGGGGGGTGAATTAGTGCAACGGTAAAGTATGATAAACTTTCGACGATTTAAACACTTTCGGAAACTCCGTACGATAAAAACAATATTTCGTTTGAAACCATTTCGATTGTGTTTTATCTTGAAGGTAGTAAGCTATTGAAGGGGTTTGTAGTAAGGAAATAGCAGGAAGTAAATGCAAACCAGAGAAGATGGTAGTTTATAGTGGTTCGATCAATCGTGACCTAAATCCACTCCTCTGATTCCTCTTCCGTCGAGGCCACCGGCATCCATTAATGATCTTCCTTTATTAGGAGAAGATCAACCTCCTTCATACACCCCTCTTACAACCTCTTACAAGTGGATCACCCTTTTACAATGATTTCAATGAAAAGAAAGGAGGTGAACACTCAAGCTATTGAAAACAAGACTTTTCCTAAAGCTTTTCTCAACTTCTAGCTTCTCAAAAGATTATTTTCTCAGCTGAGAATTGAGGGGTATTTATAGGCCTCAAGAGGATTCAAATTTGGGCTCCAAAATTTGAATTCTCTTTTGTTTTCGATGCTGGCCGTGCCACCGCCTGTCAATGGCGGTGCCACTGCCTGTTAGTGTCAGACACTGACAGTGGACTGGCGGTGCCACCGCCCAGCCAAGCGGTGCCACCGCCCAGCTCTCGGGTGCTGGGCGATGCAACCGTCCAGTCTGGCGGTGCCACCGCCAGACTCTCCGGTTCACTGGGTGAGCTTTAAATTTAGCCCAAACTAAGTCTAAGTTTGGGCCTAGTTAGCCCCTACTTGGGTTATAGGATTAACACCTAATCCTAACCCTACTTAACATGCTAACTACAAATTTAAAGACATTTCCTAAGCTATTACAAAGTTCGCAAGTCAAGACTTTTTCCAGCGAGCTTCCGGCGAACTTCCGACGGTCTTTCGACGAACTCTCGGAAACCATTCTACGGACTCCTGGCCAGCTTCTAGATTTCACGATTTGATCTTGGCGAGTTCCAACGAGCTTCTTCGGCAAGCTCTGATCTTTCTTGGTGAGCTCCACGAACTTCCAACGAACCTTCCGACGAGCTTCCGAAAAACCCTTCGGCAAGCTCCCTACTCATTCTCGGCTAGTTCCGGCAGCATTCCCGACGAACCTTCGGACTTCCGTCGAACTCTCGAACTCCCAATGAATCCTTCGCGCTTGACTCCGGCACTTTGTTTCGCTTTATGTCTTCATCGTTATCATAGTTAATCCTGCACACACAAACCAAAACTCTACTCTGATCTAGACAATTATTACAACGCGAATTGACATTCTGTTGCCCGTCACGTCATTGGTTGGCGCTTCGTCCGATTCTTCAGCGCATCGTCCTCTCTTACAGCTTGTTGCCCAATCGGCGGTTGACCTCCGCAACCCCGATATCCTTGGCACAATTTCGCTCTCCTTGGCCCGATGCCCAACGTCCGAAACGTTCTGCCATCCAATATCCTAACGTGATCTCCTCCGGTGCAACATCAATTCCTCCTGCGTTAACTGTCTAATCTTGATCGAGTAGACCTGCATCACTCAAAATGCAGTTAAACATCTAAACACAATCAATTAGTTTCATCATCAAAATCCGAGATTCAACAAAAACATGTTAGAAGATTGAATGTTGGGCTGAAGGATCGATCGATGTATCGATAGAAGGCTTCGGGCCATGGATTCGGGCATCGAGCCAAGAAGAGCGTGTATTGAGGCAAGGATATTGGAGTTACAGAGTCATTTGGCCAGTTGGGCAATAGGTTGTTAGGATCAAGAGCACTAAGAGGGGGGGGTGAATTAGTGCAACGGAAATCTTTCAACGATAAAAAACGTTCGAACGATAAAAACGATTTCAGTGTGAAAGCCGATTCTAAGATTAATTTAACTTAAGATCAAGTGAGATGACATTAAAGTCAATCTATGAAGGCAGTTTACAGTTATGATGAAAACCAGAATATAAGCGCAAACTGAAATACGACGTTCGTACGATAAAAGCGATTTTGGTGTGAAAGCCGATTCGTAAACCACTTTAACTTGAGATGAAGCGAGATGTAGTTAAAGCAAGGATATAAAGGCAGTTTGCAGTTATGATGGAAATCAGAACGTAAGCACAAACTAAAATATGATGTTCGTACGATAAAACTGATTTGCATCTAAATGCCGATTCGGAAAGCACTGAACTTTGAAACACGTTCGTAAAAACACAAAAGGCAGTAAGCTATTGAGGAGGTTTGCAGTAAAGATAAGATGCTCAAAGTAAATGCAAACCGAGATTTAGAGTGGTTCGGTCAATCTTGACCTACTCCACTTTTGGCTTCCTCCACCGATGAGGTCACCGACGTCAACTAGAGGCCTTCCTTCAATAGGCGAAGGCCAACAACCCTTTTACAGTTTCACTCCTTTTGACGGGCTTAGGAGACAACCCTTATAGAATTTCTCTCCTCTCTTTAAAGCTCAGAACTTGGAAGACAAGAGGGAGAAGAACTTTTGGCCTTTACGATATTTTTAAGCTCTAAAATTCACAGAACAAGATCAAGATTTCGGTGTATGTTCAGTGCTCTTTCAGTGCTGAATTGGTGGGGTATTTATAGGCCCCAACCCAGTTCAGTGCTGAATGGGTGGGGAATTTATAGGCCCCAACCCAGTTCAAATTTGGAGCTCAAACATATCAATTCTCGGAATTCCGGGATCTGGCGGTTGCACCTCCTGACTAGAGCGGTTGCACCGCTTGGCAGAGCTCGAAGACTGAGCCTCTGGGCGATGCCACCTCTTGTCAGGGGTGGTTACACCTCCTGCCCAAGCTCGAAGACCGAGCTCAGGTGGCGCAACCTCTTGACTGAGGCGGTTGTACCTCCTGCTAGAGCTCGAAGACTGAACTCAAGCGGTGCCACCTCTTGTTAGGGGAGGTTGCACCACCCAGTCTCGCTAAGAGACTGAGCCCAAGTGGTGCCACCTCTTGGCTGGGGCAGTTGCACCGCCCAGTCTCCCTCGGAGACTCATCCCAGGCGGTGCCACCTCCTGGCTTAGGCGGTTCAACCGCTTGGCAGAAATCAGGGTCCGAATGGGTTGATCCATTTGGCCCAATTTGGGTTTTTCAGGGGCCCAATTGCCCCATGATTAAGTTGATGGGATCACCTCCCATTTCCAACTTAATCATTGTGCTAACTACAATATTCCCTAAGACATTTACTGCAACTTGCTCCGGTGCGTCAATCGCTTCTTCCGGCGAGCTTCCGGTGAACTTTCGTCGATCATCCGATGAACCCTCGGTGATGCTCCTGCGGACTTCCGGCAAACTCCTGGACTTGCGACGATCCACTTGGCGAGTTCCGACGAGCTTCTTTGGCTAGCTTATGGACTTCTCGGATTTGTTCCTGCAGAACCTCCGACGACTGTCCGAACTTCCGTTGAACTCTCGAACTCCCAACGTGATCATTGTCCTGACTCTGGCGTAACTCCTATTGCATGTCTTACTTTCATCGTAGTTAATCCTGCACACTTATCTCAACATATAGATTAGATAACAAATGACAATTGACTTCATCATCAAAATTCGAGATTCAATAATCTCCCCCTTTTTGATGATGACAATCAATTGATACTGCAGTTAACCTTAACTCCCCCTATCTATTTGCCATACTTGAGATAAGTCATTTTAGAATTCAAAACCTTTGAATTCAATTGACATATTGATAAGTTAAAATCATTTAAACTTATCAATACTCCCATCATGATGTATCTCTCTGAAGATAATGTCAAGGCTTAACATTCATTTTCAAATTTTACATTACATGTTTGAATGATGGTAATAGTAGCAATTCATCATATTGTAAGATATCAACATATAAAACTGCGAAGTAAGATTTTGATATCATTACATGATGCACAAATTTCAAATGTTTTAGCAATTATTGCATTTCATCACATGGTAAGATATCAATACATAAAATTACGATGCAAGTTTTTTGTTTGATATCTTGACATGATACAAACAAGGCATAATGCAAATTATAGCAATCATAGCATCTCTTGGTGATGCAACCATGGCATTAATACTCATATATTTCTCCCCTTTTGTCATCAACAAAAAGTATGGTAATTGTGATACCAGGAGAATAATATAAGCAAATTTTGAGCATAAGTGTGATAGTCGTTCATGCCTTTACTAGGTTCAAGTTATTTTCCAATAGTAAGTGATAGGAAATCAATTGTACAAGCATGATATGTAGATCACTTTGAATACTTCTTCCTTTGTATTTGTTATAATCTTTTTGCATGAAGGAGGAAGGCCATTTGTGATACCAGCTATTTGTGAGTTTACTTTAAGTTAAGTTAAAACCGATGAGAGATTAAATCATGAAGTTAAAATCGATGAGAGATTGAATCATGCTTCATTTTTACAAGTATCAAGATATGTATGTGAAACAAATCTTTGCAAGTAAAAAAATCTATCATCCATATTTCAAGATGGAATTCATAAGCAGGAATCATTTCATCAAATCCATTTCAGAAAAATATTTTTCATAAGTGTATGAGAAAATCCGATTGTTAGGATACCAATTGTTAAGCGAATCCGAAAATGAAATTAACACTTTCATGCATTCGGATAAGACTATGCTACATATTTTCAAATACAATCATGAAGACAAAATATGCTTATTGTTATGGAAATTTTTGTATTCAACACATAATTTCCAACATGTTATTTAGGCATGTAATGGTAGTCAAGTGATTTGATCATTCAATAAAGTCCGAAAGATAATTTTAACTAGTTTATGTACTCGGACACATCAACATTCCTAATTCTCTTCTTATGAAATCAAATTGTTCTTCACTTAGAGGTTTTGTAAACATATCAGCTAGTTGATGTTTAGTATCAATGAATTCTATGATTACATCATGATTAGTAACATTATAAAGTGATGTCTAATATAAATATGTTTTGTTCTTGAGTGTTGTATAGGATTTTTCGTTAAGCATATTGCACTTGTGTTATCACATTTAATAGGAATATTTTTAAGATGAATTTTATAATCTTCTAAGGTGTTTTTCATCCATACAACTTGTGCACAGCATGCACTTGCTGCAATATATTCAGCTTCGGTTGTTGATAGTGTAACCGAGTTTTGTTTCTTAGATGACCAGGAAACAAGGGCATGTCCTAAAAATTGACATGTTCCTGATGTACTTTTTATATCTAGTCTATAGCCAGCAAAGTCTGCATCAGCATAAGCAATTAACTCAAGATTCTTTGATTTTGGGTACCATAATCCTAGATTTGTGATACCATTAAGATATCTAAGTATTCTTTTAACTGCTTTGAGATGAGATATCTTAGGGTTTGATTGAAATCTAGTACAAAGTCCTACACTGAACATGATATCTGGTCTAGTTGTAGTGAGGTAAAGTAAACTTCCTATCATACCCCTATAAATTTTTTGATCGACGCTTTCTCCGCTTTCATCAATTTCTAACTTAGTGGAGGTGCTCATAGGAGTATCAATAGCTTTTGAGTTATTCATATTAAACTTTTTCAGCAAATTCATAGCATATTTAGTTTGACTAATAAAGATGTCATTGCTTAATTATTTGATTTATAAGCCTAAGAAGAATGTTAATTCTCTCATTAAACTCATTTCGAATTCAAGACTCATAGTTTTAGCAAAAGATTCACAAAGAGATTCATTCGTAGAATCAAAGATAATATCATCAACATAAATCTGAACAATGAGAAAATTATTTTCAAAATTCTTGATGAATAATGTAGTATCAACCTGGCCTGTTGTGAAATTATTTTCAATAAGAAAAGAACTAAGTCTCTCATACCAAGCCCTCGGAGCTTGTTTTAAACCATAGAGAGCTTTAGTTAATCTAAACACATAATTAGGGAGGCTATTATTTTCAAATCCAAGAGGTTGTTCAATATAGACTTCTTCGGAAATAAAGCCATTAAGAAAAGCACTTTTAACATCCATTTGAAACAACTTAAAATTATTACTGCTAGCGTAGGCAAGGAGCATCCGTATGGCTTTTAATCGATCCATAGGAGCGAAGGTTTCTTCGTAATAGATACCTTCTTCTTGGTTGAAACCTTTGGCCACTAATCTATCCTTGTTTCTAACCACGATACCATATTCATCTTGCTTGTTTCTAAAAACCCATTTAGTACCAATAACTAAATGGTCATTTGGTCTAAGAACAAGCTTCCACACCTCATTTCTCTCAAATTGATTTAATTCATCTTACATTGCGATAATCCATGAATCAGCTTTCATGGCTTCGTCAACACATTTGGGTTCAATTTGGGAGAGAAAAGCGGCGTTGGAACAAAAATTTTTAAGAGAAGAACGTGTTTGAACCCCCTTTGATGTGTCTCCTAAGATTAGCTCCTTAGGATGAGCATCTACATACTTCCAATCTTTGGGTAAGGATGGTTCGAAAGTGGATGCATTCAAGTTGCTAGTTGGAGATGGGGTTTCATTTAAATTCAAGGAATCAAAATTAACATCATCATCAAAATTGTTTTTCCTGATTTCGAAAATCTAATTAAAGACAACATGAATGGATTCTTCAATAATTAAAGTTCTTTTGTTGAAGATACGAAAAGCTTTAAAAACCGAAGAATAACCAAGAAAGATTCCTTCATCGGATTTAGCATCAAATTTTCCTAAGTTATCTTTTTCATTCAGGATAAAACACTTACACCAAAAGACTTTAAAATATGAAACATTGGGTTTTTTGTTGTTCCATAACTCATAGGGAGTTTTGATGAGTAAGGGTCTTATTGGAACTCTATTCAAAATATAGCATGTAGTATTTACGGCTTCGGCCCAAAAATATTTGGGTAGGCTATGTTCATTCAACATGGTTCTTGCCATTTCTTGTAAATTTTGATTTTTTTTTTCTACTACTCCATTTTGTTGAAGATTTCTAGGAGTAGAGAAATTATGGTTGTATCCATTGAGTTCACAAAATTCTTGAAAATCATGGTTTTGAAATTCACCACCGTGATCACTTCTGATTGACGAAATCATAGAACCCTTCTCATTCTGAACAAGTTTACAAAACTTGGTAAAATATCTAAAGCATTCATTTTTCTGTTTTAAGAAGTAAGTCCATGTGTATCTGCTATAGTCATCCACAATGACGAAGGCATATTTGCTACCTCCTAGGCTTGATGTAGAGATTGGTCCGAACAAGTCCATATGGATCAATTGTAAGGGCCTAGAGGTGCTTATTTGATTCTTAGATTTGAAACTGCCCTTAATTTATTTCCCTAATTGGCAAGCATCACATACGTTATCTTTCATGAAGTTGATATGAGGAATTCCTCTTACAAGTTCTTTAGATGATATTTGAGTGATTAGTTTCATGCTAGCATGACCTAATCTTTTATGCCATAGCCAAGCATCTTCATTCAAAATCGAAAAATATATTTCATTACACAAATCATTGATGTCAATAGTGTATACGTTATTTTATTTTAATACAATCATAGACGTGTTTTTATGTAATTTTTCAATGATGAAAGCATTAGATTCGAATCTGACAATATATCCTTTATCACATAATTCACTAATGCTCAAGAGGTTATTTTTTAAATCATCAACTAATAAAACATCTTCGATAAAGAAGTTGGATTTGTTACCTATGGTTCCTTTGCCAATGATTTTACCCTTGTTGTCTCCGAAGGTGACATAGCCTTCATCTATGCTAGTGAGCTTAGAGAATTGAGATGGATCTCCGGTCATATGCCTTGAGCATCCACTATCAAGGTACCATCTCTTGCTCCTAGCTTGCGATGGTATAGGTTTCTACAAGAGAGGATGATTTTTAGGTACCCATTTGCTTTTGGGTGCCTCAAAAATAGATCTACATTGTTTATAATATTACATAGAATTTATCAAGGTTCCTTTAGGAACCCAAATTAATTTGTTCGGACTAATTTTCTTGAATGGACAATACCGCGTTTTGTGTCCAAGTTTGCAACAAAAGTTGCATTTGCTTTGGTGTCAAACATGTAATATGGGGCCTTTTATGAAGGTGGTTGGATTTTGGTGAGGACTTCTCACAAATCCGATTCCACTTCTTTTGGGAACGTGACCCTTGTTTGCAAGGATCATGTTCAATGACTTACTACCAACATCGAATTTCTTCAAGGTGTCCTTAAGTAGCAAGTTTTCCTTTTGGAGAGTTTCTAGATCATGACATTTTATACATAAACTTAAACTATCATGATATTCAGTTTTTAACTTATCAAAATTACAAGTAAGACTATCATGCTCCTTTTTTAGTAATTTATATTTTCTACTAATAATCTTGCATTCATCAAATAAGTCATGGAAGGCATTTAATAATTCATCAAATGATAAATCTGCATCTATTAAATTCGTTACCTCCTCTCCGATGGCCATTAAGGCGTAATGAGCAACTTGCTCGTTGTTGGACTCCTCTTCTTCGGACGCGCTCGAGTCATCCCATGTTGCTTTGAGCGCCTTCTTTTTTTATGTTCTCTTTTTGACTTGGGGACAATCACTCTTGTAGTGTCCCGGCTTTTTGCACTCATAGCAAATAACTTGGTCCTTCTTGGGTTCAAGTTTATTTTTTGTGTCATTTTTAAACTTGTTTCTTTTAATGAATTTTTTAAATTTTCTTGTTAGAAGTGCCAAGTCATCGTTACAGTCCTCATCACTTGAGCTTTCTCTCAAGTGGTCTTCTGAAGTTCTAAGTGCCATATCCTTTCTGTTCTTTGGAAGGATGTCTTCTTGCTCTTCATGAGCTTTGCAAGTCATCTCGTAGGTCATTAATGACCCGATTAGTTCTTCAAGAGGGAAGTTGTTTAGATCTTTCACTTCTTGAATAGTAGTGACTTTAGGATCCCAACTCTTAGGAAGGGATCTTAGAATCTTATTTACGAGCTCAAAATCCGAAAAACTTTTTCCGAGTACTTTTAGACCGTTGACGACATCCGTGAAATGGGTAAACATGTCGCCAATAGTCTCACTCGGTTTCATCCGGAAAAGTTCGAAAGAATGTAACAAGAGATTGATTTTTGACTCTTTCACTCTACTTGTGCCTTCGTGAGTCACTTCGAGTGTGTGCCAAATATCAAATGCGGTTTCACAAACCGAAACACGGTTGAACTCGTTTTTATCAAGTGCACAAAATAAGGCATTCATAGCCTTTGCATTAAGAGCGAAAGCCTTCTTCTCCAATTTATTCCAATCGATCATTGGAAGAGAAGACTTCGAAAATCCATTTTTGACAAGATTCCAAAGTTCAAAATCCATTGAAATAAGAAAGATCCTCATTCGGGTCTTCCAATAGGTGTAGTCCATCCCATTGAACATGGGTGGATGTGTAATAGAATGGCCCTCTTGGTTTCCGGCGTATGCCATCTCTCTTGGGTTTTAATCCGTTTGAGAGTTAACCCCGCTCTGATACCAATTGTTAGGATCAAGAGCACTAAGAGGGGGGGGTGAATTAGTGCAGCGAAAATCTTTCAACGATAAAAAATGTTCGAATGATAAAAACGATTTCGGTGTGAAAGCCGATTCTAAGATTACTTTAACTTAAGATCAAGCGAGATGACGTTAAAGTCAATCTATGAAGGCAGTTTGCAGTTATGATGAAAACCAGAATATAAGCGCAAACTGAAATACGACATTCGTACGATAAAAGCGATTTGGGTGTGAAAGCCGATTCGTAAACCACTTTAACTTGAGATGAAGCGAGATGTAGTTAAAGCAAGGATATAAAGGTAGTTTGCAGTTATGATGGAAATTAGAACGTAAGCGCAAACTGAAATATGATGTTCGTACGATAAAACTGATTTGCGTCTAAACGCCGATTCGGAAAGCACTGAACTTTGAAACATGTTCGTAAAAACACAGAAGGCAGTAAGCTATTGAGGAGGTTTGCAGTAAAGATAAGATGCTCAAAGTAAATGCAAACCGAGATTTAGAGTGGTTCGGTCAATCTTAACCACTCCACTTTTGGCTTCCTCCACCGACGAGGTCACCGACGTCAACTAGAGGCCTTCCTTCAATAGGCGAAGGCCAACCACCCTTTTACAGTTTCACTCCTTTTGACGAGCTTAGGAGACAACCCTTACAGACTTTTCTCTCCTCTCTTTAAAGCTCAGAACTTGGAAGAAAAGAGGGAGAAGAACTTTTGGCCTTTACAACAATTTTGAGCTCTAAAAATCATAAAACAAGATCAAGATTTCGATGCATGTTCAGTGCTCTTTCAGTGCAGAATGGGTGGGGTATTTATAGGCCCCAACCCAGTTCAAATTTGGAGCTCAAAACTGTCAATTCCCGGAATTCCAGGATCTGGCGGTTGCACCTCCTAACTAGAGCGGTTGCACCGCCTGGCAAAGCTCGAAGACTGAGCCTCTGGGTGGTGCCACCTCTGGTCAGGGGCGGTTGTACCTCCTGCCAAAGCTCGAAGACCGAGCTCAGGCGGTGCCACCTCCTGACTGAGGCGGTTGCACCTCCTGCCAGAGCTCGAAGACGGAGCTCAGGCGGTGCCACCTCTTGTCAGGGGAGGTTGCACCGCCTAGTCTCGCTCGGAGACTGAGCCTAGGCGGTGCCACCTCCTGGCTTGGGTGGTTCAACCGCCTAGCAAAAATCAGGGTCCGAATGGGTTGATCCATTCGGCCCAATTTGGGTTTTTTAGGGGCCCAATTGCCCCAAGATTAAGTTAATGGGATCACCTCCCATTTCCAACTTAATCATTGTGCTAACTACGATATTACCTAAGACATTTACTGCAACTTGCTCCGGTGCGTCAATCGCTTCTTCCGGCGAACTTCCGTCGATCATCCGATGAACCCTCAGTGATGCTCCTCGGACTTCCGGCAAACTCCTGGACTTGCGACGATCCACTTGGTGAGTTCCGACGAGCTTCTTTGGCAAGCTTATGGACTTCTCGGATTTGTTCCTGCAGAACCTCCGACGACTGTCCAAACTTCCGTTGAACTCTCGAACTCCCAACGTGATCATTGTCCTGACTCCGGCGCAACTCCTACTGCATGTCTTACTTTCATCGTAGTTAATCCTGCACACTTATCTCAACGTATAGATTAGATAACAAATGACAATTTACTTCATCATCAAAATCCGAGATTCAACATAGGCCGCAAGAGAGGACAATGCGCCAAAGAATCGGATGAAGCGTTGATGGACCAATGACATGCCGAACAACATGATTCATACTTAGTAATAATTGTCTAGATCGAAGTATGTTTTTACATATGTAGGATTAACTACGATAGCAAGGCATAAAGCAAAATGAAGTCCCGGAGTCAAAAACGCGATTTCGTTGGAAGTTCGAGAGTTCGTTAGAAGTCTGGACATTCATCGGAAGTTCTGCAGGAACCAGCCGAAAAGTTTCAGAGCTTGCTAGAGAAGCTCATTGGAACTCGCCAAGAAGATTGTCGTAAAGTCCAAGAGCTTGCCGGGAGTCCGCTGGAACATTGCTGAGAGATTGTCAGAAGTTCACCGGAAGATCGCTAGAAGCTCACCGAAAGAAACTAGACTTACGAACTTGTTTCGCTCAGTAAATGTCTTAGATTTCATAGTTAGCACGTAATTGAGATTGAAATTGGGTCAACCTAATTATGGGCCAGTTGGGCCCATGTAAGGACTGTGTTGAGCCCAATGAATGGCCCTAACAATGACCTAAGAAGTGGCACTGTCATGGCACAGTCTTTAAGACTATGTTAGGCGATGGTACCACCAGTCTGGGTGGTGGTATCGCCGAGTGGCCTAGTGTCAGGCGGTGGTACCACCCAGTGCAGTGTCAATGTCAGACTAACACTAGCGGTGGTATCGCCCGAACCTAGAAAACCCAAGATGAGATGTTTTTAGGCTCCAAGTTTGAATCAACTTGAGGCCTATAAATATCTCTCTTACCCCTGGTTAAAAAAAATAAGTATTGAGAGTAAAAAGGAAAGAAACTTTGCTTTAATCTTGTGTGAAACTCCTCTCAAAGTTCTAAGTGTTAGAATAGTTTGAGAGAGGAGTGAGTGGGGGTGTAAGGGTTATCTCCTAAACCTAGTAAAAGGAGAAAGAGCTATAAGAAGGAGGTTGATCTTCGCTTATAAAGAAAGATCGATAGTGGATGCCGGTGGCCTCGACAGAAGAGGAATCGGTGGAGTGGATGTAGGTCACGATGACCTAACCACTATAAAATCGGTGTGTTCTTCTCTAGTTTGCATTTCTATATTTAAGCAATTTACTACTACAAACCTCTTAACTTGCTTTACATCCACTATACATCTTCTATATGCTTTCAAGCTATCTTTACGAAAACGCTTTCAAGTTAACCTCTCTTCGAAATGATTTTCGTCGAAATTAGTTTTTATCGTACAAAGGTTTTTTGAACTGATGTAATTTTATCGCTACACTAATTCACCATCCCCCCCCCCAGTGCCGACTCTTTTCCTAACAATTGGTATCAGAGCCACAATTTTCTCATTTAGTTTAACACCCAAGAGAAATGGCTTTTTTCGGCTTACAAGAGGGACTTTCTCTAATTCGTCCTCCCTTGTTCAATGGGATGGACTACACATATTGAAAGACTCAAATGAGAGTTTTCTTGCTTACTTTGGATTTAAATTTATGGAGTATTATGGAAAACGGTTTTTGAATGTCTTCTCTTCCAATGAACCATTGGAATGATTTGGAGAAGAAGATGTTTTCCTTAAATGCTAGAGCCATGAATGCTTTATTTTGTGCCTTAGACAAAACTGAGTTTAATCGGATTTCTACTTGAGAAACGGCCTTTGACATTTGGCATGCTCTTGAAATCACACATGAAGGCACTAGCAAAGTTAAAGATTCAAAAATTAACTTTTTGATGCATGATTTTGAGTTGTTTCGTATGGAACCAAGAGAGACTATTAGAGACATGTACACCCATTTTATGGATGTCGTCAATAGTATAAAAGAACTTGGTAAAAGCTTTTCGAATTTTGAACTCGTTAACAAGATTTTACGATCACTTTCTAAAAATTATGATTTGAAAGTAACGGCAATACAAGAATCAAAATATTTAAACCATTTTTCGATTGAAGAACTAATTGGGTCTTTGATGACCTATGAATTGACGTGCAATGCACGTAAATAACTCAAGACCAACCTTCCAAAGAATAGGAAGGATTTGGGACTTAGAACAATTGAAGACCACTCAAGCATAAGCTCAAATGATGGTAAACTTGAACTCCTCATGAAATTTAAAAAGTTCATGAAACAAATGTTAAAGAACCAAAGTAAAAAGAACACAACTACTTGCTATGAATACAAGAAAATGAAGCACTTTGGGATGAATCAGCTCATTCGAAGATGAGAAGAAAATCAACAAAGATGAGGTGGCAAACTACGCCTTAACGGCTTTCGACGACGAGGTAATCAAAACTCCTTTAATTTATTTCGAAATTACACGATACTTTTCATAAGTTATCTTTAATTTAGTTTAGAAAAATTATTTTTCTTAAAAATTACATGTTTAATAATGTGATGAAAATGTAAAAATTGGAATCATGCTTATCATGCTAGTAATTTTGAAAATGATAATGACAATTGCATGTTTTATGAAAATACAACGAACTGTTAGATTTAAATGTAATGATAATCCCATGTATATTTTTAAGAAGAAATAATATGTATCTTGATTATTTTCGATTTTGATTGAAAATGATTTATATCTATTAAAACCATGCTTGATGTCTTAATGAAAATGTTAAGAGGTTTGATATCTTGCTTAATATGAAATTGTGCATACCTTGAAAACTTGAAACCATGTTTTGATGTTATGCCCAAAGTAGTGATACATAATGAACATGCTTAATAAATTTATATTTCAAAATTATGCATGATGATTTTAGCGATTTATGGATTATCAATTTTTATCATAATGAAAGTGACTTTTTCGATTTTAAAAATGATGCATATTTTTTATTTGACATAAATGAAAAAGGTATGAAATCAATCACTTAAAATTACAAGAAAAGAAAAATATATTATCATTGGAATTAAAATAATGAATCAATTTATATTATGAATTTTGTGAACCATGAAATCGATTTTGATGGTTTGAATTTAATGGGTTTTATCGAAATCACGATCTTGATTTCTCAAGATTTATAACTTGAAATCTTTTATAAATCAAGATTTCTTACTCTTTATTCACTTGCATTTTGAGAAAATTTTCAATATGAATCATAAGAGTTCTTATGCATGAATTGAAATCTTTTTCTCCTTCGTTTCCTTTTACGAATTACTAAAGAGAATATCTTTTTTAAAATTCATGACTTAAAATTTCATTTGAATATCTTTTGATCTCCTAAGATCTCTCTTTGAATATTTAAAGAGGAGAATTTTCTAGATGAATCATGATTTTGATGATTAAAGATTTTATATGCATGTATTGAGATCTTGTTCTCCTACAAGATTAAATGAATTTTATCTGTATCATGATCTCCTAAGAATTATTTTTGTTAATTATTTAAGAGGAGATTTGTTAAAATGAATCATGGTTTCTCTTGATTTCTCAAACTTTAGACTTGATCTTTCTTTTTTTGATGATTGAAATAATGATTGGAATATTGATAAAATTATGAATGATGGTTTGGTATTATGCATGCTATACTTCAACTTATGATAATGATACATGCAATACTTATGCTTTTGATTATGATGATGTATGTGATGTATTGCATATGATGATTGAAATTGCTTTGATTTGAATTGAAGGTTTAACTCAATTATGGTATTTTGAAATAAGAATGAATTCTTTACCTTTGTCATGCTTTCAAAATTATTATAAAGGGAAAAAGAGATACAAAATTATATTCTTCCCTTCTTTTTTACAATGACAAAGGGGAGATAGCTAGCTTGCACAAGTCAAGAAAATACAAAAACTTGCAACTTGCACATTAATAAAGGAAGCAAGAATCTCTAGCTTGCACATTTCAACAAGAAAGCTATCTTGCATTTGCTTTCGAAATATTGATAGCTTATATTTTTTAAAAATGATATAAAAATTTGCTAGCTTGCATGATGTAAAACTTGCTATCTTGAACATCACCTAGACTTGCTAGCTTCCAATCTCAAGAGAAGCAACATTGCTATCTTGCTTATCTCAAGAAGCAAAACATGCTAAACTTGCACATCTAGACAAATTTATAAACTTACAAAACTCAAAATTTTTGCTAGCTTGCATGATTATAAAAATAGAGATTATATTTATTATGTAATGATTTAAACTTATATGTCCAAATACATGAAAAGTACACTTCTTTTTGTTGATGACAAAGGGGGAGAAGTATGATCATGATGACGTGTTGCAAATATTCATGATGAAATTTGCAATGACTTGAATTCAGCTTGAATTCAAGGTTTTATCAATATGACATATTGATAGGGAGAGTTTGTTTGAACTTCGGGAGTTAAGTTTAACTCCATCATCAATTGGTTGTCATCATCAAAAAGGGGGAGATTGTTGAATCTCGGATTTTGATGATGAAACCAATTGATAAGTGTTTATGATTTGATCTGCGTTTTGAGTGACGTAGGATGCTTCGATCAGGATGAGACAATTAAAGCGGGAAGAATCATGTTGGGTTGGAGGAAAACATGTCAGAAGATTGGATGTCGGGCCGGAGGATCGGTCGATGTATCAACAGAAGGCTTCGGGCATCGGGCTAAGAAGAGCAGATATTGAGCCAAGGATATCGGAGCTGCGGAGTCAACTAGCTGATTGGGCAATAAGCCGCAAGAGAGGATGATGCGCCAAAGAATCGGATGAAGCGTCGATGGACCAATGACATGCCGAACAACATGATTCATGCTTAGTAATAATTATTTAGATTGAAGTATATTTTTACATGTGCAAGATTAACTATGATAGCAAGGCATAAAGTAAAATGAAGTCTCGGAGTCAAGAATGTGATTTCATTGGGAGTTCGAGAGTTCGTCGGAAGTTTGGACGTTCATCGGAAGTTCTACAAGAACCAACCGAGAAGTCTCGGAGCTTGCTAGAGAAGCTCATTGGAACTCACCAAGAAGATGGTTGTAAAGTCTAGGAGCTTGCCGGGAGTCCGCTGGAACATTACCGAGAGATCGTTAGAAGTTCATCGGAAGATCGCCGAAAGCTCACCGGAAGAAACTAGACTTACGAACTTGTTTAGCTTAGTAAATGTCGTAGATTTTGTAGTTAGTACGTAATTGGGATTGGAATTGGGCCAACCTAATTATGGGCCAGTTGGGCCCATGTAAGGACTATGTTGGACCCGATGAAAGACTCAAATAGTGACCCAAGAAGTGGCACCACCGTGGCACAATCTTCGAGACTATGTCAGACAATGGTACCGCTAGTCTTAATGGTTCCACTGGTAGGGTGCCAGGCGGTGGTACCGCATAGTGGCCTAGTGCCAAGCGATGGTACCACCAGTCTGGGCGGTGGTACCGCCTAGCACAGTGTCAGTGTCAGACTGACATTGGCGGTGGTATTGCCCGAATCCAGAAAACCCGAGATGAGATTTTTTTAGGCTCCAAGTTTAAATCAACTTGAGGCCTATAAATACCCCTCTCATCCCTGGTTAAAAAAAACAAGTATTGAGAGTAAAAAGAAAAGAAACTCTACTGTAATCTTATGTGAAACTCCTCTCAAAGTTCTAAGTGTTAGAATAGTTTGAGAGAGGAGTGAGTGGGGGTATAAGGGTTATCTCCTAAACCCGGTAAAATGAGAAAGAGATGTAAGAAGGAGGTTGATCTTTGCCTATAAAGGAAGATCGATAATGGATGCCAATGGCCTCAATGGAAGAGGAATCGATGGAGTGGATGTAGGTTACGACGACCGAACCACTATAAAATCAATGACCGAAACCAATTGATAAGTGTTTATGATTTAATCTGTGTTTTGAGTGATGCAGAATGCTTCGATCAGGATGAGACAATTAAACCAAGAAGAATCATATTATGTCGGGGGAAAACATGTCAGAAGATTGGATGTTAAGCCGGTGGATCGGTTGACGTATCAACAGAAGGCTTCGGGCCATAGATTTAGGCATCGGGCCAAGAAAAGCGGATATTGCGCCAAGGATATCGAAGTTACGAAGTCAACTGGCCGATTAGGTAATAAGTCGTAGTAGAGGATAATGCGTCGAGGGACTGATGACATGCCGGACAACATGATTCAATGTTTAGTATTAATTATCTAGATCGAAGTGTGTTTTACATATGTAGGATTAACTACGATAGCAAGGCATGAAGCAAAATGAAGTCCCAGAGTCAAGAACGCGACTTCGTTGAGAGTTTGAGAGTTCGTCGGAAGTTCTGTCGGAACCAACCGAGAAGTCTCAGAGCTTGCTAGAGAAGCTTGTTAGAACTCGCCAAGAATATCATCGTGAAGTCCAGGACCTTGCTGGGAGTCCGTTGGAACATTGCCGAGAGATCGTCGGAAGTTCGCTAGAAGATCGCCGAAAGCTCGTTGGAGGAAACTAGACTTACAGACTTATTTAGCTTAGAATATGTCTTAAGAATCACAGTTAGCATGTAATTGTGATTGGATTTGGGCCAACCCAATTAGGGGCCAGTTGGGCCCATGTAAGGACTATATTGGGTCCAATAAGAGCCCCAAACAGTGCCCCAAGAAGTGGCACCATCATGGCATAGTCTTCAAGACTGTGTTAGGCGGTGGTACCACCAGTCTGGGCAGTTGTACCACCCCTGGCAGGGTGCCAGGCGATGGTACCACTAGTCTGGGTGATGGTACTGCCCAGCACAGCCCCCTAAGTTGTGGTACTGCTAGATTGAGCGGTGGTACTGCCTAGCGCTGTGTCAGACTGACATTGGCGTTGGTACCGCCCAACGTAGGTGGTGGTACCACTCGTACTTGGGAAACCCGAGATGAGATGTTTTTAAGCTCCAAGTTTGAATCAACTTGAAGCCTATAAATACCCCTCTCATCCCTGGTTAAAAGACACAAGCACAGAGAGATTAAAAGTGAGAAAACGCTATTGCAATCATAAGTGAATCCTCTCCTCTAAGTTCTAAGTTTAGAATTATGTTTAAAGAGGAGTGTGTGTGCTTGTAAGGATTGTCTCCTAAACCCGGTAAAAGGAGAAGAGGGGTGTAAGAAGGAGGTTAATCTTCACCTATTAAAGGAAGATTGATAATGGATGCCAGAAGCCTTGACGGAAGAGGAATCAGAGGAGTGGATGTAGGTCACGACAACTGAACCACTATAAATCAGTTTACATTTTACTTTAAGCAATTTATCCTTACTGTAAACCTCTTTAATAGCTTACTGCATTCAATACTTTTCCGTACGCTTTCAAGCTATTTTTACGAAACCGGTTTTATCGAAACGAAATGTTTTTGAAGACATGATTTTATCGCTGCACTAATTCACCCCCCCTTAGTTCCCACCCCATTTCTAACAATTATTATCAGAGCCTCGTGATTTCTCATTTGGTTTAACACCCAAAGAGAAGTGGCTCTTTTCGGCTTTCAAGAGGGTCACTCTCTCATTCGTCCTCCCTTTTTCAATGGGATTGACTACACATATTGAAAAACTCGAATGAGAGTTTTCTTGCTTTCTTTAGATTTGAACTTATGGAACATTATCGAATCCTGCTTTAAAAGATCTTCTCTTCCAATGAAAGACTGGAATGATTTGGAGAAGAAGATTGTTTCTTTAAATGCTAGAGCTATGAATGCTCTATTTTGCGCCTTAGATAAAACTGAGTTTAATCGGGTTTCTTTATGCGAAAGGGCTTTTGATATTTGACACATTATTGAAACCACACACGAAGGCACAAGTAGTGTTAAGGATTCTAAAGGTAATTTTTTGATGTATGATTTTGAACTATTTCATATGAAACCAAGCGAAACCCTTGAAAACATGTACACACGTTTTATGGATGTCGTCAATGGTTTAAAAGCTCTTGGCAAATGCTTTTCGAATTTTGAACTCATTAACAAGATTTTACGATCGCTTTCTAAGAATTAGGATTCGAAAATTACAGCTATACAAGAATAAAAAAATTTGAATACCTTTTTGATCAAAGAACTTATCGGGTCTCTAATGACCTATGAAATGACGTGCAATACATGTAAAGAACTTAAGAATCACCTTCCAAAGAACAAGAAGGATTTCGGACTAAGAACAATTGAAGACCACTCGAGCATAAGCTCAAGTGATGGTGAACTTTAACTTTCAATGAAAATTTTAAAACAAGAATCAAAAATTAAAAATGAACTTAAAAAGAATAAAAAGAATACATCTACTTACTTTGAATACAAGAAGAGGAACACAAATTAGGATGAATCAAGCTCATCCGAATACGAGGAAAAAATCAACAAAGGCGAGGAGGCAAACTACGTCTTAACGGCTTTTAACGATAAGGTAATCAAAATGCCTTTAATTTATTTCAAAATTATATTATGATTTTCATGATGTATTTTTTTATTTAGTTTAGAAAATTTATTTTTTAAAAAAATTACATGTTTGAAAATGTAATGAAAATGCAAAAATTGGGATCATGCTAGTAATGTCGAAAATGATAATAAAAATTGTATGTTTAATAACAAAATGATTTTGGTTGAAAATACTTTATGCTCAATGAAACCATGATTGATGAATATGCTTTATATTTAATGATTTCTTTGGCTTGTATGTCCATGATGAATATTTTGAAAATAAATGAAATCATGTTTGATTTGAAGTAATGCATAATGATCATGCTTAATAAATTTATATTTCGAAATTATGCATGATGATTCTTACGATTTATGGATTATCAATTTTTGCCATAATGAAAGTTGCTTTTTCGATTTTAAAAATGATATATGTTTTGATTTAATAAGTTGAATGATTAAGAATAAATGATGATTTTTCTCTTGATTATAACTTATGATATTTTTTATGAATCATCATCTGAATTTTGAACTCCTACCATTTTTCTAAAAAGGAGAGATTAATGAATCTATTTATGTCCTTTTTATGAATCTCTTGAAAATGATTTTGATTTGATAAATTGAATTTGAATGAACTTTATCTTGATTTTTCAAAATTTATAACTTGAGATTTCTTATGCACGAATCAAGATCTCTTATGTTTCTTTTATCCACTTATAAAAAGAGATTTATTGAATTAAATCATATCATATGACATTAATGAAAAATTGAGACATTATACATGAATCAAGTTCTCATGAGAATCTATTTACGTTGTCTTCATTGAATTTTCTTGAAAAGATGTTGATGATTTGAATTTGAATGAGTTTTATCAAAATCATGAATGTGATAAAATATGGATGATTGTGATGAAATGTGATGAAATGAATATAATGAAATGAATGAGATGAAATAAATGTAATGAAATAAAAATATGGATGTAATGTAATTTGACATTTAGATACCATCATGATTTGAAATGCTATGATTTGTTACCGAAATTATGTATCATGAATGCTTGAATATCATGTATGATATGCTCATAATGATGTTTGATTTATTTTTCGGTATCGTACATGAAAAATGAAATGTAAGGTTTTGAAATTATGCATGTTTTAATTTGAAAATATAATTATGCACAAATAAGATTGATACTTATCTTTATCATGTTTTGAAAATTATTGTAAATAGAAAAGAATAATAATATTATATTCTTCCCTTCTTTTTGACAATGACAAAGGGGGAGAAATATTTGCTAGCTTACAAATTCTAAAGAGAAGAAATTGATATCTTGAACATCACCAAAAATTTGCTACCTTCCATGATGTAAAATTTGCTAGAATTGTTAGCTTGTAATCTAAAGAGAAGCAAAGAGTTGCTATCTCAAAAGAAATAAAAATTGCTATCTTGCCAATCTCAAGAAGCAAAACATGCTAAACTTGTACACCTAGCAAAAGTTACAAACTTGCATATTTCAAGAAGCAAGAGTTGCTTTCTTGAATATCTCAAAATTGCTAGTTGGCATGTTATAAAATTTTTGCTAGCTTGCATAATGATAAAACTAAAAATTATGTTTATTATGCAATGATTTGAACTTGTATTTCCAAACAAATGAAAGGTACACTTCTCCTTTTTGTTGATGACAAAGGGGGAGAAGTATGATCATGTTATACATGATGACGTATTGCAAATATTCATGATGAAATTTGTAAGGACTTGAATTCGGCTTGAATTCAAGGTTCTATCAATATGCCATATTGATAGGGGGAGTTTGGTTAAACTCCGGGAGTTAACGTTAACTCCGTCATCAATTGGTTGTCATCATCAAAAAGGGAGAGATTATTGAATCTTGTATTTTGATGATGAAACCAATTGATAAGTGTTTATGATTTAATCTGTATTTTGAGTGATGCATGATGCTTCGATCAGGATGAGACGATTAAAGCAGGAAGAATCATGTTGTGTCAGGGGAAACATATCAGAAGATTGGACGTCGAGCCGGTAGATCGGTCGACGTATCGACTGACACACCCCTCAAAATATCAATAATATTAAAACAATTTCAACAAATCAATGCAGGATCCAAACTAACATTTGAGGTCACTAAGAAAACATTCAGATCAAAATTTCACCTCTATAATATAAAAATTTATAAAACCTGTGCAGTTCATAAACATACAACACATCGCTCGATGATTCATAAAATCTGAACCCAACTCACCAAAATAATAACCACAACATAAATTCACAAGTGTGGGAGTTTGTACAATCATAAAACCAATGTTTACCATAAGTTCGTATCGTTACACGAATTAAACTTAACATTCTAGAATCTTAAACATGAGAGGTCCTTTAAACTTATACAAAATCCACAAGTTTGGATTCATCGTCAATATTTCATTAGATGCAGCGTGTGCTTATACAACAAAAACATATATACTAATAAAGATCTGCCCAAAATCTTTTAGCTTATGCAAGGCAGAATATAAGAATTCATAGACGTAATATCATTAGGTGCAGAATCACAATTGTCATTTCAATCAAACATATTTGGTTCATAATAGATGGAGCATAGAGTAATTAGAGCATATCAACAACGAATGAAACGTTTCGGAGCATATCCATAACAAAAGAAACATTTCAGAACTTATCAAAGGCGTATGAAATGTTCCGAAGCATATAAATGGCGTATGGAACATTTCGAAGCATATCAACAATGAATGAAACATTTCGGAGCTTATCAATGGCGTATGAAATGTTCCGGAGCATATCAACGGCATATGGAACATTTCGAAGCATATCAACAATGAATGAAACATTTCGGAGCTTATCAATGGCGTATGAAATGTTCCGGAGCATATCAACGACATAAGGAACATTTCAAAGCATATCAATAATGAATGAAACATTTCGGAGCTTATCAATGGCGTATGAAATGTTCCGGAGCATATCAACGGCATATAGAACATTTCGAAGCATATCAAGAATGAATGAAACATTTCGGAGCTTATCAATGGCGTATGAAATGTTCCGGAGCATATCAATGGCATATGGAACATTTCGAAGCATATCAACAATGAATAAAACATTTCAGAGCTTATCAATGGCGTATGAAATGTTCCAGAGCATATCAACGGCGTATAGAACATTTCGAAGCATAACAACGATGAATGAAACATTTTGGAGCTTATCAATGGCGTATGAAATGATCCGGAGCATATCAACGGCGTATGGAACATTTCGAAGCATAACAACAATGAATGAAACATTTCGGAGCATATAAATAACAAATGAAATATTTCGGAGCTTATCAGTGGCGTATGAAATGTTCCGGAGCATATCAATGGTGCATGGAACATTTCGGAGCATATCAATAACAAATACCAAATAGAAGCTCAAACGTCATCTTTGATGTTGCATTCATATCATTCTTATCCAAAGCATGTACAGAAACACATAACCAAAGCTCTGTATATCATATCAAACATACAGAAGGAGTAGTGGGACCACAGACAGAATATGATTCATCCATTTCTGAATGACCACCAGACAGAAGTCTCCCACGTTTGGAAGCTCTATCCACCCACGTCTAGGTGAAGTCAGAGGGGGCCAGCAGAGCATCGCAGGCTCTATGCATAACTCCCTTTACCATTTCTGGCAAAGATTCACATTATCCCACAACACCATAGTACAAAAGGCAGTATGAACAATAAATAGCATATATTGGAAGCACACGCGGAACAACAAAATGTACATATGCCTTTACGAGCCAATACGATGCAAGCAACAATCTCTCACAAATGTATTCAGATTTGGAATGAAATGAAAGCAAGAGTATACATGGATTCCAAGCAATCATATATAGCTCAATTCAAATAAGAAGGTTAGATGAATTCAATATCCAAAGGAATAAAACTAGAATAGGCACATATCGAAAGTAAATGCGGAACAATGGGATATACATGTGCCTATATGTGTTAATGCGATATAGCTTAAACGTTACACAAAATGTTTCAAGAATGTAAATAATTTACAAACAAGAGCAAACTAGAATTCAAGCACTAACATAAGTCTCAATTGAGTGAAGGGGACTGAATGAATTCTATTTCCAAACGAACAAAACGGAAGATGCGAAATTGATCAAAGCTCGATTTTTGACAGAATTCGAGAGGCACATTGGATAAATACTTCAGATTGTCAATTATGCTCCAATACCCTTAAGAAGGCTACTATCGAAAGATATATAAATCTATTTTCTGTTGAAATAAGTTTCGTATGAATTATGGTTTCCAACAAGGAGTTACCTTTGATTTGGTAACACAAGGTCAAAAACAAAATCACTGTTTTCCAGAATTCATAGGGTCGGATTCAACAGAAAATAGGGTAGGCATTTGATTTCCAAATTTTTCAATCAATATGTCAAAAGAAAGGTCTACAAGTCTAGTTTCGATCGAATTCAGTTTGGTACAAAGCAGAATTTCCAACAGGGACTTATAGGTATTTTAGTATCGAAAGGTCAGAAATTTTGATCCCTGTTCTGTAGCATCTATAGGCTTATTTGAAACAGACGTTTGGGTAAGTATTCGGTGTCCAAAATCTACAAAATCAGTGTCAAAAGAAAGATATAAGAGTCTAATTTTAAATGAGTATGATTCTGCCTAAATCCACATTTGGTGCTAAAAATTATAGCTGAAACAGTGTATAGGGGTCAGTTTACCGAAAAAATTTCAGATCCTTGGTTTTATGTCCAAAGAGAGAAATATCAGGTTCTAAGCATAAATCATTCAGAATCAATATAGGAACAGAGACTAATACTTCTGTAGGATGGGATTAGAACACTTACCTTGGAGAATTATGACCCCAATTGAGAAGATTTGAGTAAGAAACCTCAAAGCCCCAATTTTTTTTTCTTCTTCTTCTTCCCCCTTTTTTTTTGCCTCTTCTTCTTTCTTCTTTTCTCTATTCATCTACGTAGCTGCCTTCTCTGGTTCCTTAAGAACGAAGGCAGAGAGGCTTAAACGGTGGAATTTGTAATTTTATGTATTTTACAGTTTAGTCCTTGTATGATTATATTTACGATTAGGTCCTCAGGGTTTACATATAGGTCCTCAGATTTTTTTTGAACAAATCCTCCAAATCTTATGAATAAGTTCTCAGATTTATACTTTGGGTCTTTTATCAAATTTAAAATAGATACTTACATTATAACTAGAAACTTATACGAAAATTCAGAAATGAGGGATGTTACACTCTCCCCCCCTTAAAAGAAAATTTTAGTCCTCTAAATTTATCATACCTCTAGCTCCCAGGATGCATGGTGTACTTTGAAGTATGACTTTCCTTTAGGATTTGATTCTTGATATCTGGTTCATTTGGTACACATACTCTCTCCCCAAATCTCAATAGGCCATCCTTTGAAACTTGAAATTTTGGCTTCAATTCCTTTTCTACTTCATTCCTCAAGTAGATTAAATGTGGATCTCATAATTGTTCTTCCTTAATTTGTTGAATAAGATCAGATTGTACTTGAATGGAGGCCATCAATATCATCGAGTCTTGCTCTTTCCTCAAAGCTTTCAAATCAAAATTTTCTTCTAATAACTTTCATTGCTTCACGACCAGACTAGCCATAAAACTTGTAGATTTTCTACTAAGTGTATCAGCTACAACATTGGCTTTGCCCGGGTGATAACGGATGGCACAATCATAATCCTTTAGAAGTTCTATCTATCTTTGCTGCCTCATGTTTAACTCTTTCTGAGTGAAAATATATTTTAAACTCTTGTGATCAGTAAAGATTTCAAATTGTCGACCATACAAATAATGTCTTCAAATCTTTAGAGCAAAAATAATTGCTGCAAATTCCAAATTATGAGTTGGATAATTCAATTACAACCTTTTAGTTGCCTAGAAGCATAAGCAATCACTCTCCCTTCTTGCATCAAAACACATCCAATGCCCTTTCTTGATTCAGTATAAACTACAAATCCCTCACTACCACTTGGAATAGTAAGAATAGGAGCACTAGTCAATCTTCTTTTTAACTCTTGAAAACTTTGCTCACAATCATCACCCCATACAAATTTCATATTCTTTTTAGTGAGTTTGGTGAGAGGTTGAGCGATTCAAGAAAATCCCTCCACAAATCTCTTGTAATAACCTGCTATGCCCAAGAAGCTTCTAATTTCTATTACATTTGTTGGTACTTCTCATTCAACTATAGCTTCTATTTTCTTTGGATCAATAGATATACCCTTCCCTGAAATCACATGGCCTAAGAAAGCAACTTCATTCAACCACAATTCATATCTATTGAACTTTGCATGTAACTTCTTTTCTCTTAGTATGGATAATACATTTCTCAAGTATTCCTCATGCTCCTGATTACTCCTTGAATACACCAATATGTCATCAATAAATTCAATTACATAGCTATCCAAGAGCGGTTGAAATATCCTATTCATTAGTTCCATAAAAGCTGCAGGGGCATTAGTCAAACCAAAAGGCATCAACAAGAATTCATAGTGACCATATCGAGTTCTGAAAGCTATTTTTGGAATATCCTCCTCGATCTTCAACTGATAGTAACCTAACCTCAGGTCAATCTTAGAGAATACTTGTGCACCCTGCAGTTGATCAAACAAATCATCAATTCTGGGTATGGGATACTTGTTTTTGATGGTCGCCTGATTCAACAGTCTATAATCAATACAAAGCCTCAATATTCCATCCTTCTTCTCCACTAATAGTACCGGAGCACTCCATGGAGATACGCTGGGTCGTATGAAACCCTTATCTAATAATTCTTGTAGTTGCTTCTTTAATTCCTCTAGTTCGAGTGGTGTCATTCTATAGGGAGGTTTAGATATTGGGGTTGTACTGGGGACCAGATCAATAGCAAATTCACCCTCTCTATCTAGAGGTAAACCGGGCAAGTCATCGGGGAATATATCAGGGAACTCTTTGACTACTGAAATTTCATCTAGATGGGTTTCCTGATTTGAATGCTCCTTTACACACACCATATAACAGAAACAACCCTTCTGCATAAGGCGATAAGCTTGAAGTGCTGATATCAAGCAAGGAGGCAAATCATGCCTAATGCCCTCAAAGTAAAATATAGGCTGATCTGGTATGCAGAAAGTAATTATTTTTTTGTAACAATCAATACTAGCGTGATGAGAAGATAACCAATCCATGCCAAGTATAATATCAAACTCCAAATCTTTAGGAGAACTAAATCAGCAAAAAGTTCAAGTTCTCCAATAAAATCAGACAAGAGGACCAGATTCAAGTTCGTTATTAAAGAATCTCGAATGATTGTATTTTACATATACCACATAATGTAGTGGTCTAGGTTGAATGCCCAAGTGACAAGCAAAATATTACGAATCAAATCGTAGATAGGACCCATAGTCAAACAAATATTTGCATACTTTCATAAACATGCATAATACCTTCGACTACTAATTCAGAAGTTTTAGAATCATATTCAGTGATAGCATACACTCTGACATGGGCTGATGATTTATGAGGTAGTGACTCTTTCTTCTTGTTCAAAGGGCAGTCTTTTATTTTATGATCCAACTTTCTACAAGCAAATAGACTCTAGTCATCCGAAAACACAAATTTATTTCATAATTTAACTTGCAATTCACACGTGATTGAATCTTTTGTGGTGACTTCCTTTTCAAATCCAAATGTCTTGACCCTCTTGTTATCACTTTTTGATTCATTTCTAATCATATTTTTATTGGTAACCTTGTCCTTGTCATTCTTGCCATTGATCTACAAAAATTCTTTTCATTGTTCCCATTAATGATCAGCCTCTACTTCCAATATAAGGTGGCAAAAGAAATCGTTTGATCATCGGAACAATTTTGAACATCAAATATCTTATCTATTCGCATCATCCATTTTTTCGGCCACCAATAGATTAGGTGCACCATGCTTCTGCTGTGCCACTCTAATTCAATATCCCCCTTTCATCTCACTTAATTAATCAAAACCAGATGAATTAGGAGGATTAAATGTCCTCGTCATCCTAGATTCCTAAAATGCATCAAAGAAAATTCTCACCAATCACTATAGTTCATTAGACCTCAATATATTTTGCACGTCAACATATCAAAATATTTCAGTGATCCTCAAACTATGAATTATACCACCTCTATCACGCCCCTCAAAATATCGATAATATTAAAACAATTTAAACAAATTAATCCAGGATCCAAACTACCATTTGAGGTCACTAAGAAAACATTCAGATCAAAATTTCACCTCTATAATATAAAAATTTATAAACCCTGTGCAGTTCATAAACATACAACACATCGCTCGATGATTCATAAAATCTGAACCCAACTCACCAAAATAATAACCACAACATAAATTCACAAGTGTGGGAGTTTGTACAATCATAAAACCAATGTTTACCATAAGTTCGTATCATTACACGAATTAAACTTAACATTCCAGAATCTTAAACATGAGAGATCCTTTAAACTTATACAAAATCCACAAGTTTGGATTCATCGTCAATATTTCATTAGATGCAGCGTGTGCTTATACAACAAAAACATATATACTAATAAAGATCTACCCAAAATCTTTTAGCTTTCCACTGCCTCAGCCCAATCTTAACATTTAAGCAAACGACAAGCTATCCTGAAAAATTTATACAACAACGGGGTGAGCATATAAAGCTCAGCAAGTGACTAACATATCCATGTCAAAAGAGGACAATTTCCAAAGAGATAAAGTTTCAAAATGCAAGGCAGAATATAAGAATTCATAGAGGTAATATCATTAGGTGCAGAATCACAATTGTCATTTCAATCAAACATATTTGGTTCATAATAGAAGGAGCATTGAGTAATTGGAGCATATCAACAACGAATGAAACGTTTCGGAGCATATCAATAACAAATGAAACATTTCAGAACTTATCAATGGCGTATGAAATGTTCCGGAGCATATAAACGGCGTATGGAACATTTCGAAGTATATCAACAATGAATGAAACATTTCGGAGCTTATCAATGGCGTATGAAATGTTCCGAAGCATATCAACGGCATATGGAACATTTCGAAGCATATCAACAATGAATGAAACATTTCGGAGCTTATCAATGGCGTATGAAATGTTCTGGAGCATATCAACGACATATGGAACATTTCGAAGCATATCAAGAATGAATGAAACATTTCGGAGCTTATCAATGGCGTATGAAATGTTCCGGAGCATATCAACGGCATATAGAACATTTCGAAGCATATCAACAATGAATGAAATATTTCGGAGCTTATCAATGGCGTATGAAATGTTCCAGAGCATATCAATGGCGTATAGAACATTTCGAAGCATAACAACGATGAATGAAACATTTCGGAGCTTATCAATGGCGTATGAAATGTTCCGGAGCATATCAACGACGTATGGAACATTTCGAAGCATAACAATGATGAATGAAACATTTCGGAGCATATAAATAACAAATGAAATATTTCGGAGCTTATCAGTGGCGTATGAAATGTTCCGGAGCATATCAATGGTGTATGGAATATTTCGGAGCATATCAATAACAAATACCAAACAGAAGCTCAAACGTCGTCTTTGACGTTGCATTCATATCATTCTTATCCAAAGCATGTACAGAAACACATAACCAAAGCTCTGGATATCATATCAAACATACAGAAGGTGTAGTGGGACCACAGATAGAATGTGATTCATCCATTTCTGAATGACCACCAGACAGAAGTCTCCCATGTCTGGGAGCTCTATCCACCCACGTCTAGGTGAAGTCAGAGGGGGCCGGTAGAGCATCGCAGGCTCTATGCATAACTCCCTTTATCATTTCTAGCAAAGGTTCATATTATCCCACAACACCAGAGTACAAAAGGCTGTATCCAAACTAACATTTATGTTAAAATATCAATAATATTAAAATTTTCATCACAAACCAATCCATGATCCAAACTAAAATTTGAGAGCATTAAAAAACATTCTATCAAATTCACATCTATAAAACCTATGTAATTTATAATCATATATCACATCACTCAATAATTCACATTTATGTTAACCCAAGCCAACTTAACAAACATAAATAACATTTATAAATCCATAAGCTAAGTAATTTATATAATCAGAACTCCAACCATTTATCATAAGTTCATATCATCGTAAACTAGACTTAACATTCTGAAATTCTAAATAAGAGAGATCTTCTAACACTTTTACAAGATATATCCATTTTGGTTCATTAACAACATTTCATTACATACAAAATATGCTTATACAATAATAACATAATAACCAACAAGACTTGCCCATAATTCTGAATAGCTCTCCATTGCCTTAGCCCAATTCAAACATCTCAAAGACTGACAAGCTGACTTGAAAGATTTTATATAATAACGGAGTTAGCTAAAAATAGCTTAGCAAGTGACAACGCATATTCAGAACAAAAGGAACGATTTCAAACAACTAAGATATCATAATGCAAGACAGAATATAAGAATTCTCAAGAATACCATCTCATTAGATATAAAATCATATGTGTCATTTCAATCGAAATATAATTGGTTCCAAAACAAATGGAGCATAGAGTAATTGGAGTATATCAATAGCGTAGGAAATGTTCCGGAGCATATCAACGGCATATGGAATATTTCAGACCATCTCAATAACAGATGAAATATTTCATAGCATATTAAGAACGAATGAAACATTTTGGAGCTTATTAATGGTGTATGAAGTGTTTCATAGCATATCAATGATAAATGGAACATTTCGGAACATATCAATGGCATATGGAATATTTCAAACCATATCAATGGCGTAAGAATATTTCAAAGGCATAGGGAGCATTTCGAAACATATCAATAGCGTAGGAAATATGTCAGAGCATATCTATGGCATATGAACCATTTCAAAGTATATCAAAGAACGAATACGAAACAGAAGCTGAAACTTTGTATTTGACGTTGCATCCATATCTTTCTTATCCAAAGCACATACAAAAATACATAACCAAAGCTCTGGATATCATATCAAACATACAGAAGGTGTAGTGGGACCATAGACAGAATGTGATTCATCCATTTATGAATGACCACCAGACAGAAGTCTCCCACGTCTGGGAGCTCTATCCACCCACGTCTAGGTGAAGTCAGAGGGGGCCAGCAGAGCATCGCAGGCTCTATGCATAACTCCCTTTACCATTTCTGGCAAAGGTTCACATTAT
This sequence comes from Musa acuminata AAA Group, assembly GCF_036884655.1. Classification (NCBI taxonomy): domain Eukaryota; kingdom Viridiplantae; phylum Streptophyta; class Magnoliopsida; order Zingiberales; family Musaceae; genus Musa; species Musa acuminata. Next base: position 25,052,710 of record NC_088340.1, read on the forward strand.
CCCACAACACCAGAGTACAAAAGGCAGTATGAATAATAAATAGCATATATCGGAAGTACACGCGGAACAACAAAATGTACATGTGCCTTTACAAGTCAATACGATGCAAGCAACAATCTCTCACAAATGTATTCAGATTTGGAATGAAATGAAAGCAAAAGTATACACGGATTCCAAGTAATCATATATAGCTCAATTCAAATAAGAAGGTTAGATGAATTCAATATCCAAAGGAATGAAACTAGAATAGGCACATATCGAAAGCAAATGCGGAACAATAGGATATACATGTGCCTATATGTGTTAATGCAATATAGCTTAAACGTTACACAAAATGTTTCAATAATGTAAATAATTTACAGACAAGAGCAAACTAGAATTCAAGCACTAACATAAGTCTCAATTGAGTGAAGGGGAGTGAATGGAATCTATTTCCAAACGAACAAAACGGAAGATGCGAAATCGATCAAAGCTCGATTTCTGACAGAATTCGAGAGGCACATTGGATAAATACTTCAGATTGTCAATTATGCTCCAATACCCTTAAGAAGGCTATTGTCGAAAGATATATCAATCTATTTTCTGTTGAAATAAGTTTCGTACGAATCATGGTTTCCAACAAGGAGTTACCTTTGATTTGGTAACACAAGGTTAAAAACAAAATCACTGTTTTGCAGAATTCATAGGGTCGAATTCAATAGATAATAGGGTAGGCATTTGAATTCCAAATATTTCAATCAATATGTCAAAAGAAAGGTCTACAAGTCTAGTTTCGAACGAAGTTAGTTTGGTACAAATCAGAATTTGTAACAGGGACTTATAGGTATTTTAGTATCGAAAGGTCAGAAATTTTGATCCCTGTTCTGCAGCATCTATAGGCTCATTTGAAATAGACATTTGGGTAAGTATTCGGTGTCCAAAATCTACAAAATTAGTGTCAAAAGAAAGATATAAGAGTCTAAATTTAAAGAACAAGGTCCTGCCTGAACCCATAGTTGGTGCTAAAAATTATAGCTGAAACAGTGTATAGGAGTCAGTTTACCAAAAAAATTTCAGATCCTTGGTTTTATGTTCAAAGAGAGAAATATCAGGTTCTAAGCATAAATCATTCAGAATCAATATAGGAACAGAGACTAATACTTCTGTAGGATGGGGTTAGAATACTTGCCTTTGAGAATTATGACCCCAATTGAGAAGATTTGAGTAAGAAACCTCAAAGCCCCAATTTTTTTTTTTTCTTCTTCTTTTTGAATGACCACCAAACATAATCTAGAGCATCGCGGGCTCTAAGCACATACCCTTTACCATTTCTGGCAAAGGTCCAAATAATCCCACAAACACCAAAGTACAAAAGGGTATTGTGAACAATAAATTGGGACATATCGGAAGCACATGCGGAACAACGAAATGTACATGTGCCTTTATGAAACATTACGATACAAACATGAAGTTTACATAACAGATTTAGGTATCCAAAAACATGTAGGACAAGAGCATACAAGAATTCAAAGCAGTAATATAAAGCTCAATTGAATAAGAAAGCTAAAGGATATCAATTTTTAAAAGAATGAAACCAGAATATGAGAAATCGACCAAAGCTCGATTTCTAACAGAATACAAGAGGCACAGCACATTGAACAAATGATTCAAACTATCAATCGTGCTCCAATATACTCAAGAAAGCTATCATCGAAAGAAATATCAATCTATTTTCTATTGAAACAAGTTTCGTACGAATCATGGTTTCCAACAAGGAGTTACCTTTGATTTGGTAACACAAGGTCAAAAACAAAATCACATATCGAAAGTAAATTCGGAACAATGGGATATACATGTGCCTATATGTGTTAATGCGATATAGCTTAAACATTACACAAAATGTTTCAAGAATGTAAATAATTTACAAACAAGAGCAAACTAGAATTCAAGCACTAACATAAGTCTCAATTGAGTGAAGGGGACTGAATGAAATCTATTTCCAAACGAACAAAACGGAAGATGCGAAATCGATCAAAGCTCGATTTCTGACAGAATTCGAGAGGCACATTGGATAAATACTTCAGATTGTCAATTATGCTCTAATACCCTCAAGAAGGCTATTATCGAAAGATATATCAATCTATTTTCTATTGAAATAAGTTTCGTACGAATCATGGTTTCCAACAAGGAGTTACCTTTGATTTGGTAACACAAGGTCAAAAACAAAATCACTGTTTTGCAGAATTCGTAGGGTCGGATTCAACAGATAATAGGGTAGGCATTTGATTTCCAAATTTTTCAATCAATATGTCAAAACAAAGGTCTACAAGTCTAGTTTCGAACGAATTCCAACAGAGGCTTATAGGTATTTTAGTATCGAAATGTCATAAATTTTGATCCCTGTTCTGCAGCATCTATAGGCTTATTTGAAACAGACGTTTGGGTAAGTATTCGGTGTCCAAAATCTACAAAATCAGTGTCAAAAGAAATATATAAGAGTCTAATTTTAAATGAGTAAGATCCTGCCTGAATCCACATTTAGTGCTAAAAATTATAGCTAAAACAGTGTATAGGGGTCAGTTTACCAAAAAAATTTCAGATCCTTGGTTTTATGTCCAAAGAGAGAAATATCAGATTCTAAGCATAAATCATTCAGAATCAATATAGGAACAGAGACTAATACTTCTGTAGGATGGGGTTAGAATACTTACCTTTGAGAATTATGACCCCAATTGAGAAGATTTGAGTAAGAAACCTCAAAGCCCCAATTTTTTTTTCTTCTTCTTCTTCCCCCTTTTTTTTTTCCTCTTCTTCTTTCTTCTTTTCTCTGTTCATCCACGTAGCTACCTTCTCTGGTTCCTTAAGAACGAAGGCAGAGAGGCTTAAACGGTGGAATTTGTAATTTTATATATTTTGCAGTTTAGTCCTTGTATGATTATATTTACGATTAGGTCCTCAGATTTTTTTTTTGAACAAATCCTCCAAATCTTATGAATAAGTTCTCAAATTCATACTTTGGCTCTTTTATCATATTTAAAATAGATACTTACATTACAACTAGAAACTTATACGAAAATTCAGAAATGAGGGATGTTACATCGACAGAAGGCTTCGGGCCATGGATTTGAGCATCGGGCCAAGAAGAACGGATATTGCATCAAGGATATCAGAGTTATGGAATCAACTGGCCGATTGGGCAATAGGCCGCAAGAGAGGACGATGCGCCGAAGAATCGGACGAAGCTTCGAGGGACTAATAACATGTCGGACAACATGATTCAATGCTTAGTTTTAATTGTCTAGATCGAAGTGTGTTTTACATATGCAAGATTAACTACGATAGCAAGGCATGAAGCAAAATGAAGTCCCAGACTCAAGAACGCGACTTTGTTGGGAGTTTGAGAGTTCGTCGGAAGTTCGGATATTCATTGGAAGTTCTATTGGAACTAGCCGAGAAGTCTCGGAGCTTGCCAGATAAGCTTATCGGAACTCGCCAAGAAGATCGTCGTGAAGTCCAGGAGCTTGCCGGGAGTCTGCTGGTGTTGAATCTCGTATTTTAATGATGAAACCAATCGATATATGTTTATGTTTTAATCTATATTTTGAGTAACATAGGATGCTTCGATAAGGATTGTTAGGATCAAGAGCACTAAGAGGGGGGGGGGGGTGAATTAGTGCAGCGGAAATTTTTCAGCGATTAAAACGAATGCTGCGTTCGTTCGATAAAAACGATTTCGATTCTAAGACTACTTTAACTTGAGATTAAGCGAAATGACGTTAAAGTAGATCTACGAAGGCAGTTTGCAGTTTATGATGGAAAGTAGAATACAAGCGCAAACTGAAATGCGACGTTCGTACGATAAAAGCCGATTTACGTCTAAACGCAGATTTAGAAAGTTCTGAACTTAGAAACTTATTCGCAAAATCGCAGAAGGCAATAAACAGTTATGATTGAAATCAAAACGTAAACGTAAACTGAAATATGATGATCGTACGAGAAAAGCCGATTTACGTCTAAACGCAGATTCGGAAAGTTCTAAACTTAGAAACTCGTTCGTAAAATCGCAAAAGGCAGTAAGCTATTGAGAAGTTTGCAGTGAAGGTAAAATGCTCAAAGGAAATGCAAACCGAGATTTAGAGTGGTTCGGTCAATCTTGACCTACTCCACTTTTGGCTTCCTCCACCGACGAGGTCACCGACGTCAACTAGAGGCCTTCCTTCAATAGGCGAAGGCCAACCACCCTTTTACAGATTCACTCCTTTTGACGGGCTCAGGAGACAACCCTTACAGAAGTTTTCTCTCCTCTCTTTACAACTCAAACTTTGAAGAATAGAAGGAGGAGAACTTTTGGTCTTTATAACAGTTTTGAGCTCTAAGAATCACAGAAAGATATCAAGATTTCGAGTGTAAGTTGCTACCTTTCAGTGCTGAATGGGTGGGGAATTTATAGGCCCCAACCCAGTTCAAATTTGGAGCTCAAAACTGTCAATTCCCGGAATTATGGGATCAAGCGGTTGCACCTCCTGACTGGGGCGGTTGCACCGCCTGGCAGAGCTCGAAGACTGAGCCTCTGGGCGGTGCCACCTCTGTCAGGGGCGGTTGCACCTCTCTGCCAGAGCTCGAAGACCGAGCTCAGGCGGTTGCACCTCCTGACTGGGGCGGTTGCACCGCCTGGCTGAGCTCGAAACTTGAGCTCAGGCGGTGCCACCTCTTGTCAGGAGAGGTTGCACCGCCCAGTCTCGCTCGGAGACTGAGCCCAGGTGGTTGCACCTCCTGGCTGGGGCGATTGCACCGCCCAGTCTCCCTGGGAGACTTAGCTCAGGCGGTGCTACCTCCTGGCTTGGGCGGTTGCACCTCCCACAGCAACCAGGGTCCGAATGGGTTGATCCATTCGGCCCAATTTGGGTTTTTCAGGGGCCCAATTGCCCCAAGATTAAGCTAATGGGATCACCTCCCATTTTCGACTTAATCATTATTGCTAACTACGATAAATCCTAAGATAATTTCTGTAGCTTGCTCCGGTGCGTCAATCGCTTCTTCCAGCGAGTTTCCGGCGAACTTCCGTCGATCATCCGATGAACCCTCGGTGATACTCCTGCGGACTTCCGGCAAACTCCTGGACTTGCGACGATCCACTTGGCAAGTTCCGACGAGCTTCTTTGGCAAGCTTCTGGACTTCTCGGATTTGTTCCCGCAGAACCTCCGACGACTGTCCGAACTTCCGTCGAGCTCTCGAACTCCCAACGTGATCATTGTCATGACTCTGGCGCAACTCCTGTTGCATGTCTTACTTTCATCGTAGTTAATCCTGCACACTTATCTCAACACATAGATTAGACAACAAATGACAATTGACTTCATCATCAAAATCCGAGATTCAACAATCTCCCCCTTTTTTATGATGACAATCAATTGATAATGGAGTTAACCTTAACTCCCCCTATCTATATGCCATACTTGAGATAAGTCATTCTTAAATTTAAAACCTTATAAATTCAAGAGACATATTGATAAGTTAAAATTATTTAAACTTATCAATATTCCCATCATGATTCCTATCATGATGTATCTCTTTGAAGATGATGTCAAGGATTGACATTCATTTTCAAATTTTACATTACAAGTTTGAATGATGGTAATAGTAGCAATTCATGTCTTTGTAAGATATCAACATGTAAAGCTATGAAGTAAGATTACATGATGCACACATTTCTTATATTTTAGCAAGTGTTGCATGGCATCTTTTCATATATCTCTTGATGATGCAGGCATGGCATAGCATCAGTGTTTATAGCATCAATTCATATATTTCTCCCCCTTTGTCATCAACAAAAAGCATAGTAGATGTGATACCAGGAGAACAATATAAGCAAGTTATCAAGCATATAAAGGAAGGCATGATAAGTATAATGCTTTGAATACTTCTTCTACTTGTATGTTATAATTCTTTGTGCATGAAGGAGGAAAGTCATTTTATCAAATCCATTTCGAAAAAATATTTTTCATAAGAGTGTGTTTGATTTTTGTCATTCTAGCTGTTAAGCGAGTCCGAAAATGAGGTGAATTCTTTCATGCATTCAGACAAGATTATGCTACAAAAATCAAAACATTTCAACACATGGCAATCAAGTGATTTGATTATTCAATAAAGTCCGAAAAGTAATTTTAACTAGTTTAAGTATTCGGACACATCAACATTCCTAATTCTCTTCTTATAAAATCAAATTGTTCTTCACTTAGAGGTTTTGTAAAAATATCGGCTAGTTGATGTTTAGTATCAATGAACTCTATAATTACATCATGATTAGTAACATGATCTCGTATAAAATGATGTCTAATATCAATATGTTTTGTTCTTGAGTGTTGTATAGGGTTCTTTGTTAAGCATATTGCACTTGTGTTATCACATTTAATGGGAATATTTTTAAGATGAACTTTATAATCTTCTAAGGTATTTTTCATCCATACAACTTGTGCACAGCATGCACTTGCTGTAATATATTCAGCTTCGGTTGTCGATAGTGCAACCGAGTTTTGTTTCTTAGATGACCAGGAAACAAGGGCATGTCCTAAGAATTGACATGTTCCTGATGTGCTTTTTCTATCTAATCTACAGCCAGCAAAGTCCGCATCAGCATAAGCAATTAACTCAAGATTCTCTGATTTTGGGTACCATAATCCTAAATTTGTGGTACCATTAAGATATCTGAGTATTCTTTTAACTGCTTTGAGATGAGATATCTTAGGGTTTGATTGAAATCTAGCACAAAGTCCTACACTGAACATGATGTCTGGTCTAGTTGCAGTGAGATAAAGTAAACTTCCTATCATACCCCTATAAGTTTTTTGATCGAAGCTTTCTCCACTTTCATCAATTTCTAACTTAGTGGAGGTGCTCATAGGAGTGTTAATAGCTTTTGAGTTATTCATATTAAACTTCTTTAGTAAATTCATAGCATATTTAGTTTGACTAATAAAGATGTCATTGCTTAGTTGTTTAATTTGTAAACCTAAGAAGAATGTTAACTCTCCCATTAAACTCATTTCGAATTCAAGACTCATAGTTTTAGCAAAAGATTCACAGAGAGATTCATTCGTAGAACCAAAGATAATATCATCAACATAAATTTGAACAATGAGAAAATTATTTTCAAAGTTCTTGATGAATAATGTAGTATCAACCTTGCCTTTTATGAAATTATTTTCAATAAGAAAAGAACTAAGTCTCTCATACCAAGCCCTTGGAGCTTGTTTTAAACCATAGAGAGCTTTAGTTAATCTAAACACATGATTAGGGAGACTATTATTTTCAAATCCAGGAAGTTGTTCAACATAGACTTCTTCGGAAATAAAGCTATTAAAAAAAGCGCTTTTAACATCCATTTGAAACAACTTAAAATTGTTACTACTAGCGTAGGCAAGGAGCATCCTTATGGCTTCTAATCGAGCCACAGGAGCGAAGGTTTCTTCGTAATCGATACCTTCTTCTTGGTTGAAACCTTTGGCCACTAATCTAGCCTTGTTTCTAACCACGATACCATTTTCATCTTGCTTGTTTCTAAAGACCCATTTAGTACCAATAACTAAATGGTCATTTGGCCTAGGAACAAGCGTCCACACCTCATTTCTCTCAAATTGATTCAATTCATCTTGCATTGCGATAATCTATGAATCATCTTTCATGGCTTCGTCAACACATTTGGGTTTAATTTGGGAGAGAAAAGCAGCGTTGGCACAAAAATTTTTAAGAGAAGATCGTGTTTGAACCCCCTTTGATGTGTCTCCTAAGATTAGCTCTTTAGGATGAGCATCTACATACTTCCAATCCTTGGGTAAGGAAATCTGGGAAGTGGATGCATCCAAGTTGCTAGTTGGAGACGGGGTTTCATTTAAATTCAAAGAATCAAAATTAACATCATCATCAAGATCATTTTTCCTAATTTCGGAAATGTCATTGAAAACAACATGAATGGATTCTTCAATAATTAAAGTTCTTTTATTGAAGATACGAAAAGCTTTAGAAACCAAAGAATAACCAAGAAAGATTCCTTCATCGTATTTAGCATCAAATTTTCCTAAGTTATCCTTTTCATTCAAGATAAAACACTTACACCCAAAGACTTTAAAATATGAAACATTGGGTTTTTTGTTATTCCATAACTCATAAGGAGTTTTGGTGAGTAAGGGTCTTACTAGAACTCTATTCAAAATATAGCATGCAGTGTTTACAGCTTCGGCCCAAAAGTATTTGGGTAGGCTATGTTCATTCAACATAGTTCTTGCCATTTCTAGTAAATTTCGATTTTTTCTTTCTACTACCCCATTTTGTTGAGGATTTCTTGGAGTAGAGAAATTATGGTTGTATCCATTGAGTTCACAAAATTCTTGGAAATCATTGTTTTGAAATTCTCCACCATGATCACTTCTAATTGACGAAATCATAGAACCCTTCTCATTTTGAACAAGTTTACAAAACTTGGTAAAATATCTAAAGCATTCATTTTTCTGTTTTAAGAAGTAGGTCCATGTATATCTGCTATAGTCATCAATAATGACAAAGGCGTATTTGCTACCTCCTAGACTCGATGTAGAGATTGGTCCGAACAAGTCCATATGGATCAATTGTAAGGGCCTAGAGGTGCTTATTTGATTCTTAGTTTTGAAACTACCCTTAATTTGTTTACCTAATTGGCAAGCATCACATACATTATCTTTGATGAACTTGATATGAGGAATTCCTCTTACAAGTTCTTTGGATGATATTTGAGTGATTAGTTTCATGCTAGCATGACCTAATCTTCTATGCCATAGCCAAGCATCCTCATTCAAAACCGAAAAAACACATTTCATTACACAAATCATTGATGTCAATAGTGTATACGTTATTTTGTTTTAATGCAATCATAGACATGTTTTTATGTGGCTTTTCAATGATGCAAGCATTAGATTCGAATTTGACAGTGTATCCTTTATCACATAATTGACTAATGCTCAAGAGGTTATGTTTTAAACCATCAACTAACAAAACATCTTCAATAAAGAAGTTGGATTTGTTACCTATGGTTCCTTTGCCAATGATTTTACCCTTGTTGATGTCTCCGAAGGTGACATAGCCTTCGTCTATGCTAGTGAGCTTAGAGAATTGAGATGGATCTCCGGTCATATGCCTTGAGCATCCACTATCAAGGTACCATCTCTTGCTCCTAGCTTGCGATGGTGTGGGTTTCTACAAGAAAGAATGATTTTTAGGTACCCATTTGCTTTTGGGTGCCTTAAAGATAGATCTACATTGTTTATCATGTTGCATAGAATTTATCATGGTTCCTTTAGGAACCCAAATCAATTTGTTTGGACTAATTTTCTTGAATGGACAATAGAGCGTATTGTGTCCAAGTTTGCAACAAAAGTTGCATTTGGTTTGGTGTTGAACATGTAAGATGGGGCCTTTTATGAAGGTGGTTAGATTTTGGTGAGAACTTCTCACAAATCCAATTCCACTCCTTTTTGGATCGTGACCCTTGTTTGCAATGTTTAATGACTTGCTACCAACCTCGAATTTCTTCAAGGTGTCTTTAAGTAGCAAGTTTTCGATTTGGAGAGTTTCTAGATCATGGCATTTGATGCATGGATCTAAACTATCATGATATTCAGTTTTTAACTTATCAAAATCACAAGTAATACTATCATGCTCCTTTTTTAGTAATTTATATTTTCTATTGATAATCTTACATTTATCAAATAAGTCATGGAAGGCATTTAATAATTCATCGAAAGATAAATCTGCATCTAATAAATTTGTTACCTCCTCTCCGATGGCCATTAAGGCATAATAAGCAACTTGCTCGGTGTTGGACTCCTCTTCTTCGGACGCGCTCGAATCATCCCATGTTGCTTTAAGCGCCTTCTTCTTTGTTGTTCTCTTTTTGGCTTGGGGACAATCACTCTTGTAGTATCCCGGCTTTTTGCACTCATAGCAAATAACTTGGTCCTTCTTGAGTTCAAGTTTATTTTTAGTGTCATTCTTAATCTTGTTTCTTTTAATGAATTTTTTAAATTTTCTTGTTAGAAGTGCCAAGTCATCGTCACAGTCCTCATCACTTGAGTTTTCTTTCAAGTGGTCTTCCAAAGTTCTAAGTGTCATATCCTTCCTATTCTTTGGAAGGATGTCTTCTTGCTCTTCATGAGCTTTGCAAGTCATCTCGTAGGTTATTAATGACCCAATTAGTTCTTCAAGAGGGAAGTTGTTTAGATCTTTCGCCTCTTGAATAGCAGTGACTTTAGGATCCCAACTCTTAGGAAGGGATCTTAGAATCTTATTTACGAGCTCAAAATCCGAAAAACTTTTTCCAAGTCCTTTTAGACCGTTGACGACATCCGTGAAACGGGTAAACATGTCGCCAATAGTCTCACTCGGTTTCATCCGAAAAAGTTCGAAAGAGTGTAACAAAAGATTGATTTTTGACTCTTTCACTCTACTTGTGCCTTCATGAGTCACTTCGAGTGTGTGCCAAATATCAAATGCGGTTTCACAAATTGAAACACGATTAAACTCGTTTTTATCAAGTGCACAAAATAAGGCATTCATAGCCTTTGCATTAAGAGCAAAAGCCTTCTTCTCCAAATCATTCCAATCGATCATTGGAAGAGAAGACTTCGAAAAACCATTCTCAACAAGATTCCAAAGTTCAAAGTCCATAGAAATAAGAAAGATCCTCATTCGGGTCTTCCAATAGGTGTAGTCCGTCCCATTAAACATGGGTGGACGTGTAATAGAATGGCCCTCTTGGTTTCCGGCGTAAGCCATCTCTCTTGGGTTTTAATCCGTTTGAGAGTTAACCGAGCTCTGATACCAATTGTTAGGATCAAGAGCACTAAGAGGGGGGGGGTGAATTAGTGCAGCGGAATTTTTCAGCGATTAAAACGAAAGCTGTGTTCGTTCGATAAAAACGATTTCGATTCTAAGACTACTTTAACTTGAGATTAAGTGAAATGACGTTAAAGTATATCTACGAAGGCAGTTTGCAGTTTATGATGCAAAGCAGAATACAAGCGCAAACTGAAATGCGACGTTCGTACAATAAAAGCCAATTTACATCTAAACGCAGATTTAGAAAGTTCTGAACTTAGAAACTTATTCGCAAGATCGCAGAAGGCAGTAAACAGTTATGATTGAAATCAAAACGTAAACGTAAACTGAAATATGATGATCGTACGAGAAAAGCCGATTTACGTCTAAACGCAGATTCGGAAAGTTCTGAACTTAGAAACTCGTTCGTAAAATCGCAAAAGGTAGTAAGCTATTGAGAAGTTTGCAGTGAAGGTAAAATGCTCAAAGGAAATGCAAACCGAGATTTAGAGTGGTTCGGTCAATCTTGACCTACTCCACTTTTGGCTTCCTCCACCGACGAGGTCATCGACGTCAACTAGAGGCCTTCCTTCAATAGGCGAAGGCCAACCACCCTTTTACAGATTCACTCCTTTTGACGGGCTCAGGAGACAACCCTTACAGAAGTTTTCTCTCCTCTCTTTACAACTCAAACTTTGAAGAACAGAAGGAGGAGAACTTTTGGTCTTTACAACAGTTTTGAGCTCTAAGAATCACAAAAAGATATCAAGATTTCGAGTGTAAGAATCATAGAGAACAAGGCATTAAGCAAAATGAAGTCCTAGAGTCAAGGAAGCGATTACGTTGGGAGTTCGAGAGTTCGTCGGAAATCCAGACGTTCGTCGGAAGTTCTAGAGGAACCAGCCGAGAAGTCTCGGAGCTTGCCAGAGATGCTTATCGGAACTCACCAAGAAGATCGTCGTGAAGTCCAGAAGCTTGCCAGGAGTCCGCCGGAACATTGCCGAGAGATCGTCAGAAGGTCATCGGAAGATAGCCGGAAGCTCGCCGGAAGAATAGACATAGGGACTTGTTTAGCTTAGCAAATGTCTTAGGATTTCGTAGTTAGCACATAATTAGGCTTGGATTTAGGCCAACCCAATTAGAGGCCAAGTAGGCCCATGTAAGAACTGTGTTGGGCCTAATAAGAGGCCTAAAAAGTTCCCCAAGAAGTCTCGCCATCGAGGCATAGTCTTCGAGACTGTGTCAGGCGGTGGTACCACCAGTTTGGGCAGTTGTATCCCCCTGGTAGGGTGCCAGGCGGTAGTACCGCTAGTCTGGGCAATGGTACCGCCCAGCACTGCCCCCCAAGCGGTGCGACTGCCCAGGATAGTGTCAGCGTCGACAGACACTAGGCCGTGGTACTGCCCGTGCCCGAGGAACCCGGGATGGGAAAGTTTTAGGCTCCACGTTTGAATCAACTTGAAGCCTATAAATACTCCTCTCATCCCTGGTTAAAACACATAAGCACAGAGAGATTAAAAGAGAGAAAACACTGCTGCGATCATAAGTGCATTCCCTCCTCTCATCCCTGGTTCAACCGCCCCTGACAGGAGGTGGCACCGCTTGAGCTCGATCTTCGAGCTTTGGTAGGAGGTGGCACTGCCTGATCTCAGTCTCCGAGCTCTGGCAGGCGGTTGAACTGCCTCAGTCAGGCGGTGGCACCGCTTGAGCTCGGTCTTTGAGCTCTGGCAGGAGGTGCAACCGCCCCTGACAGGAGGTGGCACCGCCTAGAGGCTCAGTCTTCGAGCTCTACCAGGCGGTGCAACCGCCAGATCCTAAAATTTCGGGAATTGACAGTTTTGAGCTCGGAATTCAAACTGGGTTGGGGCCTATAAATACCCCACCCTTTCAGCACTGAAAGGACACCCAGAATCCACCGAAATTCTGATTTTACTTTATGATTTTTGGAGCTCAAAAGTGTTGTATGAGTTGAAAGTTCTTCTTCCTCTTTTCTTCCAAGTTCTAATCTGTTAAGAGAGGAAAGAAAATTCTATAAGGATTGTCTCCTAAGCCCATCAAAAGGAGTGAAACTATAAAAGGGTGGTTGGCCTTCGCCTATTGAAGGAAGGCCTCTAGTGGACGTCGGTGACCTCATCAGAGGAGGAAGCCAAAAGTGGATGTAGGTCAAGATTGACCAAACCACTCTAAATCTTGGTTTGCATTTACTTTGAGCATCTTATCTTTACTGTAAATCTCCTCAAAAGCTTACTGCCTTCTGTGCATATATGATCGTGTTTCAAGCTCTGCATTTTTCGGATCGGCATTTAGACGTAAATCGTTTTTATCGTACGAACATCATATTTCAATTTACATTTAAGTTCTGATTTCTATCATAACTTCAAACTACCTTTATATCTTAGCTTTAACTACATCTTGCTTGGTTACAAGTTAAAGTGATTTACGAATCGGATTTTCTACTGAAATCGCTCTTATCGTACGAACGCGATTTTAATCGTCGAAAGTTTTCCGCTGCTCTAATTCACCCTCCCCCATCTTAGTGCTCTTGATCCTAACAATTGGTATCAGAGCTGGGTTAACTCTCAAATGAATTAAAACCCAAGAGAGATGGCATACGCCAGAAACTAAGAGGGTCATTCTATTACACGTCCACCCATGTTCAATGGGACGGACTACACCTATTGGAAGACACAAATGAGGATCTTTCTTATTTCTATGGATTTTAAACTTTAGAATCTTATCGAAAATAGATTTTTGAAGTCTTCTCTTCCAATGATCGATTGGAATGAATTGGAGAAGAAGGCATTCGCTCTCAATGCAAAGGCTATGAATGCCTTATTTTGTGCATTTGATAAAAACGAGTTCAACCGTGTTTCGGTTTGTAAAACCGCATTCGATATTTGGCACACACTCGAAGTGACTCATGAAGGCACAAGTAGAGTGAAAGAGTCAAAAATCAATCTTTTGATACATTCTTTCGAACTTTTCCGGATGAGACCGAGTGAGACTATTGGCGACATGTTTACCCGTTTCACGAATGTCGTCAACGGTCTAAAAGGACTTGGAAAAAGTTTTTCAGATTTTGAACTCGTAAATAAGATTCTAAGATCCCTTCCTAAGAGTTGGGATCCTAAAGTCACTGCTATTCAAGAGGCGAAAGATCTAAACAACTTTCCTCTTGAAGAACTTATCGGGTTATTAATGACCTACGAGAAGACTTGCAAAGTTTATGAAGAGCAAGAAGACATCCTTCCAAAACACAGGAAGAATATGGCACTCATAACTTTAGAAGACCACTTGAGAGAAAACTCAAGTGATGAGGACTGTGACGATGACTTGGCACTTCTAACAAGAAAATTTAAAAATTCATTAAAAGAAACAAGTTTAAGAATGACACAAAAAATAAACTTGAACCCAAGAAGGACCAAGTTATTTGCTACGAGTTTAAAAAGCCGAGACACTACAAAAGTGATTGCCCCCAAGCCAAAAAGAGAACATCAAAGAAGAAGGCGCTCAAAGCAACATGGGATGACTCGTGTGCATCCGAAGAGGAGGAGTCCAACACCGAGCAAGTTGCTCATTACGCCTTAATGGCCATCGGAGAAGAGGTAACGAATTTAATAGATGCAGATTTTTCATTTGACTTATTTGATGATTGCAAGATTATTAGTAGAAAATACAAATTGCTAAAAAAGGAGCATGATAGTCTTACTTGTAATTTCGATAAGTTAAAAATTAAATATCATGATAGCTTAGGCTCATGCATAAAATGCCATGATCTATAAACTCTCCAAAAGGAAAACTTGCTACTTAAGGACACCTTGAAGAAATTCAAGGTTGGTAGCAAATCTTCGAACATGATCCTTGCAAACAAGGGTCACGTTCCCAAAAGAAGTGGAATCGGATATGTGAGAAGTCCTCACCAAAATCCAACCACCTTCATAAAAGGCCCCGTCTTACATGTTCGACTCCAAAGCAAATGCAACTTTTATTGCAAACATGGATACAAACACATTATTGTCCATTCAAGAGAATTAGTATGAACAAATTAATTTGGGTTCCTAAAGGAACCATGATAAATTCTATGCAACATGATAAACAATGTAGATCTATTTTTTAGGCACCCAAAAGCAAATGGGTCCCTAAAAATCATCCTTTCTTGTAAAGATGTAAAACATCATAAGTTGGGAGCAAGAAATAATATCCTGCTCTTTGGATTCTCGATATTCATGACCCGAGATCCAAAAAGAACACGCGATGCTCTCTAGCCTAAATAACAAAAAGAGGATTATAAAATTAAAATTACAAATGCGATATAGATACAATCCTATTTGATCCCTCAGAATTGGAAACCCATGATTCTCCCTTCACATATCCTCTGGATTTTCGAACCCATCAATTTTATCCGTTCGTTACTTTCGAATCCAACTATATCATGAACTTACTAAGTTTGTCATGAACTTGCAAAGCTTACTAACTTGAACAATCTATCACAAACATGTGTACGACATTTAGAGTATGCACATCAAAAGGATCTATCTTGATCGTGCAAAATTTCTTATCTTAAAATGAAAATTCTTACGTAATTATGTAAGTAAAGTTGATTGCTCCACAAATAAAATACCTCTCAAAGTCAAAAACATTCAAATCAGACCACACAGCAGTCAGAACCATGCTCACCGCCTGTAGCGGTTGCACCGCCCCACCTGGAGGTAGCACCGCCGCCTATCACATATTGCAAGCGGTTGCACCGCCCCAGCTAGCGGTGCAACCGCCCGCAATCCTGCCCCCTTTTAAACCGAACTAGGGCCGGCGGTGGAACCTACCCCAACTCACTCCCTTCCCCTCTTTACTCTTCCAAAGCTTCTCTACCTCCATTTCTCCCCTCATAGCATCCCAAATACTCCTCATTTCGAAGCAAAAGATCAACAATCTCTGCTTCTCTTGAAGATCTCACTAAGGTATTCTCTAAGAAGCCCTTAAATTCTGTTTTTGATTCATTTACTCTTGCTCATTACCTTCCTCTTAAATAGTAATAGTTATGGGGTCTAGAAGATCCTCAAGGGACAAAGGGAAGAGGAGATTAGTGGAAGACTTTGATCTTACCCTTTTCGATTCAAAATATCATGCTGAAAAGTTTTCCTCTTTCGAATTTAGAAGTGTCAATAAGGGAAAACATGTAGATTTAGATGAACTAAGAGACTTAGAGACAATCCAATGGTTTGCAAACCTAGATCTACTCCCTATTTTACAAATTAGTGAACCCATATATCCAAGACTTGTTAGATTATTTTACAACAATATACAAGTACATGGAGAGGAAAGAATGTCTACCTATCTCTTAGGACAACATATCTCCATTACGGATAAATTCATTTGCGACATGATAGGCATTCCCGTAAAAAATAGAGGACTTTATTTTAGAGGATCATGGGATGATAAAACTGTTGGAACAACATATGTTGAAGCCTTAGGAACAATTTTCGCTAATCCCAACTTAGCGATTGTTCCTAAAAGTTGTGAACATCTACTACCACTAAACACTAAGGTACTTCATCATATCCTAACTAGCATCATTCTCCCTAAACAATACCATCGTGATGAAGTAAGCCAAATAGAATTAGGAACTATGTATTGGATCATGAAAGGACATGACATCTGTCTTGGTTATCTTATCCAACAAAACATGTTAGAACTATCTAAGAAAGACATGATGCTTCCATATGGTGGTATAATCACTATAATACTGAAAGCCTACGATATTCCAATACCACTCGACGAAGAAGTAATAAAAGTAGATAGGTTTAGCATAATAAATAAAAATCTACTTCACCGATTGAGATGTGTTTATAGAAATGGTAACTGGGTTAGAATGCATAGAAGAACCGATCCCCCTCAACCTGAACCAGAACCGGAAACACTAGTCTTTAGGGGCACTCAATCTCCCCCAATCTGTCTCTTTGAGGAAACACATTCATTTGAGCAAGCTCCTGCATCATCTGTCGAAGGTATTGGGATTCGGATGGACCGATTTGAACAAATACAAGAATGGCTTTAACATCGACAAGATCAAATCCCATCTGAGCTGTAGCAAATTCATTGACAATTTGACTCTTTATTTAAACATTTTAATTTTCCACCTCCTGAATGAGCTTGTATGTGAACACAATCACCTCTTGTTACTCACCATGATCACAATGCCCTTTGCCTTGATCTTTGATATGGTTACCTGATGTATTTATTTGTGAGTATATGTAGAGTTACAAACATCACTCATTGTTTAATCTCATTACTCATTGTCGGATTTTACATTGAAACTAAATATTTTTATAACCACTTTGAAAACCTTGTGCCTTGGTTTCCATTGATAAATATGATTTGAGAAAATGATATACCAATGCAGTTGATGCGTCATGTGTCTTGATATTGCCATGATGTTATTATATTGCCATGATACTAAACATCAACTAGCTGATATCTTTACAAAACCTCTAAGTGAAGAACAATTTAATTTCATAAGAAGAGAATTAGGAATGTTGATGTGTCCGAATACATAAACTTGTTGAAATTATTTTTCGGACTTTATTGATTGATTGATCAATTTCACTTAATTGCCATGATGATTTTACACAATTACATGTTGGAAATTATGTGCATGAATATAAAAAATTTCCATGATGATAAGCATGTTTTGTCTTCATGATCATATTTGAAAATCAATAGTATAGTCTCGTCCGAATGCATGAAAGTCTTAATTTCATTTTCGGATTCTCTTAAAAATCAAAGTTTCTTGATACATTATCCTCTTCCGGACTTAATAAAGCATATGTCATAACAAATTTAATTCTCATCATTGTCGACATATGAAATACATCTCTCATACACTTATCATGGATGATAGTGTTTTTACTAGCAAGGATTCGTTTCTCATACATATCTTGATCCTTGTAAAAATGAAGCATGATTTAATCTCTCATCAATTTTAACTTCATTTAAAGTAAACTCACAAATAGACTTCCTCCTTTATGTAAAAAGACAATAACTAAAACAAAATTGGTATCTCCATATCATATTTGCATAATTGGTTTCCTATCACTCACTATTGGAAAATGACATGAACCTAGTAAAGGCATGAACAATTATCACACTTATGCTCAAAATTTGCTTATATTATTCTCCTGGTATCACAATTACCACACTTTTTGTTGATGACAAAGGGGGAGAAATATATGAGTATTAATGCTATGCTTGCATCACCAAGAGATATATGAATAGATGCTATGATTGCTATAATTTGCATTATGCCTTGTTTGTATCGTGTCAAGATATCAAACAAAAAACTTGCATCGTAATTTTACGTATTGATATCTTACCATGAGATGAAATGCAATAGATGCTATGATTGCTATAATTTGTATTATGCCTTGTTTGTATCGTGTCAAGATATCAAACAAAAAACCTGCATCATAATTTTACGTATTGATATCTTACCTTGAGATGAAATGCAATTGCTAAAACATTTGAAATGTGTGCATCATATAATGATATCAAAATCTTACTTCGCAGCTTTACATGTTGATATCTTACAATATGATGAATTGCTACTATTACCATCATTCAAACTTATAATGTAAAATTTGAAAATAAATGTCAAGCCTTGACATCATCTTCAAAGAGATACATCATGATGGGAATCATGATGGGAGTATTTATAAGGTTAAATGATTTTAACTAATCAATATGTCTCTTGAATTCAAAGGTTTTGAATTCAAGAATGACTTATCTCAAGTATGGCATATAGATAGAGGGAGTTAAGGTTAACTCCATTATCAATTAATTGTCATCATCAAAAAGGGGGAGATTGTTGAATTTCGGATTTTGATGATGAAGTCAATTATCATTTGTTATCTAATCTATATGTTGAGATAAGTGTGCAGGATTAACTACGATGAAAGTAAGATATGCAGTAGGAGTTGCGCTGGAGTCAAGACTATGATCACGTTGGGAGTTCGAGAGTTCGACGAAAGTCTGGACGGTCGTCGGAGGTTCTGCGGGAACAAATCCGAGAAGTCTAGGAGCTTGCCAAAGAAGCTCGTCAGAACTTGCCAAGTGGATCGTCGCAAGTCCTGGAGTTTGCCGGAAGTCCGCAGGAGCATCACCGAGGGTTCATCGGATGATCGACGGAAGTTTGCCGAAAGCTCGCCCGAAGAAGTGATTGACGCACCGGAGCAAGTTGTAGTAAATGTCTTAGGAAACATCGTAGTTAGCACAATGATTAAGTTAGAAATGGGAGGTGATCCCATTAACTTAATCTTGGGGCAATTGGGCCCCTGAAAAACCCAAATTGGGCCGAATGGATCAACCCATTCGGACCCTGATTTCTGCCAGGCGGTTGAACTGCCTCAGTCAGGCAGTGGCACCGCCTAAGCTCGATCTTCGAGCTCTGGCAGGAGGTGCAACCGCCCCTAACAAGAGGTGGCACCGCCTGAGCTCGATCTCCGAGCTCTAGCAAGCGGTTGAACCGCCTCAGTCAGGCGGTGGCACCGCCTAGAGGCTCAATCTTCGAGCTCTGCTAGGCGGTGCAACCGCCTCAGTTAGGCGGTGCAACCGCTAGATCCCGAAATTCCGGGAATTGACAGTTTTGAGCTCGAAATTCAAACTGGGTTGGGGCCTATAAATACCCCACCCTTTCAGCACTGAAAGGGCACCCAAAAACCATCGAAATTCTGATTTTACTTTATGATTTTTAGAGCTCAAAAGTGTTGTATGAGTTGAAAGTTCTTCCTCTTTTTTTCCAAGTTCTAATCTGTTAAGAGAGGAAAGAAAATTCTATGAGGGTTGTCTCCTAAGCCTGTCAAAAGGAGTAAAATTGTAAAAGGGTGGTTGGCCTTCGCCTATTGAAGGAAGGCCTCTAATGGACATCGGTGACCTCGTCAGAGGAGGAAGCCATAAGTGGATGTAGGTCAAGATTGACCGAACCACTCTAAATCTCAGTTTGCATTTACTTTAAGCATCTTATCTTTACTGCAAACCTCCTCAAAAGCTTACTGCCTTCTGTGCATATACGATCGTGTTTCAAGCTCTGCATTTTCCGAATCGACGTTTAGATGTAAATCGTTTTTATCGTACGAACATCATATTTCAGTTTGCGTTTATGTTCTGATTTCTATCATAACTTCAAACTGCCTTTATATCTTAGCTTTAACTGCATCTTGCTTGATTACAAGTTAAAGTGATTTTCAAATCGGATTTTCTATCGAAATCGCTCTTATCGTACGAACGCGATTTTAATCGTCGAAAGTTTTTCGCTGCACTAATTCACCCCCCCCCCCCCTAGTGCTCTTGATCCTAACACATAAGCTATTTCGTAAATAGAAACTCGGTTGAATTCATTTTTATCCAAAGCATAAAACAAAGCATTCATAACTTTGGCTTTCAAAGAGAAAGTCTTCTTCTCCAAATCATTCCAATCATTCATTGGAAGAGAAGACTTTTGAAATCTATTTTCAACGACATTTCATAAATCGAGGTTCAATGAAAGTAAGAAAAATCTCATCCGAGTTTTCCAATAAGTATAGTCTGTCCCATTGAACATAGG
Organism: Musa acuminata AAA Group; assembly: GCF_036884655.1. Classification (NCBI taxonomy): domain Eukaryota; kingdom Viridiplantae; phylum Streptophyta; class Magnoliopsida; order Zingiberales; family Musaceae; genus Musa; species Musa acuminata. The sequence continues at coordinate 25,073,130 of NC_088340.1, forward strand.
AGGATGAATGATAGAGTGACCCTCTTGAAAGCCGAAAAGAGCCATTTCTCTTATATGTTAAACCAAATGAGAAAAATGTGGCTCTGATACCAACTGTTAGGATCAAATCGGGGTACTAGCGATACCAGTGCCTATGTTGGGCGGTACCACCGCCAAGTCTAGTAGTACCACCACTTGACAAAGCCTTAGAGACTAGGCTCTAGCAGTACCATCGCCTGACAAGGCAGTACCACCGCCTGACTGCCTTTTATGGCTGGCGGTACCACCGCCCATTCTGGCCGATGTTAGGATCGAGTCGGCACTAAGAGGGGCTTGAATTAGTGTAGTGGATAAAAGTGTCGGTTAAAAAAAAACTTCGTACATTAAAAAACGATCTCTGAAGATAGCTTAAAGGCGTGTTTGTTCATAAGGGTAGTGAAAGCCAAGTAAGGAGGAAGTTGTTGAATCTCGGATTTTGATGATGAAACCAATTGGTAAGTGTTTATGATTTGATCTATGTTTTTAATAATGCAGGATGCTTCGATCAAGATGAGACAATTAAAGTAGGAAGAATCATGTTGGGCCGGAGGAACATGTCAGAAGATTGGACGTCAAGCCAGAGGATCAATCGACGTATCAATAGAAGGCTTCGGGCCATAGATTCGGGCATCAGGCCAAGAAAAGCGGATATTGCGCTAAGGATATCGGAGTTATGGAGTCAACTGGCCGATTGGGCAATAGGCCGCAAGAGAGGACAATGTGCCAAAGAATCGGATGAAGCGTCGAGGGACCAATGACATACTGGACAACATGATTAATGCTTAGTATTAATTGTCTAAATCGAAGTATGTTTTTACATGTGCAGGATTATTAACTACGATAGCAAGGCATAAAGCAAAATGAAGTCCCGGAGTCAAGGACGTGATTTCGTTAGGAGTTCAAGAGTTCGTCGGAAGTCCAGGCGTTCGTCGGAAGTTCTGTAGGAACCAACCGAGAAGTCTAGGAGCTTGCCAAAAGAAGCTCATTGGAACTCGCCAAGAAGATCGTCATGAAGTCCAAGAGCTTGCTGGAAGTCTGTTAGAACATTATCGGGAGATCGTCAGAAGTTCGTTGGAAGATCATCGGTAGCTCACCTGAAGAAACCAAGACCTAGGGACTTGTTTAGCTTAAGTATGTCTTAGATTTCATAGTTAGCACGTAATTGGGATTGGATTTGGGCCAACCCAATTAGGGGCCAGTTGGGCCCATGTAAGGACTATGTTGGGCCCAATGAAAGGCTCAAACAGTGACCCAAGAGATGGCATCGTCATGGCACAATGTTCGAGACTGTGTCAAGCGGTGGCACCGCCAATATGGGCGATGGTACCTCCCAGTGGCCCAGTGCTAGGTGGTGGTACCGCCCAGCATAGGCGGTGTTACCACCTGGACCTAAAAAACCCGGGATGAGATGTTTTTAGGCTCCAAGTTTGAATCAACTTGAAGCCTATAAATACCCCTCTCATCCCTAGTTAAGATACACAATACTTGAGAGTAAAAATAGAAAGAAACAATGTTGCAATCTTGTGTGAACTCCTCTCAAAAGTTCTAAGTGTTAGACTAGTTTGAGAGAGGAGTAAGTGGGGGTGTAAGGGTTATCTCATAAACCTGATAAAAGGAGAATCGAGTTGTAAAAGGTAGTTGGTCGTCATCTATTAAAGGAAGACCGATAGTGGATGCCGGTGGCCTCGACGGAAGAGGAATCGGCGAAGTGGATGTAGGTCACAACGATCGAACCACTATAAAATCTTGTTTGCATTTCCTTCTTACAATTTACATTAACTGCAAACTGCCTTCAATACTTTTACAAACACGCTTTCAAGTTAAGTTTCTGAAATCAGTTTTTATCGTACGAAGGATTTTCAGAACCGACGTTCTTACCGCTGCACTAATTCCCCCCCCCCCCCTCCCCCTCTTAGTGCCGACCCCTTTCCTAACAATTGGTGTCAGAGCCTCCTTATCTCTCACTTAGTTTAACACCCAAGAGAAATGGCTCTTTTCGGCTTTCAAGAGGGACTTTCTCTCATTCGTCCTCCCTTGTTCAATGGGACAAACTACACATATTGGAAAACTCGAATGAGAGTTTTCTTACTTTTGATTGATTTTAATTTATGGAATATGGTCGAAAACAGTTTTCAAAGGTCTTCTCTTCCAATGAACCATTGGAATGATTTGGAGAAGAAGACTTTTTCTCTAAATACAAAGGCTATGAATTCCTTATTTTGCGCCTTAGATAAAACTGAGTTTAATCGGGTTTCTATGTGCGAAACGGTTTTTGACATATGGTGCACTCTCGAAATCATACATGAAGGCACTAGCAAAGTTAAATATTCAAAAATCAACTTTTTAATGCATGATTTTGAACTTTTTTGAATGAAGCTGAGCGAAACCATTATTGACATGTACACCCATTTTACGGATGTCGTCAATAGTTTAAAAGCTCTTAGTAAAAGCTTTTCGAATTTCGAACTCGTTAACAAGATTTTAAGATCTCTTTCTAAAAATTGAAATTCAAAAGTAATGGCTATTCAAGAATAAAAAAACTTGAATACTTTTTGATCGAAGAACTTATCGAGTCTTTAATGACCTACAAAATGACTAATGTGACACTTGACGATCATGAGAACTACCTTTCAAAGAACAGGAAGGATTTTGAACTTAGAACAATTGAAGACCACTCGAGCATAAGCTCAAGTGATGGTGAACATGAACTCCTCACTATGAAATTTAAAAGGTTCATAAAATAAAAGTTAAAGAACCAAAGTAAAAAGAATACAATTACTTACTATGAACGCAAGAAGAAGGAAGCACTTTGGGATGAATCAAGCTCATTCGAAGACAAGGAGAAAATCAACAAAGGCGAGGTGGCAAACTATGCCTTAACGGCTTTCGACGACGAGGTAATCAAAATGCCTTTAATTTATTTCAAAATTACATGAGTTATTTTTAATTTAGTTTAGAATAATTATTTTTCTTGAAAATTATATTTTTAAAAATAAAAATGTAAAAAATATATATGATCATGCTAGTAATTTTGAAAATGATAATAAATATTTCATGTTTTATGTTAATGGAATAAAATGTTAGATTTAAATCTAATGATCGTAAATTTGATTTTCAAGAAGAAATAATGTGTATCTTGATAATTTTCGATTTTGAATGAAACCATGCTTGATGTCTTAATGAAAATATTAAGAAGTTTGATATCATGCTTAATGATGATGCATGGCTTTTGTATGAAAACCTAAGCATGAAAAGTTGATTCTCCTAAAAAGAAAAATGCATGACTACAACAAACAAAATGATCTTGATGGAAAATGCTTTATGAAATCAATTTCGATGATGCATAATGATGTAATTATGTAATGAAAATATTGAATATTTTGAAACCATGTTTTGATGTCATGCATAATGATCACGCTTAATAAATTTCGAAATTATGTATGATGATTTTTAAGTAATTTATGATTTATTGATCTTAATGGTTTTTATGACAAAATTTATTTTTCGATCCTAAACGATTGATGATATATATATTTTTATTTGGCATAAAAAGGACAAAGGCATGCTTGTATGAAACAAACTAAAAAGAGGAAAGCTTTCTCCTTGAAATATTTATCTACTTTATCGATTTATTTAAAAAGGAGAGATTAATGAATCTATCCATATCCTTTTTTTAAAACTATTGCAAAACAATTTTGATTTGACGATTCAAATTTGAATGAGCTTTATCTTGATTTTTCAAGATTTATAAATTGAGATCTTTCTATGAATTGAGATCTTCTTTTTCTTCTTGTTTCTTCTCGGTATTTTCTTAAGAGGAGATTTTCTAAATGAATTATGATTTTTCTTGTGAGTTCTTGGATTTATTACTTGAGATTTTTTTTAATCAAGATCTCTTCTTTGTACTCCTATAATTTTTTTTGGTATTTTATTTAAGAGGAGATTTAATATATGAATCATGTCTTTTGGTATTTACATGATCTTATCTCTCATGATATGATTTATTTTTGTATAACTCCTTGTCTTCATCACCCAATTAATTTTTCTTGATGAGATGAAATAAATGTGATGAAATAAAAATATGCATGAAATATGAGATGCAATGTAATTTGACATTTAGATACTATCATGATTTAAAATACTATGATTTGTTGCTAAAATGATGTATTATAAATGTTGATTTAATATTTGGTATCATGAATACTTTAAATAATGAATGTTTGGTATCATGATCAAAATGTTGATAAATGCTTAAAAATTTTAATGTCTTAGTGTCATGTATGATATGGTCATAATGATGATTGATTTTTTTTTGGTATCATGCATGAAAAATGAAATGTAAAGTTTTAAAATTATATATGTTTTAATTTAAAACTATTATGATGCACAAACATATTGAATTAAGATTGATACTTTACCTTTGTCGTGCTTTGAAAATTATTGTAAAGGGAAAAAGAGATACAAAATTGTATTCTTCCCTTCTTTTTGACAATGACAAAGGGGGCGATAGCTAGCTTGCACAAGTCAAGAATATACAAAAACTTGCAACTTGCATATTGTTAAAGGAAGCAAGAATCGCTAGCTTGCACACTTCAATAAGAAAGTTATCTTGCATTTGCTTTCGAAATATTGCTAGCTTATATTTTTTAAAATGATGTAAAAATTTGCTAGCTTGCATGTGTTGAATCTTGGATTTTGATGATATAATCAATTGGTGGGTTAATTGATCTAATCCATATTATTGAGTTAAGTGTGCAGGATTAACTACGATAACCAGAAAACATAAAGCAAGGATACCAGAGTCGAGCTCGATGGACGTTTAAGAGACCGAAGAATCATCGAAGATGCTGCCGGAACCATCCGAGAAGAAATCGGGAACGTGTCGGAAGTTCGCCGAAGAAATCGTCGGAGGCTCGCGGAGATCACCAAGAAGGCTCGGCTACTCGTTAAAGTCATCACAAAGATTGGGAGCTTGCAGGGAGTCCGTCGGAAGAAGTTCGTCGGAAAGCTCGCCGGAACAAGACTCGACGTTCGCGGTTAAAAAACTTGCTTAGGATGTTTTTTTTATGTTATGTAGTTCACCTGTAATTAGGATTAGGATTAAGAGATAATCCTATATCCTGGTTAGGGGCCAACTGGGCCCAAAGTCAGATTTGGTTTGGGCTAAAATTAAGCCAAACCAATGAATCGGAAAGCCAGGCGGTGGCACCGCCTGGCTGGGCGGTGACACCTCCTTGGCTGGGCGGTTGCACCGTCCAACACCCGAGCGCTGGGCGGTGGCACCGCCTGGCTGGGCGGTGGAACCTCCAGCACCGGGAACCCTAAGAGAATTCAAATTTTGAAACCCAAAATTTGAATCCTCTTGAGGCCTATAAATACCCCTCAAATCTCAGCTGAGGTTACAACTTTTGAGAAGCATTTTGATTGAGAGAAAAGTCTTAGAAAGTCTTAGCAAGTCTTGTTTTCAATTTGCTAGAGAGTTCTCCTCCTTTCTTATTGAAAATTTGTAAGAGGTTGAGCTGCTTGTAAAAGGTTGTAAGAGGGGTGTTTACCCTTCCATTTCAAGAGACTTGCTAGTGGAAGGTGGGAGCCTCATCGAAGAGGGGCCTCGCAAGTGGAGTAGGTCATTTGACTGAACCACTCTAAAAATCGGCGTAATCTCTGGTTTGCTCTTCATTACTGTCATTTACATTACTGCAAATCTTCTTACTGCTTTAGTTCCTTATTACTCTTGCTGCGCAACTTCAAGAATACGCCTTCAAGTTAAATTTCTCAAGCTTCGTTCTCAACGTACGAAAGATTTTGTTAAAATCGAAGTTTTAATCCGCTGCACTAATTCACCCCCCCCTCTTAGTGCCGCTCCGATCCTAACAAGTGGTATCAGAGCAAGATTATCTCTTATATTTGGTTTAATACCCAAGAGAGATGGCTTACTCCAACATGCAAGAGGGCCATTCTATTGCACGACCATCTTTGTTTAATGGGTCGGATTACACATATTGGAAGACTCGCATGAGAATCTTCCTCATTTCTATGGACTTTGAGCTTTGGTCTATTGTCGAGAATGGATTTCAAAAATCTTCTCTTCCGATGAGCGAATGGGATGAATCGGAGAAGAAGGTTTTTGCTTTAAATGCAAAGGCTATGAATGCCTTGTTTTGTGCACTAGACAAAAACGAATTTAATCGTGTTTCAATGTGTGATTCGGCTTTTGATATTTGGAGAACTCTTGAGGTCACTCATGAAGGCACTAGCCGAGTGAAAGAGTCCAAAATCAACATCCTTGTGCACTCTTACGAACTTTTCCGAATGAAACCAAGTGAGTCCATCGGAGACATGTACACCCGGTTTACGGATGTCATCAATGGACTCAAAGCTCTTGGTAAAGATTTTACTAACTTTGAACTAGTAACTAAAATCTTAAGATCCCTCCCTAAAAGTTGGGATCCAAAAGTTATGGCCATTCAAGAGGCCAAAGACCTTAAAGCATTCCCTCTTGAAGAACTCATTGGGTCTCTAATGACCTACGAAATGACATGTCAAGCTCATGACGAGCTCGAGAACCCCCTTCCAAAGAACAGGAAGGATATGGCACTCAAATCATAAGAAGACCACTTGAAAGGAACATCAAGTGATGAGGACAGTGACAATGATATTGCACTTTTGACTCAAAAATTTAAAAAATATTTAAGAAAGAACAGATTTAAAAATAATACAAAAAATAAATTTGAACAAAAGAAGGACCAAGTGATTTGCTATGAATGCAAAAAACCGGGACACTATAAGAACGATTGTCCTCAAGCCAAAAAGAGAACATCAAAAAAGAAGGCATTCAAAGCAACGTGGGATGATTCAAGCGCATCCGAAGAAGAGGAGTCCAACACCGAGCAAGTTGCTCATTACGCACTAATGGCGTTAGGAGAAGAGGTATGTGATTTATTTAATGAAGATTTATCTTTTGAAGAACTATCTATCGTTTTTCATGAATTATTTGATGAATGTAGAACTGTTAGCAAGAAGTTAAGTATCTTAAAGAAAGAGCATGCTTTGCTACAAGATAAGTTTGATAGTCTTCAAACTCCTCCATGCTCTAAGTGTGAGCACTTAGAAGCAATAAAAAATGAAAATATGCTTCTTAAGGAAACCTTAAACAAGTTTAAGGTTGGTAGCAAAGGATTAGATATGATCCTTGCACACAAGGGTCACATCGCAAATAGAAATGGAATTGGATTTGTAAAAGGATTGCATCAAAATCCTACGACTTTCATAAAAGGACCTACATTACATGTTTCCTCTTATATGAAATGCAACTTTTGTTGCAAATCCGGACATATTGCCTACAAATGCCCATTTAGGAAAATTAGTTCACAAAAATTAATATGGGTTCCTAAAGGAACTATAAAGAATTCAATCATAAATAACAAAGTTAGTGGGTCAATTTTTGAGGCACCCAAAATCAAATGGGTACCTAAAAATCATCCTCTTTTGTAGACAAACCCACAAGCTAGGAGCAAGAGATGGTATCTCGATAGTGGATGCTCAAGACATATGACTGGAGATCCATCTCATTTCTCTATGCTCACTAGCAAAGAAGAAGGGTACGTTACCTTCGGAGACAACAACAAGGGCAAAATCATTGGCAAGGGAACTATTGGTAACAAATTTAATTTTTCCATTGATGATGTCTTACTAGTTGATGGATTGAAACATAATCTCTTGAGTATTAGTCAACTATGCGATAAAGGTTACATCGTTAGATTTGAATCAAATATGTGCATTATTGAAAAACCAAATCATAACATGACTATGATTGCTTTAAAACAAAATAATGTCTATACCATCAATCTTGATGAACTAAGTAATGAAATGTGCTTCTCCGCCGTAAATGATGATGCTTGGCTTTGGCATAGGAGATTAGGCCATGCAAGCATAAAAACAATATCTAAGATCTCATCTCAAGAATTAGTACGAGGAATTCCAAATATAAAGTTTATTAAGGACAAAGTATGCGATGCATGTCAACTAGGCAAACAAATAAAAACAAGCTTCAAACCAAAAAATCAAATTAGCACTACTAGACCATTACAATTGATCCATTTGGACTTATTTGGACCAATTGATACAACAAGTCTAGGTGGAAGCAAATATGCTTTTGTGATTGTGGATGACTACTCTAGATACACTTGGACCTATTTCTTAGCTCACAAAAGTGATTACTTCAAGTGTTTGTCTAAATTTTGTAAACTCACTCAAAACGAAAAAGGCTTCATGATTTCATCAATTCGGAGTGATCACGGTGGTGAATTCCAAAACCGTGACTTTCAGAATTTTTGCGAAAGTAATGGGTACAATCACAACTTCTTAACTCCAAGAAATCCTCAACAAAATGGAGTAGTTGAAAGGAAAAATAGAAACCTACAAGAAATGACAAGAACTATGTTGAATGAACATAGTTTACCTAAGTACTTTTGGGCCGAAGCCGTAAATACGGCTTGCTACATCATGAATAGAGTCCTAATAAGACCATCCTTATCCAAAACTCCCTATGAATTATGGAATAACAAAAAACCAAACATCTCCTATTTTAAAGTTTTTGGTTGTAAATGCTTTATTTTAAATGAAAGGGATGCTTTAGGAAAATTTGATGCTAAATCCGATGAAGGCATCTTTCTTGGTTACTCTTCCGTTTCTAAAGCTTTTCGGGTTTTTAATAAAAGAACTTTAGTAATTGAAGAGTCTATTCATGTAGTTTTTAATGAAATTTCCGATTTAAAGAAAAATGATTTTGATGATGATCTTGGTTTTGATAATTTGAATTTAAATGAACCCTCTCCTTAAAATAGCCATTTGAATGCATCTTCTTCCGAAATTTTTTTACCAAAAGAATGGAAGTATGTAGATGCTCATCCAAAAGAGCAAATTATAGGAGATACATCAAAAGGGGTTCAAACTCGTTCTTCTTTCAAAAATTTCTGTGCTAACGCCGCTTTCCTTTCTCAAATTGAACCTAAATGCATTGACGAAGCCTTAAAAGATGATTTTTGGATCATTGCAATGCAAGAAGAATTGAACCAATTTGAGAGGAATGAGGTATGGAAGCTTGTTCCTAGACCAAGTGACCACTTAGTCATAGGTACTAAGTGGGTCTTTAGAAACAAGCAAGACGAAAATGGTATTGTGGTTAGAAACAAGGCTAGATTAGTGGCCAAAGGTTTCAACCAAGAAGAAGGTATCGATTACGAAGAAACCTTCGCTCCCGTGGCTCGATTAGAAGCCATAAGGATGCTCCTTGCCTATGCTAGTAGTAATAATTTTAAACTATTTCAAATGGATGTTAAAAGTGCCTTCTTGAATGGTTTTATTTCCGAAGAAGTATTTGTCGAACAACCTCCCGGATTTGAAAATTCTCTTCTTCCTAATCATGTATTCAAATTGACTAAAGCTCTCTATGGCTTAAAACAAGCTCCTAGAGCTTGGTATGAAAGGCTTAGTTCCTTTCTTATTTTAAATAATTTTACCAAAGGCAAGGTTGATACTACATTGTTTATTAAACATTTTAAAAATAATTTTCTTATTGTGCAAATTTATGTTGACGATATTGTGTTTGGCTCTTCGGATGAATCACTATGTAAATCATTTGCCAAATGTATGAGTCTTGAATTTGAAATGAGTTTAATGGGTGAATTAACTTTCTTTTTGGGATTACAAATCAAACAACTTAGTGATGGTATATTTCTTAACCAATCCAAATATACATTAGAATTGTTAAAACGATTTAACATGGATAATTCAAAAGCAATAAACACCCCTATGAGTACTGCGACTAAGTTAGATATGGATGAAAATGGTGAAAGTTTCGATCAAAAAACATATAGGGGAATGATAGGTAGTCTACTCTACCTCACTGCGACTAGACCGGATATTATGTTTAGTGTAGGACTTTGCGCTAGGTTTCAATCTAATCCTAAATTATCTCATCTTAAGAGTGTTAAAAGAATATTTAGGTATCTTAAAGGAACTCCAAATTTAGGATTGTGGTATCCAAAATCTGAAAAATTCGATCTAATAGCTTATGCAGAAGCCGATTTTGGCGGATGCAGGAAAGATAGAAAAAGTACATCCGGAACATGCCAATTTTTAGGACATGCACTTGTTTCTTGGACTTCCAAGAAACAAAATTCAGTTGCACTATCTACGGTGGAAGCCGAATACATTGCTGCAAGTGCATATTGTGCACAAGTAATTTGGATGAAAAATACATTAGAAGACTATGGAATTCACCTTGAAAATATTCCCATAAAATGCGATAATACTAGTGCCATATGCCTTACTAAAAATCAAATTCAGCACTCTAGAACTAAGCACATCGACGTTAGGCATCATTTCATACGCAATCATGTTCTTAACAATGATGTTGTTCTAGAATTCATTGACACAAAGCATCAATTAGCAGATATATTTACAAAAGCTTTGAATGAAGACCAATTTGAATTCATCCGAAGGGAATTAGGCATGCTAAATTGTCCCTAAAATGAACTTCACAAAAAGGACTCGTTCTTTTCCCTTCGTTTATGAATTTGAATTCTTCCTTCTTCTTCAATTCAAAATGATCCATTAAAGTATAAATTATGATCTTGAGGGAAGAAGCTAAACAAAAGGAAGGAAGAAAATTTTTTTTTCTTTCCTCCGCGTGATGCCAGTGGTGGCACCGCCAGATCCGACGGTTGCACCGACTGGCGCTCGGGCGCCAGGCGGTGACACCGACCAGTTTGGCAGTGACACCGACCGAGTCACCCTTTTAACCCGAGGGGTTAGGGCCGGCGGTGACACCGCCCCCAACCCGAAGAAAGACCTCTCCAAAACCCTCTCCCATTCCCTCTAACCCTCATTCTAACTCTTAGAAACATTGGAGAAGGATTCTTGGTGGTCCAAGCTTTCCATCTCTCAACATAATCTCCACAAGGTAACACTTGAAATCCCTCCTTTTTTTTCTCTTTCTCTTGCTTATTTTTCACAATTTCATCATCATCTTGTCTAGAAAATGGCTCCAAAGAGATCAAAAGGAATAAGGATTGAAGGAGATTCATATAACCATGACCTTTTTAGATCAAAAGAGGTAGCCCTTAGCTTTCCAAAATTTGAAACACAATATGTCCATAAGGGAAAATACGTTGATTTGGATGAACTAGAGGACTTAGAACCCATTAAGTGGTTTGCTGAACTAGAAGCTCTACCTCTACTACAAATAGATGAACCAATCTATCCACGGTTAGTGAGATTGTTCTATGCCAACCTATATGAAGACAATGATAGCCTAAGCACTTACATTCTAGGAACACCCATTAGAATTTTTGACAGCACCATTTGTGAGCTAATTGGCATAACTGAAAAAGATAGGGGATGCTATTTTAAAGGTAAATGGGACGTAAAAAAAATAGGAGCAACCTATTCCGAAGCCGTGAAAACAATTTTTGCAAATCCAAACCTTGACTTCCTACCCAAGAGCTATGAACACTTAATGCCTTTCAACTCTAAAATTCTTCATCACATTATCACAAGCATCATATTCCCCAAACAATTTCATCTTGACGAAGTAAGTCAATTAGAGATAGAAACCATGTATTGGATTATGACCGGTCAGCATAATTGTTTTGGGTACTTGATTCGCCAACACATGCAGGAAATTATGACTAAAGATACTATATTGCCATATGGGAGGTTAATCACTAGAATTCTTCATGCCTATGACATTTGCATTCCACCCGATGAAGAATCTATTCAAAATGATCGATATAACATAATAAATAAAAACCTGCTGAAAAAACTTAGGTGCACTTTTAGCAATGGCATATGGGTTAGGCAGCCTAGAAGGACGGATCCAATTCCTACACCAATAGAACAACCTGAAACACCAATTCTTATGGGAAGTGAATCTCCTCCTCCTAGTCCCTTTGGAGCAGCACCTTCAGCTCCTGTTTCCTCCTCTGAAGATATCATTATGGCAGAGCTATCTCAGATCAAATCACAGCAAGAACAAATTCAGAATCAACAAGTTGAAATTTTGAAGACACTACGACAGATGAATGAAAAAATAGATATCATGTATCAGCACTGTGGATTACCTCCTAAGGATTAAATTGATGTATCTTTTTATTCTGTTCTGTTTGCTTTTAAAAACAAGTTCATGTTTGTCATCGATTGTACGATAACTGATCTTTCCTTTAGATAATTACTGTCTTAATCTGCATAGATGATGATGTCTTTTGGATAAACTATTTCTGGCAAATTTGAATGATGAACTTTGATAAATGCTAAACCTTTTTCTATGATCATCAATTAGCTGGCTTATCTCTTTTTGTTGATGACAAAGGGGGAGAAGTGATGACTTACACCAGAACGATAGCATGGCTAATATGAATTACAAAAACTTGTGTGATATGAATGTCTTATATGACTTGCAAATCCTTGAAAATATCACAAGATTGATATCATGAGATTTATATTGAAAATCTTTATCTTCTATCGTAGCAAAATTCATCCCGTATCATTTAACTTATGATTTTCATCGAAGTTTCGTACTTACTATTGTTTAATGAGGATAACGATAAAGTTCTACGATTAGAACTTATCGGGTTATGCTTGAATCCAATGGGATGGAATTCAAGTGTTTTTTATCTTCTCATAATATGGCATATAGATAGGGGGAGTTATGTTTAACTCCGTCATCAATTGATTGTCATCATCAAAAAAGGGGGAGATTGTTGAATCTCGGATTTTGATGATATAATCAATTGGTGGGTTAATTGATCTAATCCATATTATTGAGTTAAGTGTGCAGGATTAACTACGATAACCAGAAAACATAAAGCAAGGATACCGGAGTCGAGCTCGATGGACGTTTAAGAGACCGAAAAATCATCGGAGATGCTGCCGGAACCATCCGAGAAGAAATTGGGAACGTGTCGGAAGTTCGCCGAAGAAATCGTCGGAGGCTCGCGGAGATCACCAAGAAGGCTCGGCTACTCGTTAAAGTCATCACAAAGATTGGGAGCTTGCAGGGAGTCCGTCGGAAGAAGTTCGTCGGAAAGCTCGCCGGAATAAGACTCGACGTTCGCAGTTAAAAAACTTGCTTAGGATGTTTTTTTTGTGTTATGTAGTTCACCTGTAATTAGGATTAGGATTAAGAGATAATCCTATATCCTGGTTAGGGGCTAACTGGGCCCAAAGTCAGATTTGGTTTGGGCTAAAATTAAGCCAAACCAATGAATCGGAAAGCCAGGCGGTGGCACCGCCTGGCTGGGCGGTGAAACCGCCCAGCACCCGAGTGTTGGGCGGTGACACCTCCTTGGCTGGGCGGTTGCACCGTCCAGCACCCGAGCGCTGGGTGGTGGCACCGCCTGGCTGGGCGGTGGAACCTCCAGCACCGGGAACCCTAAGAGAATTCAAATTTTGAAACCCAAAATTTGAATCCTCTTGAGGCCTATAAATACCCCTCAAATCTCAGTTGAGGTTACAACTTTTGAGAAGCATTTTGATTGAGAGAAAAGTCTTAGAAAGTCTTAGCAAGTCTTGTTTTCAATTTGCTAGAGAGTTCTCCTCCTTCTTTCTTATTGAAAATTTGTAAGAGGTTGAGCTGCTTGTAAAAGGTTGTAAGAGGGGTGTTTACCCTTCCATTTCAAGAGACTTGCTAGTGGAAGGTGGGAGCCTCATCGAAGAGGGGCCTTGCAAGTGGAGTAGGTCATTTGACCGAACCACTCTAAAAATCGGCGTAATCTCTGGTTTGCTCTTCATTACTGTCATTTACATTACTGCAAATCTTCTTACTGCTTTAGTTCCTTATTACTCTTGCTGCGCAACTTCAAGAATATGCCTTCAAGTTAAATTTCTCAAGCTTCGTTCTCAACATACGAAAGATTTTGTTAAAATCGAAGTTTTAATCCGCTGCACTAATTCACCCCCCCCTCTTAGTGCCGCTCCAATCCTAACAGCATGATGTAAAACTTGCTATCTTGAACATCACCTAGACTTACTAGCTTCCAATCTCAAGATAAGAAACATTGCTATCTTGCTTATCTCAAGAAGCAAAACATGCTAAACTTGCACATCAAGCAAAATTTACAAACTTGCAAAACTCAAAATTTTTGCTAGCTTGTATGATTATAAAAATGTAGATTATGTTTATTATGCAATGATTTAAACTTATATGTCCAAACATATGAAAGGTACACTTCTCCTTTTTGTTGATGACAAAGGGGAAGAAGTATGATCATGTTATGCATGATGACGTGTTGCAAATATTCATGATGAAATTTGCAATGACTTGAATTCAGCTTGAATTTAAGGTTCTATCAATATGACATATTGATAGGGGGAGTTTGTTTAAACTCCAGGAGTTAAGGTTAACTCCGCCATCAATTGGTTGTTATCATCAAAAATGGAGAGATTATTGAATCTCATATTTCGATGATGAAACCAATCGATAAGTGTTTATGATTTGATCTACATTTTTAGTGGTGCAGGATGCTTTGATCAAAATGAGACAATTAAAGTAGAAAAAATCATGTTGGGCTAGAGGAACATTCAAAGATTGGATGTCGAGCCGGAGGATCGGTCGACGTATCAACAGAAGGCTTCGGGCCACGGATTCGGGCATCGAGTGAAGAAGAGCGAATATTGCACTAAGGATTATTGGGAAAATCTTTAGGGGCGACATCATATGCGCAACGGAAGAACAAGAAAACAAAATCCCCGATTCCCAAAGAGATGTTCTTCGTCGTGCGAAGATTAGTGCGCAAAATCCGCGAAACTGAAAAACTGCATATAGAATAGATTGTGTTACCTAGGGAGATCTTATATCCCTTTTTCTTGCAGATCCTTAGGAGAGGGTGAAGGAGGTCAGGCGTCCTCCTCTCTAGCGGTGATCCACATAGAAGGGCTGCAACGATGCTCCTCAAAACTCCAAGCCTACTCTGAGGTGGAGAAGGGAAAGAGAAAAGGAGAGGCAAGCAAAGGCTCTAGCCTATGAGGCTCCGAATACCTCCTATTTATAGAGGTCCCTTGTCAAACCCTAATGAATCCTCCCCTAGTGGGCATTGGATCTGCATCCAATAACCCAAGCCTTTTAGATTAGTGGATCTCTATCCAATAATCTCTCATGGGCTCTTATTGGATCTCGTCCATGGGATCCAATCATTCATTGGCTTATTGGATATCCAATAAGACAAGGGCTCCATCAGATATCTCATATCCGAACCTCTACTTATCGCAATGCCTACCATATGTGTGTGACTCTCTAGGCCCAATATCGAGTTGGCCGTGGGCCATACCTTTCAAAACTCCTTCTAACTCAGTGAATTATTATCTCTGTAATAATTCACTTGACTCATCAACTACGGACGTATTAGGCCACTACGCCGTAGTCCCTAGACGATACAGGGGAATCCAATCCATTGGACCTGTCTATCCTCAGTTACCGTATACCTATAGTCTCTCATCAATCTAATATCCCAGAGACCGTATATCGAGTATGATGCTGTCAGACCCATACGGTTTCTACTCGAGTCTCACTCTAATCGGATTCTCCCGGAGAACTCTTTCTCTCTCAACCCGAATGACCCTAGCTAGGGATTTGTCCGAGCAAGAACACATGGGATATTCTTCTCATGATGTCGAGAGTGGATGATCCTTTATCAACACTCAATAGCCCTCGTAAGGTCGACTACCACTCCCAATGATCAGCTGTACTAGATCTGGGATAGCCAAACCTATAAGTCTGGTATCAAAGAGTGGTGCACTCATACAAGACATCCTTGGTGTCTCAAGTCTAAAGACCAGATATACCACTAGGACTACGGAATCACTATCTGATAATAAGGCATCATCAACCATCCAGCATTCCGTAAGCGGATCAATCAGTGAACTCATTCTCCAATGAGCACCTATATTGTATCCCTAGTGTCCCTACACGAGCAGCATGAGACCATCTGTATCTATCATATGGACGGGTATACAACACACTAGTCTGTCCGCTTATCATGATGTCCCTCTCGAGTAACCTATGACCGGGATTATTTAGGATATGTGTTTAAAGGTAAATCAATCTCATTTTCGTGATCTCATCACGATCCGATTCCCATTGCACAAATCTAAGGACATCACTATATATATATATATATATATATATATATATATATATATATATATATATATATATATATATATATATATATATATATATATGCAATAGTTATAAAGTGATATATGCCAAAATATAATAAGCAAAAAGATTTTGTATCAAGTCACACGTGCCATCACTCACGTGATTGGCTTGCTGGGCACCTATGACTAGCAATCTCTCATTTGACATAAAGCCAATCACCTATGTGTCGGATCCCCATCAGACCCCTGTGACGCTCAAAGACAATCTGAGATAACGGCTTTATCAGTGGATCTACAATGTTATCTTCGGATGGAACTCTTTCAACTACTACATCTCCTCGAGTTATGATCTCTCTGATAAGGTGGAACCTCCTCAGAACATGCTTAGATTTCTGATGAGACCTAAGTTCCTTCGCTTGAACAATTGCCCCGTTGTTGTCGCAATATAAGGAGATCGGCTCCTCGCTACCCGGCATGACTCCCAAATCTGCGATGAACTTCTTCAACCAGACTCTCTCCTTTGCTACATTTGATGCAGCAATGTACTCCGCCTCTGTGGTCGAGTTAGTAGTAGTATCTTGCTTGGAACTCTTCCAGAACACTGCTCCTCCATTCAAGGTGTACACATACCCCAAATTCGACTTGCTATCATCGATATCAGACTGAAAACTTAAGTATGTGTAGCCTTCAACCTTAAGGCTACTATCTCCATATACTAGTAAAAGATCCTTAGTCCTTCTTAAGTACTTAAGGATACACTTTACTGCTTTCCAATGCTCCAAACCTAGATCCGCTTGATACTTGCTCATGACACTCAGAGCATACGCTATATTAGGCCTAGTACATAGCATGGCATACATGATAGACCCTATTGCTAAGGCATAAGGTATCATATCCATATTCGCCCTTTCTTCTAGAGTCTTTGGGGACATACTCGTAGAAAGCGATATCTCATGTCTCATTGGTATGAGACCTCTCTTAGAATTTTCCATGCCAAACCTTTTGACAATGGTTTCTATGTACATGGACTGGGACAAGCCAAGCATCCTCTTGGATCTATCTCTATAGATTCTAATCCCCAAGATATAGGATGCTTCCCCTAAGTCCTTCATGGAGAAGTGTCTAGATAACTAAGTCTTTACTGTGGATAGCATTCCTACATCATTCCCAATGATCAGGATGTCATCCACATATAACACCAAAAAGGTGATAGCGCTCCCACTTACCTTCCTGTACACTCAAGGCTCATCTTTGTTCTTAACGAAGTCATAAGATCTGATTGCCTCATCAAATCTTATGTTCCAACTTCGAGAAGCTTGCTTTAGTCCATAAATGGATCTAAGCAACCTACACACCTTATCTGTGTTGAATCTCGGATTTTGATGATGAAGTCAATTGTCATTTGTTATCTAATCTATATGTTGAGATAAGTGTGCAGGATTAACTACGATGAAAATAAGATATGCAATAGGAGTTGCGCCGGAGTCAAGACAATGATCACGTTGGGAGTTCGAGAGTTCGACGGAAGTTCGGACAGTCGTCGGAGGTTCTGTAGGAACAAATCTGAGAAGTCCATGAGCTTGCCATAGAAGCTCGTCGGAACTCGCCAAGTGGATCGTCGCAAGTCCAGGAGTTTTCCGGAAGTCCGCAGGAGCATCACCGAGGGTTCATCGGATGATCGACGGAAGTTCACCGAAAGCTCGCCGGAAGAAGCGATTGACGCACCGGAGCAAGTTGCAGTAAATGTCTTAGGAAAAATCGTAGTTAGCACAATGATTAAGTTGGAAATGGGAGGTGATCCCATTAACTTAATCTTGGGGCAATTGGGCCCCTAAAAAATCCAAATTGGGCCGAATGGATCAACCCATTCGAACCTTGATTTCTGCCAAGCGGTTGAACCGCCCAAGCCAGGAGGTGGCACCGCTTGGGCTAAGTCTCCGAGCGAGACTGGGTGGTGCAACCGCCCCAGCCAGGAGGTGGCACCGCCTGGGCTCAGTCTCCCAGCGAGACTGGGCGGTGCAACCACCCCTGATAGGAGGTGGCACCGCCTAGGCTCGGTCTCCGAGCTTTGGTTGAGCGGTGCAACCGCCTCAGTCAGGAGGTGGCACCGCCTGAGCTCGGTCTTCGAGCTTTGGCAGGAGGTGCAACTGCCCCTGATAGGAGGTGGCACCGCCTAGAGGCTCAGTCTTCGAGCTCTGCCAGGCGGTGCAACCGCTCCAATCAGGAGGTGCAACCACCAGATCCCGAAATTCCGGGAATTGACAGTTTTGAGCTCCAAATTCAAATTGCGTTGGGGCCTATAAATACCCCACCCATTCAGCACTGAAAGGGCACAAAATATACACTGAAATCCTGATCTTGTTCTGTGATTTTTAGAGTTTAAAATTGTTGTAAAGGCCAAAAGTTCTTCTCCCTCTTTTCTTCCAAGTTCTAAGCTTTAAAGAGAAGAGAGAAAATTTTGTAAGGGTTGTCTCCTAAGCCCGTCAAAAGGAGTGAAACTGTAAAAGGGTGGTTGGCCTTCGCCTATTGAAGGAAGGCCACTAGTTGACGTCGATGATCTCGTCGGTGGAGGAAGCCAAAAGTGGAGTAGGTCAAGATTGACCGAACCACTCTAAATCTCGGTTTGCATTTACTTTGAGCATATTATCTTTCCTGGAAACCTCCTCTAAAGCTTACTGTTTTTTGCACATATACGATCGGGTTTCAAACTTTGCACTTTTCGAATCGCCGTTTAGACATAAAACAGTTTCATCGTACAATCATCATATTTCTGTTTGCGTTTACGTTTTGATTTCTATCATAACTGCACACTGCCTTTATATCCTTGCTTAAACTGCATCTCGCTTAATCAAGTGATTTACGAATCAGCATTTAGACATAAATCAGTTTTTTTGTACAAATATCATATTTCAGTTTGCGCCTACTATCTGATTAGAATCATAACTACAAACTGCATTTATATCTTTGCTGCATCTCGCTTAAACAAAAGTTAAAGTGATTTACGAATCGGCTTTCTTACCAAAATCACTTTTAACGAACGAACGCAGTTTTTATTTTTCGTAGAAGGTTTTCCGCTGCATCACCCCCCCACCTCTTAGTGCTCTTGATCCTAACAATTGGTATCAGAGCGGGGTTAACTCTCAAATGGATTAAAACCCAAGAGAGATGACATACACCGGAAACCAAGAGGGCCATTCTATTACACGTCCACCCTTGTTCAATGGGACGGACTACACCTATTGGAAGACCCGAATGAGGATCTTTCTTATTTCTATGGATTTTGAACTTTGGAATCTTGTCGAAAATGGATTTTCGAAGTCTTCTCTTCCAATGATCGATTGGAATGAATTGGAGAAGAAGGCTTTCCCTCTTAATGCAAAGGCTATGAATGCCTTATTTTGTGCGCTTGATAAAAACGAGTTCAACCGTGTTTCGGTTTGTGAAACTGCATTTGATATTTGGCACACACTCGAAGTGACTCACAAAGGCACAAGTAGAGTGAAAGAGTCAAAAATCAATCTTTTGTTACATTCTTTCGAACTTTTCCGGATGAAATCGAGTGAGACTATTGGCGACATGTTTACCCGTTTCACGGATGTCGTCAACGGTCTAAAAGGACTCGGAAAAAGTTTTTCAGATTTTGAGCTCGTAAATAAGATTCTAAGATCCCTTCCTGAGAGTTGGGATCCTAAAGTCACTGCTATTCAAGAGGCAAAAGATCTAAACAACTTCCCTCTTGAAGAACTAATCGGGTCATTAATGACCTACGAGATGACTTGCAAAGCTCATGAAGAGCAAGAAGACATTCTTCCAAAGAACAGGAAGGATATGGCACTTAGAACTTCAGAAGACCACATGAGAGTAAACTCAAGTGATGAGGACTGTGACGATGACTTGGCACTTCTAACAAGAAAATTTAAAAAATTCATTAAAAGAAACAAGTTTAAGAATGACACAAAAAATAAACTTGAACCCAAGAAGGACCAAGTTATTTGCTATGAGTGCAAAAAGCCGGGACACTACAAGAGTGATTGTCCCCAAGTCAAAAAGAGAACATCAAAGAAGAAGGCACTCAAAGCAACATGGGATGACTCGAGCGCATCCGAAGAAGAGGAGTCCAACACCGAGCATGTTGCTCATTACGCCTTAATGGCCATCGGAGAGGAGGTAACGAATTTAATAGATGCAGATTTATCATTTGATGAATTATTAAATGCCTTCCATGACTTATTTGATGAATGCAAGATTATTAGTAGAAAATACAAATTGCTAAAAAAGGAGCATAATAGTCTTACTTGTAATTTCGATAAGTTAAAGACTGAATATCATGATAGTTTAGGTTCATGCATAAAATGTCATGATCTAGAAACTCTCCAAAAGGAAAACTTGCTACTTAAGGACACCTTGAAGAAATTCGAGGTTGGTAGCAAGTCCTTGAACATGATCCTTGCAAACAAGGGTCACGTTCCCAAAAGAAGTGGAATCGGAATTGTGAGAAGTCCTCACCAAAATCCAACCACCTTCATAAAAGGCCCCATCTTACATATTCGACACCAAAGCAAATGCAACTTTTGTTGTAAACTTGGACACAAAATGCATTATTGTCCATTCAAGAAAATTAGTCCAAACAAATTAATTTGGGTTCCTAAAGGAACCATGATAAATTCTATGCAACATGATAAACAATGTAGATCTATTTTTGAGGCACCCAAAAGCAAATGGGTACGTAAAAATCATCCTTTCTTGTAGAAACCTATACCATCACAAGCTAGGAGCAAGAGATGGTACCTTGATAGTGGATGCTCAAGGCATATGACCGGAGATCCATCTCAATTCTCTAAGCTCACTAGCATAGACGAAGGCTATGTCACCTTAAGAGACAACAACAAGGGTAAAATCATTGGCAAAGGAACTATAGGTAACAAATCCAACTTCTTTATCGAAGATGTTTTGTTAGTTGATGGTTTAAAACATAACCTCTTGAGCATTAGTCAATTATGTGACAAAGGATATATTATCAGATTCGAATCTAATGCTTGTATCATTGAAAAACCACACAAAAACACGTCTATGATTGCATTAAAACAAAATAATGTATACACTATTGACATCAATGATTTGTATAATGAAATGTGTTTTTCGGTTTTGAATGAGGATGCTTGGCTATGGCATAGAAGATTAGGTCATGCTAGCATGAAACTAATCACTCAAATATCATTTAAAGAACTTGTAAGAGGAATTCCTCATATCAAGTTCATCAAAGATAATGTATGTGATGCTTGCCAATTAGGTAAACAAATTAAGGGCAGTTTCAAATCTAAGAATCAAATAAGCACCTCTAGGCCCTTACAATTGATCCATATGGACTTGCTCGGACTAATCTCTACATCAAGCATAGGAGGTAGCAAATACGCCTTCGTCATTGTGGATGACTATAGCAGATACATATGGACTTACTTCTTAAAACAGAAAAATAAATGCTTTAGATATTTTACCAAGTTTTGTAAACTTGTTCAGAATGAGAAGGGTTCTATGATTTCGTCAATTAGAAGTGATCACGGTGGTGAATTTCAAAACCATGATTTCCAAGAATTTTGTGAACTCAATGGATACAACCATAATTTCTCTACTCCTAGAAATCCTCAACAAAATGGAGTAGTAGAAAGAAAAAATCAAAATTTACAAGAAATGGTAAGAACCATGTTGAATGAATATAACCTACCCAAATATTTTTGGGCCGAAGCCGTAAATACTGCATGCTATATTTTGAATAGAGTTCTAGTAAGACCCTTACTCACCAAAACTCCCTATGAGTTATGGAACAACAAAAAACCCAATGTTTCATATTTTAAAGTCTTTGGGTGTAAGTGTTTTATCTTGAATGAAAAAGACAACTTAGGAAAATTTGATGCTAAATCCGATGAAGGAATCTTTCTTGGTTATTCTTCGGTTTCTAAAGCTTTTCGTATCTTCAATAAAAGAACTTTAATTATTGAAGAATCCATTCATGTTGTCTTTAATGAGATTTTTGAAATTTGGAAAAACGATTTTGATGATGATGTTAATTTTGATTCCTTGAATTCAAATGAAACCCCGTCTCCAACTAGCAACTTGAATGCATCCACTTCCGAAATATCCTTACCCAAGGATTGGAAGTATGTAGATGCTCATCCTAAGGAGCTAATTTTATGAGACACATCAAAGGGGGTTCAAACACGTTCTTCTCTTAAAAATTTTTGTTCCAACGCAGCTTTTCTCTCTCAAATTGAATCTAAATGTGTTGACGAAGCCATGAAAGATGATTCATGGATTATCGCAATGCAAGATGAATTAAATTAATTTGAGAGAAATGAGGTGTGGAAGCTTGTTCCTAGGTGTTAGGACCCTTTTTCTGAGCTTTTGAATAATGTTTAGAGTCTGTTTAGTCCAGTTGTTTATTGAGTCAGTTTGGTTTAGTTAGAGTCAAGTAGAGGTTTATTTAATATTTATTTATTATTAGAGTTCAAGTCCTGATGGACTTTGGGTGGAACTCTATAAATAGGGATGTAACTGCTTCTTTTCAGTAATCTATGAAAAATACTATTTTGTCTTTTGACAAACCCTAGGAGGTCGATCCTCTCGAAGCGATCAAGGAGGGCCGATCCCTTCGAAGCGATCAAGGAGGGCCGATCTCCTCGAAGCGATCAAGGAGGCCGATCCCCTCGAAGCGATCATTATCATCCCCATTTCTCCCCTTTCTTCAACGATAAGACTTTAGGGTCTTATCATTTGGTATCAGAGCCTATGATAAGACCTTTAGGGTCTTACCATTTGGTATCAGAGCCTACGATAAGATTTTAGGGTCTTATCATTTGGTATCAGAGCCTACGATAAGACCTTTAGGGTCTTAGCATTTGGTATCAGAGCTACGATAAGACTTTAGGGTCTTATCATTTAGTATCAGAGCGACGTTAAGACCTTTAGGGTCTTACCATTTGGTTACAGAGCGACGATCCTTGGCACGTTCCCGCTGCAACGTAACTAAAAAAAAAAAAGGAAAGGAAGAGAGAAAGCAGAGAGAGAAGAAGAAGAAGTCGCAGCCACGCATCCCTGCTTCCTCTGCTGGCGGCCAGCCCACCGCCACCCCTGCTCTCCGGCAGGCTGCGCCCTCCCTTGCTACCTCCTTTCCACCGCCGGCGCTGCGTCCCAACCGATCGACCAACGCCGCCGCTGCCCCCTAGCCGGCGACCTCTCCTCCTCGCTTTCCCGTCTCGCTTGAGCGAGAAGGATCACTGGCGTCGTCTCCCTGCCAACGGACCACCCCTTCGTCGTTGAGACTCTCGGCGACGCTGCCCTAACTTCTCTGCCACCGTGCCCCCCCCTCCTCTTCACGGCGACCAAAACAGGGCAACTCACCGCTGCTGCCCTTGTTTCTGCTAGTCATAGGTGCCTAGCAAGCCAATCACGTGAGTGATGGCACGTGTGACTTGATACAGAATCTTTTTGCTTATTATATTTTGGCGTATATCACTTTATAACTATTGCATATGTGCATATATATATTGTGATGTCCTTAGATTTGTGCAAAGGGAATCGGATCGTGATGAGTGTTAGGATCGGAGTGGCACTAAGAGGGGGGGGTGAATTAGTGCAGTGGTGAAGTGCGATAAACTTTTCACGATTTAAACACTTTTCGGAAACTTCGTACGATAAAAGCAACGTTTTCGTTTAAAAATGTTTCGATTGCGTTTTAACTTGAAGAGATAAAGTAAGACGGAGACAAAGCAGTATAGTATTAAAGTGCAAATGGTTTGCAGTAATATAAATGACAATAAGTAAATGCAAACCAGAGATTACGCCGATTTTACAGTGGTTCGGTCAAATGACCTACATCCACTTTCGAGGCCCCTCTTCGATGAGGCTCCCACCTTCCACTAGCAAATCTCTTGAAAGGGAAGGGTAAATACCCCTCTTACAACTTTTACAAGCGGTTCACTCTCTTACAGATTTTCAGCAAGAAAGAAGGAGGTGAACACTAGCAAATTGAAAACAAGACTAGCAAAGACTCTTCTAAGACTTTTCTCTCAATCACTTGCTGCTCAAAAAGTTGTGTTCTCAGATGAGACTTGAGGGGTATTTATAGGCCTCAAGAGGATTCAAATTTGGGCTCTAAAAATTTGAATTCTCTTATGTTCCCGATGTTGGCGGTGCCACCGCCCAGCGCTCGGGTGCTGCGGTGCAACCGCCCAGCCCAAGAAGTGTCACCGCCCAGCTCTCGGGTGCTGGGCGGTGCCACCGCCCAGCCTAGGCGGTGCCACCGCCTAGGCCAAATCAGCTCACTGGTTGGGCTCCAAACTTGGCCCAAACCAGTCCGAACTCGGGCCCAATTGGCCCCTACTTGGGTTATAGGATTAACACCTAATTTTTAACCCTAATTAATGTGCTAACTATGAATTTAAAGATATTTTCTAAGCTATTACAAAGTTCGTAAGTCAAGACTTCTTCCGGTGAGCTTCCGGCGAACTTCCGACGGTCTTCCGATAAACTCTCGGAAACCATTCTGCGAACTCCCGGCAAGCTCCTAGACTTCACGATTTGATCTTGGCAAGTTCCAATGAGCTTCTTCGGTAAGCTCCGATCTTTCTCGGTGAGCTCCGTGAACTTCCAACGAACCTTCCGGCGAGCTTCCGAAAAACCCTTCGGCAAGCTCCCTACTCATTCTTGGCTAGTTCCGGCAGCATTCCCGACGAACCTTCGGACTTTCGTCGAACTCTCGAACTCGCAATGAATCCTTCGTGCTTGACTCTGACACTTTGTTTTGCTTTATGTCTTCGTCGTTATCGTAGTTAATCCTGCACACACAAGCAAAAACTCTACTCCGATCTAGACAATTATTATAAAGCGAATTGACATTCTGTTGCCCGGTACATCATTGGTTGGCGCTTCGTCCGATTCTTCGGTGCATCTTCCTCTCTTGCGGCTTGTTGCCCAATCGGCGGTTGACCTCCGCAACGCCGATATCCTTGGTGCAATTCTGCTCTTGGCCCGATGCCCGACGTCCGAAGCCTTCTGCCATCCAATATCCTAACGTGATCTCCTCCGACGCAACGTCAATTCCTCCTGCCTTAATTGTCTAATCCTGATCGAGTAGACCTGCATCACTCAAAATGCAGTTAAATATAAACATAATTATCAATTGGTTTCATCATCAAAATACGAGATTCAACAATCTCCCCCTTTTTGATGATGACAACCAATTGATAACGGAGTTAAACTTGACTCCCGGAGTTTAAACAAACTCCCCCTATCAATATGTCATATTGATAGTACCTTGAATTCAAACTGAATTCAAGTCATTGCAATATTCATCATGAATACTTGCAACACGTCATTATGAACTCATGCATAGACTTATGCATATCATGTCGTCAACATACTTCTCCCCCTTTGTCATCAACAAAAAGGAGAAGTACAACTATTCTTTGTGTTTGCAATATAAG
Organism: Musa acuminata AAA Group; assembly: GCF_036884655.1. NCBI lineage: Eukaryota > Viridiplantae > Streptophyta > Magnoliopsida > Zingiberales > Musaceae > Musa > Musa acuminata. The sequence goes on from NC_088340.1 coordinate 25,098,785, forward strand.
TTCAACTCATTGCATGAAAAACATAATATTAAGTTTTATCATCATGCAGTTTTGAAGCTAGAAAATTTAGCAAGTAATGCATCATGCTTAGGACATTTAAGCTATCAAGTTTTAGATATGCAAGTTTTACAGCATACAAGATAGCACTTTTGGTAATGTTCAAGATAGCAAGTTCAACATCATGCAAGCTAGCAATATTGAGATGTTCAAGAAAGCAACTCTTGCTTCTTGAAATATGCAAATTTGTCAAGTTTTGCTAGATGTGCAAGTTAGCATTTTTGCCTCTTAAGATAGGCAAGATAGCACATTTGCTTCTTTTGAGATAGAAACTTTTTGCTTCTCTTTAAACTACAAGCTAGCAATTTTTACGATATGTAAGTTTCATAATATACAAGCTAGCAAAAATGCCAAACTAGCAAGAGATAATGTTTTACATGAGGCAAGCAAACAATTTGGTAAATGTTACATTTGCATCTTCTCTTTTGAGAAGTGCAATTTTTGCTTTCATCTTGAATTGTGCAAGCTAGTTAGTTTGCCTCTTTTCATGATGTCCACGCTAGAAATTCTTGCTCCCCCTTTGTCATTGTCAAAAAGAAGGGAAGACCCTTATATCAATTTTCATATTATGACAAAGGTAAGTATCATTCTTATTTGTGCATCATTATATATTCAAATTAAAACATACACAATTTCAATAACCTTATTTTTCATGCACGATACCGAAAAATAAATCATGCATCATTAATAAGCATATCATACATGATACTCAAACATTAAAATTTTTAAGCATTTATCAACATGTTGATCATGATACCAAACATTCATCATTTAAAGCATTCATGATACACATCATATGCAATAAATATATCATGTACATCATTATCATAAGTATTGCATACATCATTTTAACTTTATGAATATTTCATCATTGCATGCATCATACCAAAACATTTCAAGCAATGCAAGCCATAAATACAAAGAAATCATGTCATGAAGGATAAAATCATTTGAATACCAAAAGACATGATTCATATAGTAAATATCTTATTTAAATAAAATATCAAGAAAAATCATAGGAGTACAAAGAAGAGATCTTGTTTTAAAAGAAAAATCAAGTAATAACTCCAAGAACTCACAAGGAAAAATCATGATTCATTTAGAAAATCTCCTCTCAAGAGAATATCAAGTAAAATCGTAGAAGATCGATTAATGAGAAATTTTGATTTATAATAAAATCTCATGTATCGAATGTCGAGAAATCAAAATGATGATTTATATAAAAAATATCACAAGTTATATTCAAGAGAAAAATCATCATTCATTTTCAACTTATTCAATTTGTCACATCAATATTTCTTAGATATGCATGATACCAAAACATGGTTTTAAATCTTTAACATATAACATGCATAAATTGAAAGGAGAAGGGAAGAATTCAAACGTACAAAGATTTCAACCATCTCATAAACAAATATAAGACCAAGTCATAAATCCAAAATTCCATGAATCAAAATGATCATCAAAGGTAATCTCATGTTATTCCAAGAAATCAATATCATGATTTTGATAAAACTTATTTCAAATTTAAATCATCAAAATCATCAAAATATCAACATTACTTTCAAGAGATTCAAAATGGTATACATAGATTTATCATAATAAACATCAAGATCAATAGGATAGAGAAAAATAATTTTTCAAGGAAAAAATATTTTCCTCTTTTTAGTTGTTTCAATTCATATGAATTTATTTCACTTATACCAAATAAAAACATGTATAATGTTTAAAACCAAAAGTGTAACATTTATTACAACAAAGATTAATAAGACACTTTCATTATGGTAAAAATCAATAATCCATAAATCACAAGATTCATATGCATAATTTTAAAATTTATTAAGCATGATCATTATGCATGACACTAAAACATGGTTTCAAAATGTTTAATATTTTCATTACATCATTATGCAATGGTTTCATTTACCATAATTTTGAATGATTCTTATAGATAACTAAAACTTCTTTAGTTTTAATTTATGTGATTGACTTTATATTAGCATGCTCAAGTTTTGTTCTTATGTCAAAAACATACATCATGTTTGAAAACCAAAGACAAGGTTTAAAAAAAATCATTAAGCCTTCCATATAAAAACCATGCATCATCATTGAAGGTTAATATGGAAATCATCAAAATACACATTCTTGCTTCTCAAGCACATATATATGATTATTTAAATCTAACATTTTATTCTATTAACATAAAACATACAATTTTTAAGAAAAATAATTATTCAAAAGAAAAGAGAAAATGCATCATGGAAAACATCAAGTAATTTCAAAATAATTCAAGAGAGTTGAGTTACTTACCTTGTAGTCGAAGCCCGTCAAAGCCCAATTCGCCATTTCACCTTTGGAAGTTCTTGATTCATCCTTGGTTGCCTTCCTCTTCTTTGGCCTCTTCCTCTGTTCAAGTTCATTGTTTATTTTAGATTTTTGTTTAATAAACTTATTAAGATTTAGTGTTCGAAATTCAAGTTCATCATTGTCCTCATCACTTGAGTCATCGCTCAAGTGGTATTTATTTGTCCGGAGTTCCAAATCCTTCCTATTCTTTGGAAGGTAGTTCAAGTGTTGATTGTGTTCATCATGTGCATTGCGCACCATTTCATATGTCATCAATGAGCCGATAAGTTCTTCAAGTGGAAAAATATTTAAATCTTTTGTTTCTTATATTGCAGTTACTTTTGATTCCCAAGCTTTAGAAAGTGATCGTAAAACTTTACTAACAAGTTCAAAATTCGAGAAACATTTGCCAAGAGCTTGTAAACCATTGACGACATCCGTAAAATGGGTGTACATGTCAAAAATGGTTTCGCTCGGCTTCATTCGAAAAAGCTCGAAATCATGCATTAAAATGTTAACTTTCGAGTCTTTGACTCTACTAGTTCCCTCGTGCGTGATTTCAAGTATTCGCCAAATATCAAAAGTCGTTTCGCACATAGAAATCCGATTGAACTCATTTTTGTCCAAAGCACAAAATAAGGCATTCATAGCCTTTGCGTTTAAAGAAAAATACTTCTTCTCCAAATCCGACCATTCGTTCATCGGTTTAGAGGGAAGTTGAAAACCATTTTCAACGATATTCCACAAATCCAAATTCATAGAAATCAAGAAAACTCTCATTCGAGTTTTCCAATAAGTGTAGTCCAATCCGTTAAACAACGGTGGACGAAAAACCAATAAGCCCTCTTGAAAGCCATGAAGAGCCATTTCTCACAGGTGTAAATCTGAAATGAGAAATACCGGGCTCTGATACCAATTGTTAGGATCGGAGCGGCACTAAGAGGGGGGGGTGAATTAGTGCAGCGGTGAAGTGCGATAAACTTTTCACGATTTAAACACTTTTCGGAAACTTCGTACGATAAAAGCAACGTTTTTATTTAAAAACGTTTCGATTGCGTTTTAACTTGAAGAGATAAGTAAGACGGAGACAAAGCAGTATAGTATTAAAGTGCAAATGGTTTACAGTAATATAAATGACAATAAGTAAATGCAAACCAGAGATTACGCCGATTTTATAGTGGTTCGGTCAAATTGCTAGTCATAAGTGCCCAGCAAGCCAATCACGTGAGTGATGGCACGTGTGACTTGATACAGAATCTTTTTGCTTATTATATTTTTGGCGTATATCACTTTATAACTATTGCATAAATGCATATGTATTGTGATGTCCTTGGATTTGTGCAATGGGAATCGGATCGTGATGAGATCACGATAATGAGATCGATTCACCTTTAAACACATATCCTAAATAATCCCGGTCATAGGTTACTCGAGAGGGACATCGTGATAACCGGATAGACTGGTGTGCTGTATACCCGTCCATATGATGGATGCAGCTGGTCTCATAGCTGCTCGTGTAGGGACACTAGGGATACAGTACAGGTGCTCATTGGAGAATGAGTTCACTGATTGATCCGCTTACGGAATGCTGGATGGTTGATGATGCCTTATTGTCAGACAACGATTCCGTAGTCCTAGTGGTGTATCTGGTTCTTAGACTTGAGACACCAAGGATGTCCTGTATGAGTGCTCCACTCTTTGATACCAGACTTATAGGTTTGGCTGTTCCCAGATCTAGTACAGCTGGTCATTGGGAGTGGTAGTCGACCTTACGAGGGCTATTGAGTGTCGATAGAGGATCATCCACTCTCGGTATCATGAGAGGAATATCTCATGTGTTCTTGCTCAGACAAATCCCTGGCCAGGGTCATTCGGGTTGAGAGAGAAAGAGTTCTCCGGGAGAATCCGATTAGAGCGAGACTCGAGTAGAAACCGTATGGGTCTGACAGCACCATGCTCGATATACGGTCTCTGGGATATTAGATGGATGAGGGACTATAGGTACATGGTAACTGAGGACAGACAGGTCCAATGGATTGGATTCCCCTGTATCGTTTGGGGACTACGGCGTAGTGGCCTAGTACTTCCGTAGTCGATGAGTCGAGTGAATTATTACAGAGATAATAATTCACTTAGTTAGAAGGAGTTCTGACAGGTATGACTCACGGCCAGCTCGATATTGGGCCTAGAGGGTCACACACATATGGTAGGCATTGCGATGAGTAGAGGTTCGGATATGAGATATCCGACGGAGCCCTTGTCTTATTGGATGCAGATCCAATACCCACTAGGGAAAGGACCCATTAGGGTTTTGACACGGGATCTCTATAAATAGGAGGGATTCACAGCCTCATAGGCTAGAGTCTTTGCTTGCCCTTCCTATTCTCCTCTCCCTCTCCACCTCAGAGTAGGCCTGGAGTTTTGAGGAGCGTCGTCGCAACCCTGCTGTGTGGATCACCGCTAGAGAGGAGGACGCTTGACCTCCTTCACCCTCTCCTGAGGATCTGTAAGGAAACAGGGATATACGATCTCCCTAGGTAACACAATCTCTATACGCAGTTTTATGTTTTGCGGATTTTGCGCACCAATCTTCGCACGACGACGAACATCTTTTTGGGAATCGGGGATTTTTTTGTTTTCTTGTTCTTCCGCTGCGCATATGATGTCGCCCCCCATGATTTCCCAACAGTGGTATCAGAGCCAGGTTGTTCGTGCGAATGATTGGTTTTTGAACTGCGTGTGTTGTGTTTAGGAAGAATATTGACGTCAAAATCGTTGACGCAAAAGCAAGGAAGGGCAGCAACAGTTGCTGCCCTCGATCTGCAGCCACCTGCAGCGGCAGCCGCAGCCGCAGCCAGGCAGCACAACGCCGGCGCATGCGCAAGCGCTGTGCTTGCAGCAGCCGGCCGGCGGTCTGCTTGCAGCAGGCTTGCGGCCGGCGGGGCTGGCAGCCCGCGGGTAGAGGCGCCTGCGGCCGCTGAGCCCGCGGGCAGAGGCGCCGCGGGGCAGCAGCGCGGGCTGAGGCACCGCAGGGCAGCGGTGCCTGTGGCCGCTGCTCCCACGAGCAAAAACCCCGCAGGGGTGGCCGCCAGCGAGGCAGCACCGCCTGCGGGCGCTGCCTCGCCGGCAGAACTGTCCGCGGAGGCGGCGACGCCAACGCCCGCGGGGGCGCCCACCTGCAGCGGCAGCGCCGCCAGCGGGCGTGCCGCCCGCAGGCGAGGGCAGCGCCCCGCCCCTCGCCGCACAGGCCGCCGCCAGCAGGGTGGCGGCGGCGGCGGCAGCAGCAAAGGGCAGTAGGAAATTAGGGTTTTCTGGGCAAAAGACAGTTTTACCCCTCGGAATTTGAGAAATTCCAGTTTCTGTCTTTTTGTCCAAATTACGAAAATACCCCTATAAATTCAGAAATTTCCTATATGTCCCTGATTTCAGAAAATATAATTAATTAAAAGGTTTAGTTGATTATTATTTTTATTATTATCTAGTAGTCCTACATGATGATGATTATTTATACATATGATGTATGATGTGTGGACGGATGATCATGGACCGTGTGATGTGTGTACTTGTGATTATTATTATTGAGGTCTGCGAACCTCCATTATATTTCTCGTTTATTGTCGGGCCTGCGTGCCTATGATTAAGTTGTAATCACATGAGGAGGCGCAGCGGGAGCGTGGAAGCCATAGCGGGACCCACGAGACGGACGATCGTGATGCATGAAGATGCATCAAGATGTCGACGGAACCAACGAGGACGAGATGGACGATCACAGGGCATGGAGATGCACCGTTGAACACATAGATCTTGATGTGA